>NC_090766.1:44426852-44466852 GCF_036898095.1 Palaemon carinicauda | reverse complement strand
GGTAAGGGACAGTGACATTGCCCTAGCAAGTAGGACAATGCCCTAGAGACTGACCATATTTTATATGATCAGCGCCCAAGCCCCTTCTCCACCCCAGGGAGGGCCAGGCAAATGGCTGCTGGTGACTCAAAAGATAGACCTATAAGCTCCCCCAAACCCCCCGACCTTAGCTCACAAGGATGGTAAGGTTGCAGACACTAATGGCACTAACGAGACTGAGCGGGACTCGAACCCCCGACTGGCTAACACCAGGCAGAGACGTTACCAATCAGGCCACAACAACAATAACAACAACAACCCATCATCATCATCATCATTATTATTATTATTATTATTATTATTATTATTATTATTATTATTATTATTATCACAATCTACAACCAGAGTTGGAAAAGCAGAATGATATAAGCCCAGGGGCTCCAACAGAGAAAATAGCGCAGTGAGGAAATGAAATAAGTTAGCATAGAATAGTGCGAGAAATCCAAACTTTTGGACATTAAAAATAATTTTACGTTGTCATATAATTGAACTACATGAATTTGTCAACTAAATTCATAAGGGCAAAGTAGATTAAAAAAATTGTGACAAATTATTGTTATTATTCGCGACTTCAAATTCATGTTGCGATAAATCAGGACAACATAAGTGATTGTGAACTGTGATATATGTAGGTTATGAGGTCTTTGAATTAGAATCAATTTTATGATAATTCAGGAATTCTCGGAATTTATTTTGGAATGTAAATGTGTCACTGAATTTGGCAACACTTGACATTTCTCAAAGAAAAGGAAGACACGAGAGATGACAATGAGACTTCAAGAAATAGGTTTTCACTTCCGAGGCTATAAGCGGAAATAATTTTCCAAAGTGAGAAATTGTGCACAGACGGATGTCCTGTAGTGCTGTGCTATAAGATTTGTAATTTTCTCCGATATAGGAAATATCTAAATAAAACCACAAATTAACATAGAAAGGGATTACAGATTATTATGATTATTATCATTATTATTATTATTATTATTATTATTATTATTATTATTTGCTAAGCTACAACCCTAGTTGGAAAAGCAGGATGCTATAAAACCACAAATTAACATAGAAAGGGATTACAGATTATTATTATTATTATTATTATTATTTGCTAAGCTACAACCCTAGTTGGAAAAGCAGGATGCTATAAGCCTAGGGGCTCCAACAGGGAAAATAGCCCAGTGAGGAAAGGAAACAAGGAAAAATAAAATTTCAGGAGAAGTAACATTAATATAAGCATTTCCTATATAAACTATACAAAATTTAACAAAACAAGAGGAAGAGAAATAAGATAGAATAGTGTGCCTGAGTGTACCCTCAAGCAAGAGAACTCTAACCCAAGACAGTGGAAGACCATGGTACAGAGGCTATGGCACTACCCAAGACTAGAGAACAATGGTTTGATTTTGGAGTGTCCTTCTCCTAGAAGAGCTGCTTACCATAGCTAAAGAGTCACTTCCACCCTTGCCAAGAGGAAATTGGCCACTGAACAACTAAAGTGCAGTAGTTAACCCCTTGGGTGAAGAATAGTTTGGTAATCTAAAGTGTTGTCAGGTGTATGAGGACAGAGGAGAATATGTAAAGAATAGGCCAGACTACTTGGTGCATGTGTAGGCAAAGGGGAAATGAACCGTAACCAGAGAGAAGGATCCAATTTAGTACTGTCTGGCCAGTCAAAGGACCCCAAAACTTTCTAGCGGTAGTAGCTCAAACTAACAGGCGAAATTCAGTAGATCAACCCCTCTCCACCCATCCTCTCATCCATATATGCATTACCCCCACCCTTTGGAAAACACGAAACCTCTGCCACTCCCGCCCACCTTGCCCACCCTACCCAACCCGCCCACCCCACCCCAACACAATCCTCTCAACATGTAAATGTACCATCATTCAAAGCAACCGATAATGCAAGATGGTTGAAATTACAAAGACTCGGCGTCTTTTACCTACTGCCATTAAAAATACATGGAACTGTCATTTCAAGATACCCCCATTTACATTGAAGTAGCGGGAAAGCGTAGAGACTTTATTCTAAAGAATATTATTATTATTATTATTATTATTATTATTATTATTATTATTATTATTATTATTTGCTAAGCTACATCCCTAGTTGGAAAAGCAGGATGTTATAAGCCCAGGGGCTCAAACAGGGGAAAATAGCTCAGTGAGGAAAGAGAACAACGAAAAATAAAATATGTTAAGAAGAGCAACAATATTAAAGTAAATACCACTTTATAAACTATAAAAAACTTTAACGAAACAAGAGGAAGAGAAATAAGATATAAGATACAGTAGAAATAAGATATAAGATAGAAATATAGGATTCAAATAAAAGTAAATGAATAAAAAGGACGTCAAATGATCGTCTGCTCTCTCTCTCTCTCTCTCTCTCTCTCTCTCTCTCTCTCTCTCTCTCTCTCTCTCTCTCTCTCTCTCTCTCTCTCTCTCTCTCTCTCAGAATTCTACGAATCAGTTTTCACTTTCTGAATTGACACGATGAAAGAAATGCGGTGTTATTCATACATAGTAATAACCCGAATACAACAAAATTCATTTTATGTCTGAAATAACATTGCAAATGGAGGTAAAGTGAAACAGGAAATAAAATAATAATGTTGAAATTGGAAGATTTTAAAAAAAATTTCGTTTCACACTAAATATATTTTATCATTTTATTATCATTATTATTATTTACATCGGTAACATCATCATCATCATTGCTAGCCAAGATGCAACCTAAATCAATTGATTAAGACGGCTGTATACCAGCAGAGTTTAATTCCGGATTAAGCTAATTCTTATCCTAAGGTCTATAGACTTTGACTTATTTGAAATTCTTCCCTTACTTCCGTTTTCTCCGATTCATGTATCTTCTGTTTAGGGTCAAGGACCCCGCATTTCACATTTTCTTTCCAGTCAGGCAAGAGCCCGTGCTGGTATAGCACCAGATGAATGTAGAAAACAACAATGGATTGTCACCTAATATTCCCACAATGTTATACCGTGATATATATATATATATATATATATATATATATATATATATACACACATATATATACACACACACACACTATATATATATATATATATATATATATATATATATATATATATATATATATAGATAGATAGATAGTGTAATATATATACACACACACATATATATATATATAGATAGATAGATAGATAGATAGTGTAATATACACACACACACACATATGTATATATATATATATATATATATATATATATATATATATATATATATATATATATATATATATATTTGAAAATGTCTCAACCTTCCTTGGAATGATGATTCCTCTACCAAGCCCTCAGTTTTCTATTTTAGCCTATACAAGTTTTATGGCGGAGATAGATACTCATATATGAAATATATATATATATATATATATATATATATATATATATATATATATATATACATACACACAAAAATACATAAAAAAACAATTAACAACAACTATCACTGTCGCAAAAAGGATCCAAATGATACGAGAGAGAGAGAGAGAGAGAGAGAGAGAGAGAGAGAGAGAGAGAGAGAGAGAGAGAGAGAGAGAGAGAGAGAAATAGGATGGACGGCTCTCTTTCATTGGCAACATCTAATCAGAAGCCATCAATCTCAATCAGCGACGTGCAACGCGATCTGTTGGAAATGACAGGACCCACCGTCTTACGGACGCCTTCAATTCCAATCCCAGATGTTTTCGCGTTTAATAAGAATCGCTTTCGATACGAAGCGATCCTCCTGCCTCGTTAGACTTGGGGAATGGGGGAGAGTGCCCTGGGAGAATGGGGGTGAGTGCCATAGGGGAATGGATGGAGTGCCATAGGGGAGTGGGGGAGAGTGCCATAGGGGAATAGGGGAGAGTGCCATAGGGGAACGGGGGAAGTGCCATAGGAAAGTTGCAAGGAGGGGTGATTTGGGAGAAGTGTGGAGAGAGGTAAACCTAAGTAAGTGTGTGCGGGTGAGGGGTGTCTAAGGATATGAGTTGGGGAGAAGGTGCACCCTAGAAATATTGAGGGAGGGGTTCATTAAGAAGTGTGAAGGAATAAGTTCCTCTACTTGTGTCGAGAGGGATGGAAGGGCCTAAACGAAAGGTAAGAGGGGAGTTACTTTAGAAGCATTGAGAAGGAAAGAACGCTTCAAAAACGAGTGGGTGAAAGAACGATTAAAACAAATGTGGGGGGAAAGAACGATTCAAAAAGTGTGGGGGAAAGCACGATTCCAAAAAAAAATGTGAGGAAAGGAACTCTTAATAAAAGTGCAAGAAGAAGAAACGTCTCAGAAAAAGTGCTTCAGAAAGTGTCCTGGAAGGAACGCTTCAGAAAGTGTCCTGGAAGGAACGCTTCAGAAAAAAAGAGTGGGGATTGGAAGGAACGCCTCAAAAAGTGTGGGGAAGGAACCCCTCAGGAAAAGTGTGGGGAAGCAATGCCTCAGAAAACGCGTAGGGAAGGAACAACTCATAAAAAGTGTGGGGAAGGAACCCCTTAGAAAAAGTGTGGGGAAGGAACGCCTCAGAAAAAGTGTGGGGTAGGAACCCCTTAGAAAAAGTATGGGGAAGGAACGCTTCAAAAAAAAAAGCGTGAGGAAGGAACACCTCGGGAAAAGTGTGGGAAAGGAATGCCTCGGAAAACGTGTAGGGAAGGAACCCCTAAGGAAAAGTGTGGGGAAGGAACCCCTTGAAAAAGTGTGGGGAAGGAACCCCTTAGAAAAAGTGTGAGGAAGGAATGCCTCAGAAAACGTGTAGGGAAGGAACGCCTCAGAAAAAGTGTGGGGAAGGAACCCCTTAGAAAAAGTGTGGGGAAGGAACCCCTTAGAAAAAGTGGGGAAGGAACGCTTCAGAAAAAAAAGCGTGAGGAAGGAACACCTCAGGAAAAGTGTGGGAAAGGAATGCCTCGGAAAACGTGTAGGGAAGGAACGCCTCAGAAAAAGTGGGGGGAAGGAACCCCTTAGAAAAAGTGTGGGGAAGGAATGCCTCAGAAAACGTGTAGAGAAGGAATGCCTCAGAAAAAGTGTGGGGAAGGAACCCTTTAGAAAAAGTGTGGGGAAGGAATGCCTCAGAAAATGAGTAGGGACGGAACGCCTCAGAAAAAGTGTGGGGGAGGAACCCCTTAGAAAAAGTGTGGGGAAGGAATGCCTCAGAAAACGTGTAGGGAAGGAACGCCACAGAAAAAGTGTGGGGTAGGAACGCTTCAGAAAAAACGCGTGGGGAAGGAACGCCTCAGAAAAAAAAGTGTGGGGAAGGAACGCCTCAGAAAAAAAAGTGTGGGGAAGGAACGTCTCAGAAAAAAAGTAAGTATGGGGAAGGAACGCCTCAGAAAAAGAAAAAGCGTAGGGAAGGAAGGTCTCAGAAAAAAAGCGTGGGGAATAAACGTCTCAGAAAAAAAAATGAGGTAGAGAACGTCTGAGAAAATAAAAAATGTGGGGGAAGGATCATCTTAGAAAAAGTGTGGGGGAAGGAACGCCTCAGAAAAATAAGTGTGAGGTAAGGAACTTTTGAGAAAAAAAATGTGGGGGAAGTAATCTATGAATGGAGAGAACCTGTATCACGGAAGACCAACAATCCTGGTGCTCTTGTTCTACGTACGGACGCAGGTGCCATAAAGAGGGGCTGCCATAAGGGAAGACGTGGATGAGGGTGGGACAGCCTCAGGCCGTTAAGCCTACTGTTGAAAGTATGACCATTTCATTTTCATCTGAGCCTGTAATTGGAATCTAGCGCACTATGAGACTTCCTTTGATGAGTTCATTCAATTTTGGTCTGGCTTAAAGGCGATCTATTATGGAGCTATCTATGATACATTACTTATTTTACGAGGTGGCTTAGAGAGAGAGAGAGAGAGAGAGAGAGAGAGAGAGGAGAGAGAGAGAGAGAGAGAGAGAGAGAGAGAGAGAGACTTGCAGGAGTAAATAAAATCATTTGCCTTGAATATCAAACACTTTAAATGAACCAAACACTAAAGGAAATAAGAATGATTAAAAAAGAAACGAAATTGCGAATAAAGAGACTACATAGTAAGACATCAGCCATTTACTCGAGTCATCCCAACCTTGCGCGCACAAACAAAAAACGGGCTTGAAACAGAAAATGTAAAGTGTGTGTTCAGACAGTAAAATGTCCACAACCTGGCTATTATAGATGCAGATGTCAGCCGTCGACGATTTTGGATTTCACAACAAACTTATTCTTATTGAAACTGGCAAAAACTTTAAGCGAAGGGAATGGAGTACAATAATTCGTCACTATTTTTATTTTAATTTTCAATTTGCGATGCAATGACTTCTGCTGTGGTAAAATTGCACGGTCTTTATTTGAATAACTGAAATATTTCACCACCTCCGCGTCATTAACGTAAAGTCATGCGAAGGTGTATCACTGCTAGAACTATACGATGTGTTTTTAATAAGAAAATAAATAACTTATGACAAATCACATGTTAAACACCACACCACTTCTCTCAAGTCAACAAACAAATGTCACAATTCACCAAATATAATCAGCCCACGTTCTCCCTTCCCTCCCCGTCTCTCTCTCTCTCTCTCTCTCTCTCTCTCTCTCTCTCTCTCTCTCTCTCTCTCTCTCTCTCTCTCTCTCTTGGCAATACAATACATAATGTTGTGGGCCAACCGCCTCTGCAATGCATTTCGATCAAGTACCTAACAGTCAACGATTCCTAAACATTCTTGTGAAAAGGATCTATATATTTTCATATGGATTTTCGTGTACAATTTTCCCGTGGGTAAACTCCAAAGCTTTCAAAGAGCCTATTTTTCATCAAGCGTCTGTTGATGCAAGCCTTCTACAGTGTAAGATTTTTCACCCATCTTTCAGTCTCCATTGCCTTCACCTTTCAAAGTTAATTAGTTTTTCATCAAGAGCCTGTGGCGCTAGCTTTTATCCTCACAACTTTTACGATGCATTTTTTCCCCTCCAACACCTCCTGTAAGCATAATCCTCTCCAGTTTTATACGACGTTTCTCATATGATTTTTTTCCTAAGAATTAGTGTCAGTTTTCTTTGAACGTTCACAGTATCGAGAATTTCCTCAAAGGATATCATTGTGTCAAGTATTTCTTCAAGATCCAGTTTCATTTTTCATCACACTTTTGAAGCATCAACTTTCCATCAACCATACTCGATTTTTTTCTCGTACTTTAGTAGAGTCGGTTTTCCCTTGAACGTCCACAGCTCCCGTTCAACAGTGATGGATTTTCCTGAACCAAGTTTTTCCTCAAATTTCCAGAATTCTAAGTTTTTCCTCAAGTTCCAGCAGTCCCCGTTTTTCCTCGAATTCTGGCAGTCCCCGTTTTTCCTCGAATTCTGGCAGTCCCCGTTTTTCCTCGAATTCTGGCAGTCCAAGTTTTTTCCTCAAGTTCCGGCAGTCCAAGTTTTTCCTCAAGTTCCAGCAGTCCCCGCTTTTCCTCGAATTCTGGCAGTCCAAGTTTTCCTCAAGTTCTGGCAGTCCAAGTTTTTCCTCAAGTTCCGGCAGTACAAGTTTTTCCTCAAGTTCCGGCAGTACAAGTTTTTCCTCGAATTCCGGCACTTCAAGTTTTTCAAGTACCAGAACTCAAAGTTTCCCTCAAATTCCAAAATTCCAAGTTGTTCCTCAAGTACCGGCAGTCCAAATCTTTCCTCACGATTCCAGAACTCCAAATTCTTCGTTTCCTTATTTCTAGGCTGTTTAAATATATTTATTCCTTGAAAGTTTATTTTTCTGATTCGTTTCCCTATTTCCAGGCTGTTTGAATTTATTCGTTCCTAGAACGTTTCATTCTCTGAAACTTACAAAGTTCCATATTATTCCCCCCAGCTTTTTATACCTCATATTTTCCTCAACATTGACCACTCTCATCACTTTAATAATGAAACTTTTAATTTCCTGGATTCTTCCAAGCTTCAAAACTACTAGGTGTTTCCCTAAGCTTTTAAACTCCCACGGTTTTCCAAGAATTTATTATACATTGTGTGTTTATCGAGCTTAAAACTTCCAGAATTTTACATGAACTTCAAACTTCCAGGTTTTTCTTGAGCTTAAAACTTACAAGTTTTTCTTGAGCTTAAAACTTCCAGGTTTTTCTTGAGCTTAAAACTTCCAGGTTTTTCTTGCGCTTAAAACTTCCAGGTTTTTCTTGAGCTTCAAACTTCCAGGTTTTTCTTGAGCTTCAAACTTCCAGGTTTTTCTTGAGCTTAAAATTCCAGGTTTTTCTTGAGCTTAAAACTTCCAGGTTTTTCTTGAGCTTAAAATTCCAGGTTTTTCTTGAGCTTAAAACTTCCAGGTATTCCTCGAGTTTAAAACTTCCAGGTTTTTCTTGAGCTTCAAACTTCCGGGTTTTTTTGAGCTTCAAACATCCAGGTATTCCTCGAGTTTAAAACTTCCAGGTATTCCTCGAGTTTAAAACTTCCAGGTTTTTCTTGAGCTTCAAACTTCCAGGTTTTTAATGAGCTTCAAACATCCCGGTATTCCTCGAGTTTAAAACGACTATATTTTCCTAGAGCCTAAAAAAGTAGAATAAAACTCAGGCAAATTTAAGACTTTCTTTTGTATCAACCGCGGATTATGTCTCACGATGTTATGCATTACATACAAGGATAGGTTTACATTGCACAATTAGGTTAACGTCAAAATAACACTAAATTTATCGAGATACGCTTCAACGTGCAGATGTATACTTCTATAACAGGATACTGGGGGGATAATTTGGTTAACGGGACCAGTCAAGGTGGTTCAATCTCCGAGGACGGAGACACCGTAGTTGCCCAGGCAAGTTTTAACCTTCAAAAGGCCAAGTAAGGTTAACCGTCCAGCCAGCCTGTCTGTGGCAGCCAATGCAGATACGCAGGTAAACTCGATTTGCTTTGGGGGGGAACTGGCATCAGATGATGTCATTCGCTGTAGAAGTTATAAAAGTTATAAATTCTTTACATAGGTGAGGAAAAATAACCCGACTTGTAACCTTTTTCATATATCTATAAATTTATTTTTTATACTGTTTTCACTTACGCCAAACAGGATGCACATATGTGAACAAAAACACTGATTATAGAATGTAACAGCTAATAAATGGATCCACTTATCAAGGAAGACTAACGAACGCATGCACACACAAACCACAATATACCTAATAAAACCAGGCAAACTGGAAAGAAGAGTTTTAAAGCCGCATCACAGCCTACTCGCACAGGCCTCAATAAACACTAGGCCTAAAAGGAAGGGCAACTCAAAGTTAAAGAGAAAAAAAAGGGAATGATGTGGGTAATGTGTTAAGCCAGAGGATGAATGGAGATTGTGTGTGTGTGTGTGTGTGTGTGTGTGTATATATATGTGTGTATGTGTTTAGACCGCTGGCTTCATACCACCAAGAGTGTTCTTGCAACTCAACCGAGGCACGTGTCGCCTATCATTTGTGAGACATACACAGGTGTGTGTATAAGATGTTCTTGTTTCTGTTTTAAATTCAACTGGTCTCATGTCAGCACTGACTCACACTCTCAGAGCAGCCCGTAGCTCCAAGATAAGGGAAATCTCTAAACAATACAATTATCGAACGTCTCTTACTATCGTCAGCCAGGCCTCATCATATGAGCCCAGCCAGACTTATCATTCCCCCACAACCCCGGCCATATGCCTAAAAGTAATAGGCCTAATTCCACGCCCCGACAAAGTTCAGTGCCCCGCCATATAACTCCACCAGGCAACTCCAATACAAGAATGGAATTTTTTTTTTTTTTATTTTAATAAAAGCAGTTTAATAAGTTTTTATCCAAATACTCAAGACTCGTAAAAGCTATACTATATAAGAAGGTTTCTTTACCCTAAAAACATCAACAACAACAACAGGAGCAGCAGCAATACCACAACCAGGTTACAGAATCCTTGTCGCTCCACTCTCGCGCCTACGCACTCATGCGTGCATAAGTGTGTGTGTGTGTGTGTGCGTGTGTGCGCGCGTTTGCTCGTTGAGGACGATGTTTTCTGCAACTTTCCACACGCATTTCATATTTTTCGACTATTCCTAATTTTTCTCTTCATAAACTTACCAATTTTCGCAATTTAAATGCTTATGACTCCTCTCTCTCTCTCTCTCTCTCTCTCTCTCTCTCTCTCTCTCTCTCTCTCTCTCTCTCTCTCAACAATGCTTCTCTAATTTCAAAACCGATACCAATTTTACTATACATCTATTCAAATAATCTAGTCTATGGTCAACCAACGTAATCGCCTCTGCGAGAATCAACCAATCTCAAAGCAATCTAACTGATCCAGTTGATTGAACAAATATATTACATTGTGCCATCAATCAATTTCAAAGCAAGTAAACCTTTAGATTTGTTAGTTAGTCTTATCATGGTTCTCTTCAGTGATGATAACAATAAACATGTCTTGGAATATACACTATAAGTTCACAGTGATCGAATCATGTAACTGTAAGAAATCAGTTACACTCATCCCTTTTATATAGATATAATTCTCTCTCTCTCTCTCTCTCTCTCTCTCTCTCTCTCTCTCTCTCTCTCTCTCTCTCTCTCTCTCTCTCTCAATATTAGGCTGGAAGCTCACGTTTCGAATAAACTAAGGTTAATTCACACGACCGGGCATAGGCCTACTCGAGTTAGAGCAGACTTTAACTTTTAAATGCAATTTTGTTTACATGCGAGTTTTTACACATTCTTGTTGCATGTAACTTTTCCTACACATGTCGTTACATATGAATTTCCTTGCATATTTTGGTTGCATGTGGTATTTCCAATAAATTCTGGCTGCAAATCTTCCCGGAACATTGTGGGCTCATGGAGCTTACCTTCACATTTCCTACACATTCTGGTAGTATGACCTTTCCCAAACATTTGCCCTGCATGTATGATTTCTAACATGACATCTTGGACTAGATTGAATGTGATACAGTTATACGAGACCTTTCTTACATTGTTCACAGGTTGTAAAATTTCTTTCACGTCCTGGCTATATGAAACCCTATCACATCATGGTGGCATGTGACAATTCCAACTCATTCTAGTTACAAAGAGTCGGCCTAAAAATCAGCAGCTCTTCTAGAAGCACACTCCAAAATCAAACCATTGTCTCTTGTCGTGGGTAGTGCCATAGCCGCTGTACCATGGTCTTCCACTGTCTTGGGGTAGGATTCTCTTGCTTGAGGGTTCTTAAAACAGTTTATGTTGTTCATTACTTCTCTTGTACTTCATTTATTTCCTCATTTTCTTTCATCACAGGGGTGATTTTCTCTGTTGGAGCCCTTGGGCATAAATCATAGCATCATGATTTTCCATCTGGGGTTGTAGCTAATAATAATAATAATAATAATAATAATAATAATAATAATTAGAAAACGGAAGCTGCAAGTTAAAAAATTATGAAATATTCGTGTCCACAGCCAACTTATTTAAGAGGAGTTTAGCAATTTTCGTTCGAAATTCGAGAACACCCAAGGCGAACAGGATACGGTACGGGGGAAAAGGAATGGCTTAGGAGAGGGCACCATGTACTTCCTACACTTTCCTTCTTCCTGCCGCCTTTACCAAAACAATACACCCAAGCATAACTGAAACTCCACCGGAAGAATAGAGAGAGAGAGAGAGAGAGAGAGAGAGAGAGAGAGAGAGAGAGAGAGAGAGAGAGAGAACCCTCCTCTCTTACAAGGGAAAGACTAGTCCTATGATTTATTTCATCTACAAGTTTCCGTATTATCAGCCACCAAGCAAAGTACAGAGCGTCTCGCTGGCAATCCTCCCCAGAACACCATTATCTATAGCCCCCTGAAAAGCTCCCTGGTGACAATGAGGACAACAACGTGATGGATTGCACATCAATGGGGAAGATTTAAGGCTGAATCTCCACTTCAGAAAGGGTCCAGCATTCTGAAGAATTAAGCCGAGAGGAGAATCTCAGTGGCTACGCTTCGAGCCGGACTGTCTCTGCGGCTAGAGAGAATTAATGAACAAAATCTCAAGATATTTTCATGTATATATATATATATATATATATATATATATATATATATATATATATATATATATATATATATATATATATATATATATAAAGGCTATAGACTATAATTATATATATATATATATATATATATATATATGTATATATATACCCACAAGGTAAAACATAAAAGGCTATAAGATTATTCTAACAACATGTAAAGAAGTGGACATGGGTAGGACATATGATGAGAATGACAGAACAAGAGAATGGGTCCTAGAGATTGCAAAAGAAGCAGGGGAAGGAAAAGACGACGATGGATTGACGAACTAAGAAAATTTGCGGGTATAAACTGGCATGGAAAGACCATAAACAGACGAAAGTGTAAGGACATATAGGCTATCTTTTTAAGTTTATCTATTTCATTATTTCCTTTCCTCACAGGGCTATTTTTTTTCCTGTTGGTGCGCTTCGGCTTATACCATTTTGCTTTTCCATATAGGGCTGTAGCTTAGCTTTTAATAATAATAATAATAATAATAATAATAATAATAATAATAATAATAATAGAACAGTTGCATTATCAATCCATTCGTTGATGTTTATTAACAGTATAAAATTCCCGATGGAAACAAAACATTACATTTGCAACAAATGCATAAGAAAACCATAAGGCAAATTCGTGATTTTCTTGTTAATATTTAGAAGGGAGACGGGAACACAGGCAGTTAGCCCCTGGAATTCTCTTCTTGGCGGTGACCAATCCAATTACTGACCAGACTCAGCGTTGCTTGATTTCACTGAAGATAATAGTTGGAAATTGTGAAGTGTGATCTGAGAGGAAGGCCCCGTGAGCCAGAGAGAGAGAGAGAGAGAGAGAGAGAGAGAGAGAGAGAGAGAGAGAGAGAGAGAGAGAGAGACTGGGCAGGGTCTTGGCCAGGCCAAGAGATGTCACTGCTCAAGAAAACACAACCAAATTCACCATATAATAAATTACTTTTTACTATCTTCCGTGTTACCATAATATTTACTTACACAATGCCCTAGAGACTGACCATACATCATATTATCAGCGCCCAAACCCCTTCTCCACCCAAGCTAGGACCAGGGAGGCCAGGCGATGGTTGCTGATGACTCAACAGATAGACCTATAGGCTCTCCCAAACCCCCCAACCTTAGCTCACAAGGATGGTAAGGTTGCAGACACTAATGGCACTAACGAGACTGAGTGGGACTCGAACCCCCGACTGGCAAACACCAGGCAGAGAGGCAAACACCAGGCAGAGACGTTACCAATCAGGCAAATTTTTTAACTATGATATTCGTCCCAGACTTGGCACCAGCTGTTAACGAGAAATGCCTCATATTTTAGGGTTAGGTTAGGGCAGTTTTCGTTCACCCAAGGCATTATTGCAGCCGGTGTCCATATCTGTAGACATTACTCTTGGTAATACAGAAATAAAATGATGAATGTCAGTGTATCTAACTGCATTACCGTATAAGACTAGATCATTCGTGAATGTTTATAACTATAAAATTGGTGTACCAGAATGACAAATACTATTATCTGATATATAACTAAGCTAATTGAGTAGTATAACCGTATACAGCTGTATAATGACTAACAATAACACCCATTCTTCTGAACTCACAGCGAGAGGCCTATTTGAGCAAAATCAAATTGAATCTCTGCCCTTCACCTTGGTAGCAATGAACTTCCACGTCAGAGGAGACAAAATATAATAGCCATAGAAATGAATATAAAAAATCTAGGTTAGGCCTACCTGGTGACCTTTAGTAACGCCAGGAGGCTATCTGTCATTGACATTTAGGCCTAACACGTCAGTCGAACAGCCCATTGCAATCAGAAAGAATCTTAGAGATGTACAAAAAAATGCGTCCATTCGCTTCGTGTATATTATAGATCCACAAGACAATAAAAACTAGAAAAAATGAAGAAACACAATAAAAATACAAAAAAACACATTTTTTTACCATATGTATCTAAGGTAAAATCCTACTTACACTGAGGGAAAAGTTATTGGAGGTTGGTCAGCAATATGGAGGAAAGGAAGCAAGAAGGGGGTTAGTGTAGAAGGATATAAAGCAAGGGGCCCGAAGGAACGCTTAGTAATGCCTACAGTGCATTTCAAGAGGGGAACTTTACTCAATAACCCCCTACAGGATCTGTTCCTTTTGGAGCTCTGGTATACATACATTAATACGATCGTATACAATATCAACAATAATGGTAACACTAATAAAAGTGAAAATTATCAACTAACTAAAATGTACGCAGCATAAAACAAAAAGTATTAACTACACTGCGGCTGAATCAAATCAAATTTATATATATATATATATATATATATATATATATATATATATATATATATATATATATATATATATATATATATATATATACAGTATATATATATATATATATATATAACAAAACTTGGCATGAATAATAATAATAAGCTACGGATGAAGGGGGACTGATGTTGGAGGACTAAGCCACAAATCCCAACGAGTAGTATCACTCCCAGTGTAGGCCTAAAGACTGTAAGATAATAGCACAAGAGCCACCTGACTCCCGTTCCTCTCAATGTGAGGCTTCTTCTCTTAACTCAACAATAGTCTAGGTAAAATAAGAAATCAAATCTTCGATTCAAGCCTTCGATTGGAAGAACGTACGGGGATAGGCCTAATATCGAAGATCGTGTCTGGTATAGCCTATCCTCGTGGTTACAGTTGTTTCCTTTTCTTTATGACTAATATTTAGACTGATAAGCACACACACGCACAAACACACAACCCTTCCCACCCATTCCCACTATCCAACTACAATCCGGTAGTTTCAATTATCTGTGGGAGATTGTGGTTTTCAAATGTACCTGTCTGGGGTAGACCCTCTCGCCAGGGTATAACAAATCGCTACCCCCTACCAGCGGAACGGGGAGAGACCGAGTAGTGATACGTCTAGCCATGCAATTGGAAGAGATAGGATATATATATATATATATATATATATATATATATATATATATATATATATATATATATATATATATATATATATATATATATACTGTATGTGTGTGTGTTTAGCCAGACACATTGCTCTTTATTACATAGGGGAGATTGGTGTTATTGTTACTAACATTTAGCGTTATAATAGAGATTAAACATTTAAAAAAAATGCAATATTCAACGTCATAGACAAGAAAAGACAACATTAGTAAATATCACATTAAGAAACATTTATCAAAAAATACTACAGAAAGCGTCAATGCAGATAAAGCAAGACAATATACATTAATGTCCACAACATTCACATTTATGGATTAAGGGTAATTTATCATGCTGGGTCCGGAAGGCTATTCCATGCCTTGGTGCAACTGGGTTACAAATTTATACGGCAAATTAAAAGAAGAGAAAGGAGGACTGATAAACTATGGTCCGAAGAGACGATGCAAAAACACTTCGAGTGATGCCTACAGGACAGCACTTAGGCCTAACCGCTGAAACTCCCAATGCAAGTCTCTCTTAATACTTTATACATGACCGATCTATTTCAACGTTGTTAGTGATCTTAAGGTCCTAAGATATTTTATACTATTTTCCTCATTGCTTCTCATATATAGGTTATTTTGTCCCTTATTTTCCCTCCTCAATGAGCTACTTTTCCCTGTTGAAGCCCTTGGGCTTTTAGCATCCGGCTTTTCCAACTAGGGTTACATATAAACGTATTTCCTACATGAAATGAGAGACTTTTAATAAGATGCAATCCGGAGCTTTTGAAAAAATATGCAAAGAATCATGAACGCATTAATGAAAGACTAAAAAACAAAAAAAAAACATTAGGGGTGACATACATCAAGTTGCATCTTATCAAAGACAACATATGGTCCTTTGTTGAGTGATAAAAATAAATGCTAGTGTCATCCAAGATCCTTTTTTTCTTTTCTTTTTTCTTTACTTGTGGCACTCTTACTGAAATCTAACAATTACTGTGCCAATATTTAAGTGTGTTTCGTTAATGCTTTGATTGATATAATGATACGCCAATATGGTCGTTAATACCAGATATTAGTTAGCGTTTGGCATTGACTTTGTTTCGGAATATTTTATCTATAGTGATTATCATTATATATTATCTTTATTATTAGTTGTTCTTTACACAGACCACCATCTACACAAACACTAATGTCATTTTTTAACCGTGTTCCCCATTACAAGCTTTCCTTTCTTTGCAAGTGTGTCCTGTGAGTCGTATTCCCCTTGAACATCAGTAAACAATAAATTAAAACTATAATCCACAAGGCAGTGAAACTGTGTTATGTATTATTATTACTATTATTATTATTATTATTACTAGCCAAGCTACAACCCTAGTTGGAAAAGCTCCAATAGGGAAAAATAGCCCAGTGATGAAAGGAAATAAGGAAATAAATGGTGAGAATAAATTAACAATAAATCATTCTAAAAACAGCAACAACGCCAAAACAGATATGTCCTACACAAACTATTAACAACGTCAAAAACAGATACGTCATATATAAACTATAAAAAAGACTCATGTCAGCCTGGTCAACATAAAAACATTTGCTCCAACTTTGTAGTGACGGACTTAACGTAAATTGCACTAGGCCTAAATAACATTCTAACAGCGAAATATTTGGTGTAAGGCACACGGCATTTTTGCGTATACTACAATCGATTACGAAAAGCTGTACCCGCATAAAGCATTCGATATTCTACGCAAACAAGTGACATTTCGGCGTAAGATGAATTCTACACTCCGTGTAACTCTGTGACCTTTTGGCGTAAAGTGCAACTTCCATCTTGAGCCGGCCTACGCGGCTACGCCACTCTTGGCCGAAGTCTGCGACAGTCCGCGCCTTCTCAAATTACGCTTTCTTTTACGCAAACGTACAATAAAAAGATTAATTACATTCGACTTACGGATTTAGTTGACGCAAAGAGCGTCCGACATTGGACTAAAACAAAATCATTCTTATAAAAGAACGGTGTTTCTGGAAGTAAAAATAAACCGGTGAAAGGGTTTTTGTATCGCCGCGATCAGCAAAGCTGTACTAGTCAGGGCCATCCATACTAGGTTGGGTAGCTGTGAGCGATCAGATGAAAATCTCCCACCATCACCAATCCGCACTGGCGAGCCAGGCGATGACAATGGCCAAACCCCAGGCACAAATTGACATGTCTGAGGAATTTGTTCAGCAGTGGACTAAGATCGACTGCATAATTTTGTTGTTTTTATATATAGGCCTGTTTCTAAAAATATGGAAAAACGCTACTTACCCATTCAGATTAAATAGTGACAATGTAAGAAGAGTCCTATGAAAAATATAACCCATTCAGATTAAATAGTCAATATAAGAATAGAGGTCTATAAAAAAAATTTAGTTTTAAGACCGAGTTTTTAAAGCTGTATTAAAACACCTTTTCAAAAAATGTTCTTCGCTCTCATTAGATTATCTAAAACATCAACACATCAGGACAATTCTACGACACACGAGACAATATTCTATATAAGTGTTTGTGCTTATGAAAAGTGTATGGATTTCTTAAATAATTAAAAAGTTATTCACGGAAAGAGTGGGTTATAACACATGCTTCTCCAGACTATCCGTTAACAAGTATTCTATTACACATGATCCAATTTAATTAAGTCAAGAGATATTAAGAATGAGTTTTCCAATTAGCCTATGAATATTCTTCCATTGTGCGAACAATGGTTAAATTCTTTTTTCGCAGATTACGTAACCTTTCCGTCGGGACAAAAGGAAAACCATGCGCATGTGCATTGAATACTCTATGCGCTACCTTGTCTCCAACGCGAATGAAATAAATGCGCTGGCCTCCCAGTTACGCAGTTGCTTTTCACTTGTTCTATCTGTCTACAGCAGTAAATTTCATGTTAATAATTACTCAAAGCTCTGCTCGTGAAATCTTTTACATGAATGTTTTTATTTCCATCTAAAATGTAGTCTCAAAGTAGGTTTCTTCGTACTACACGAACATTTCGGTGCACAAAGCCAAACACCAGTTCCTGCAACGAAGCTGCCCATAAGTGGTGGTAATAATAATAATAATAATAATAATAATAATAACGCAAAAGTTAACGTACTTCATATGCTAAACATTGTGGATACGTTTGTAACAAATTTGGATAAGAATTGTGGCCATACGGGCCCCGGCCTGCCTGTGCTGATTCCGTTGAGCCACTTAGCACCCAAGACTTATGAGGGCCTTACTATTTAATAGAACGATCATACATGTTCAATATACATGAACTAGAGCAAACAGAAGGGCAAGAAATATCAATAAAGATGTAAGCTAGAGGAACACACATCGACCCAAATACATTTCTTATCCCTGAACTGGATATTAATTTGTCCCCGAAATTCGGTTACTTGTGCATGCTGCATAAGAGTTTTCATAATTCTGACCATTGTTTGCATTCAGATCTTCGCACACAACAACCGCCCTGTACGTGGTGGTAGGTATGCATTCAATATTATCAATGCTTCACAGTATTCCAGACGTCTCATTCATGATGTGACCGGATTGCGGAATGATCTTACTAATTTGGCGTTTGAACTGGTAGATCTTCGGAAACTCAAACCTGTTGCAAATGCTTTTCCATTGACAAGACTCGCTTCATAGTTTACATATGTCTAAGCATTTGGCGCTGTTACCGATATATTCTTTTCATATTTCTCATATGTAGTTTATTCGTTATTTCTCTATTTCCTTTCTCTATTGGAACTCTTAGGCTTGTAATATTCTGCTTTTCCAACTGGGGTTAATAATAATAATATTAATATTAATAATAATAATAATAATATCACCGAGAAACTTACCAGACATGAAAAAAAAATTGTCATTTTCTTAAGCAATTTCAGCTAAGCCTTTTCAGGGCAAGGTATCAATTAACTATCTCTACATACAGCGTAACCGAGAGATCAAGGCCCATTTTTGCTATCCCCTTTCGATTCCCACAGCTGACAATTTTCTCTCTCTCATTTTGACCGACAACTAGAGGGGGGAATCAAAGGCAAAGCCCCCCCCCCTCCTACCCCCACACGCGCATGGTAGCGTAAAGGCCTAGGCCTATGAGGGTAGGAACCCGGTGTCAATAAACTTTGTGAGCGAGAAGGAACTCACAGCACAAAACGCATGACTGACAGAAAAATATTGTAATTTCTATATCAATTATATTGTTTATGTCTGTAGATATCTACTGATTAGAATATGGAGTTTATCCTCACGATAAAAAAGAAATAGGTCTATACAGAATTAACAAACCGGTGTCTATTTAAATTACTGACGAGTAAAATTAGACCTTTAAATCTCCAAATTCTGGGTGCATTCAGCAGAGGGAAAATTAAGTTTTCATAAATCCATCAATTGGAGAATCTTTAAAACCTTTAAATCTCAAATTAAATCTTGTACCTAAGTAACATTTTCATTTTTTTAAATGTAATCCCATCATTCAAATCCCCAAATTCAAGGTTCGGTCTTGAGTAATAACAACAATTCCCTTTTCAGACCTAACACTGCTTGATAAACAACATATTTACTATCTATCTATATGGAACTTTCAAATAGATAAGCAACAAAAGGGGAAAACAAAATAAACTTTAAGGAGATAAACAACAAATAAAGACTGGATTATCAGTCTCAAATACAACAAAAACTACATTGACAACTACAAATTCTCACATAAAACATCAAGACATGGATGACAACATTGAACTTTCATATAGATAAGCAACTATAGGGGAAAACAAAATAAACTTTAAGGAGATAAACAAATAAAGACTGGATTATCCGTCTCAAATACAACAAAAACTACATTGACAACTACAAATTCTCACATAAAAACATCAAGATCATAATGCAATAAAACAGAAGAATCTCTTCTCACCTTCTGTCGGAAGTAGAGGACGAAGCCGTCGCCACCGCCAATAGAACCACTATCGAACAAATCTCCCTTGAAGAACACACGACGGCGTCGACTTCTTCGTTTTGTCAAAACTTGTGCCGGTAAAATAGATCTACGAAACTACTAATAATTCCCACAGTCTACACAGCTAAACTACAAAACCGGTGTACGTATTTTCCAAAATATCACTTAAAATTCACACGGCAAACTCGACGAAAAGGAGACAGTTCTCCTAATCCGAAATCGCTGCCAATGGGGCCACGCCGAAATATTCGGACGGGGTGGTCGCGGGAGCCAGCCAACACTAGGTAAAACTGCCTCAAATCTCACTTATTTCGACGTAAATTCGGCCGAATTCACACGCCACACCTGGCCGACGATGATCTACACACCGGAAATTAGGTTACTCCTCAAAATTCAATTGCGAACGAGGCAAGTTACAAGTGCCAACACACAACATTGAAGGGGGCGGGGAGTGGCACACTGAATGCCTGTCTCTCGCACCGTGGTCTATCGCACACTGAGTCCTGTATGAGTCGACAGCTTTCTCTCCCAGTAACCCAGTCTCTCTCTCTCTCTCTCTCTCTCTCTCTCTCTCTCTCTCTCTCTCTCTCTCTCTCTCTCTCTTTGCCAGTTGTCGCCGCTCGACGACGCTCGCAACACTAAGCAACTCTCACACACCGCACTAACACTATAACAACTTTACTCTTTCAACACATCGATTAGATTTGTGCTAGAAAGAAAACTAAGTGTTTTGCTCGTCTTTACTTCCCCTCCCGTTGAATATTGTAGTTACCCTGCAAGGCTCAAGTTAATAGTTCCTTCCATTCAACAAGCTATTGACGGATAAACCTCTCTCTATTGTTTCTTCCGTTCAAGGATTAGTCGTAAGGAAACACATTTATTGTGAAATACATGGTATGAATGGTAGTCAGTCGAGGAGCTGAAGACGATAGGTCTTGGCTGGAAGCGCCACAGAGTGGGGAATGTACCGACATTTGAAAACACTTGTCTGTTTGTTGAATCAGACTGCTGGCAAGTTGCCAGACGATGCCGAATTATCAAGAGGTTATTCTCCCCCGTACATGGTGTAATTGTTTACTACTTAAACGAACCCATATATCGATAAACTTGCCGTACTTTAGCAATATGCGCTTTAATCAGAAAACACCATGATAAAAAAAAAACCACGGGGGGAGAGAGAAGAGGTGGTGGTCTGCTCGTCACCATTAAAATTGAAAGTAAAACGGATCATGCAGGAGTTGACCCAGAATGGAGCATTACGCAATCACTGCAACACAGTTCGCCACTGGAGTGCCGGGCCATTTATCTCATTCATATCTGAATTTAGACAATGGGCCATCTTTGAGGCGTAATTTGGGACGATGATTGTGGAGGATATGGGGGACAGTGATATGAATTTTACTTTGCCCTTCTTAAGAAAATGAACTGACATGAAATAAGCATAATTACTGCTATGATGTACGTATAAATGGCTTATGATGTATATGAATGTATACATGTGTATAATATAGTTATAATTTATATTTATACATATATATATACATATATATATATATATATATATATATATATATATATATATATATATATATATATATATATATATGTATATATAATGTATATATATACACTGTATATTCATTATCTATATATACATTATATGCATATGTACTCAACATATTTTTATATATGCACATATATACATATGTACAGACTACACACAAATATAGCCTAAAGTTTATGTAAGCGCCGTATATTTATATATATATATATATATATATATATATATATATATATATATATATATATATATATGCATATGTACTCAACATATTTTTATATATGCACATATATACATATGTACAGACTACACACAAATATAGCCTAAAGTTTATGTAAGCGCCGTATATTATATATATATATATATATATATATATATATATATATATATATATATATATATATATATATTATATATATATATATATATATATATATATATATATTTATATATTTTATATACATTGTTCAGTGGCCACTTTCCTCTTGCTAAGGGTAGAAGAGACGCTTTAGCTATGGTAAGCAGATCTTCTAGGTGGACACTCCAAAATCAAACCATTGTTCTCTAGTCTAGGGTAGTGCCATAGCCTCTGCACCATGGTCTTCCACCGTCTTGGGTTAGAGTTCTCTTGCTTGAGGGTACACTCGGGCACACTGTTTTATCTTGTATCTTATTTCTCTTCCTCTTGTTTTGTTTAAGTTTTTATAGTTTATAAAGTGATATTTATTTTAATATTGTTGCTCTTCTTAAAATATTTTATATTTCCTTGTTTCCTTTCCTCATTGAGCTACTTTCCCTGTTGGAGCCCCTGGGCTTATAGCATCCTGGTTTTCCAACTAGGGTTGTGGCTCAGCAAGTAATAATAATAATAATAATAATAATAATAATAATAATAATAATATAGTATTCCACAACTTCTGAAATACTGCGTGGTTATTTAATCTTACGATAGAGTAGGCAAGACTCTTAGATTATAATTAACTAAATATCTAGTACTACATGCAAGATGGTACAGTCTAGGGAGATCTGAATGCAATGGAAGGTCAGAATTGTGAAAGATATGCAACATACATAAAGAACTAACTGAACGACGGAGCCAGAGATTAATATGAAGATCAGGGATAAGTGATATAAAGGACCACAAGTTTTTGTCCTATTAACTTGACCCTGGAGTCTGCAGGTGAGGACTAGACAGGTGAACAATTATGAAAACATGTTCAAGTGAAATTAAGAAAATATTTCCTCTGGATAGATTGATCGCCAGAAAATTCTTGAGATTTTCTAAATATACCAAATATTTGTGAAATTTAAGAAGAACAAACCGGTCGAGTTTCTCAAGAGTAAATTTTGAATGAAGAATCACAACAAATATCTTGAATGAGTTGCATATCGTTTGAGAGATTTTCAATGCAAAGATGTGGATGTTGAGGGGGAACTGTCCTTGACCTTCTTGTAATATTTCTTGTCTTGTTAAGGTTCATCTTCATCCATCATAATTTGCACCATGCTCTAATTTTAGCTAGATCTGTTAAGGAACTCGGCAACCACTGGTCGACATTCTGGTCCAAACCATATATATATATCATGAAAAGTAATAGGCCGAGAGCGCTACCCTGAGGAACACCACAAACACTTTTCTATAGTCACTGGTGCCCACCAGGAACTACTATTTCCAATCTGTTACAAATTCAATAATTGGGATAAAAATACCAACCTACTCCCTTGTTTCAAAATAAGGGCCTCATAGTCAACACGGTCAAAGGCAGCGCTAAAATCAAACTTAATCAAATGAACTTTCTGACCACAATCAAGGAATTTCTGTATAACTTTATGAATTGTAAGAAGGATATCTCCTGCTCCAAGGCCTTTCCCTGTAAGCTAGGGAATAGATGATTACCTCCAGTATTCCCATTAAGATGTTTTTCCAGAAGTCTTTCAAAAACTTTCAGTATGGAAGTTATGGAAATTGGACGGTAATCAGCAGGGCTAGAGATACCACAAATACATTTACCTAATGAAACAACATTACTTATTCGCTAGAAAGTGGAAAATGAATCTGCTCTTCTTAACTAGTGGAAATAACAGGCAACTTATGACCTAAGAAATCAGCTTTATTTATAAAAGCAAAGGAAACTACCATTTGGGTTTATATCTCAATTAGCATCAAGGTCCAGCAAGGGTTTTAATTTCAGACGACCAGAAAGCGACACTATTATTATCATTATTACTACTAGCCAAGCTACAACCCTAGTTGGAAAAGCAAGATGCTATAAGCCCAGGGAAAAGTAGCCCAGTGAGGAAAGGAAATAAGGAAATTAAATAAATGATGAGAATAAATTAACAATAAATAATTCTAAAAACAGTAAAAACGTGAAAACAGATATGTCCTATATAAACTATACTCTGTTTTTTTAAGCTGGCATAAATGTACCAAGCTCAAAGGCACTTGTTTGCTTCTGATTGGCTAGACCTCAATTTGTCTTAATTCATCAGTATTCTATATACACAATTATGATATAATTGTACTGTTATAGAGTGAGTTAACAGGTGCTATTATTAATGTGATATAAATACTAGTTAGATTAAATGTAAATAATAAGAACCTACATATTAGTTTATTGTGATTATCAATACTTTCGAATGAACATCGACGCTTAAGTAGAATAATATTCCAAATACAGATATATCCATTTTGTTTATTTAAAGCACCAATTACATCTTAATTATTACCAAAATACCTTTCAGACTTTTATAGTAAATTTGTAAAGTAAAATGATGAACATAAGAATACATAAAACAGATTTGTATGGTATAAAGGGGTACGACTAGTGGAAGAACCAGCCACTACATTAACATTCGTCTTAGACACGTGCTTGAATGCCTCAAAAGACTAGAAAGATTCTTTTAAGTAACGATGAAGAAATATTTAATACCAATAGCCGCCTTATGTCGACCAGTAGGATCACCAGCCAGAGTCGCAATAGAATATTAAAGGCCTTATAATTTTTCACATTTTGTGTGACTGGGCTATTCAAAAGTATAAAGGATATTACAAAGGCCACATTGAATGGGGAGAGAATTGACAAATTCAACATAAGGTTGTTAAATATAAATATATTACATAGAAAAGTAAAACAGTAGCATGGCAAAAACTAAACAAACAGTTCAAGTTAATCATTTTCTCAACCAGCTTTTCCATATGTTTTATAATATTAAATATATTCCTAGCAAATGAAATGTTTGAAAAAGCAATCTATGAGCAATATAGGCTAATCAATAATATATATATATATATATATATATATATATATATATATATATATATATATATATCATATATATATACATATTTATATATATGTATGTACGTATGTATACGTACCTTGATATAATACGTATACCCATTCATACAGTATTTACATCATTTATATAAGTACATATGTACATATATTGATATAAATTGTGTGTATGTTATATATGTACTAGAATATAATGTGTTAACACATACATATATATGCAGACATACATACTTTATATAAAATATATATACAATGCATAAACATTAAATGTGTAATACGAGTAATATTTTCAAAGTACATAACATAAGATAACAGACGGGATTTAAAAATAGCGATAGGATCACTCGGTAGGAGAGAGCTGATCAAACGTTATCTTCTTTAGTGTGGCTGTTCTTCCCACAAGACAGCCCCAGCAAACGTCTAGATATTCTACTATTATCATGGTTTTTGTGCCTTTGATAACTTCATACTTGTATTATATAAGCTCTTTAAGTATCATGGTGTATTATGCACTAAGCATTGGTAGAAAAAGAACATTAAGCTTAATGTAACAAACTTTTTCTTTGTCCACAACTTAGATGGGATTAGTTTATTATATAACAAAGTTCGTCGCTCATACATGAACTAGTTATATATATTTATTGAGTTCATTAGTATCGATTTTTTTTGCTGCATAGACTGAGCCGACACTATATGGTTCAATAACATATTGATGAATTTGAAAAGGCGTCAACGCAAAACTACTGGTTTCGGACAAACTGATTTCACTCAACGGCTGCATAAGTTGTGGCCTTCAGTACAAATATATATATATATATATATATATATATATATATATATATATATATATATATATATATATATATATATATATATACATGACAACTTAAGAAAAATAGAGTATGATTAGTTTAACTTCAGGAATAGGGTAATGAGAAAGATAGAGTTTCTCATTACTACGCTTACTGTCAAACACATTATTATTATTATTATTATTATTATTATTATTATTATTATTATTATTATTATTATTATTATTTGCCAAGCTATAACCCTAGTTGGAAAAGCAGGATGCTATAAGCCCAAGGGCTCCAATAGGGAAAAATAGCCAAGTGAGGAAGGGAAATAAGGGAATATATAAATGATGAGAATAAATTAACAATAAATCATTCTAAAAACCGTTACAAGGTCAAAACAGATATGTCCTATATAAACTATTAACAACGTCAAAAACAGATATGTCATATATAAACTATAAAAAGACTCATGTCAGCCTGGTCAACATAAAAACACAAAAGCATTTGCTCCAACATCAGCCAAAAGGACTGCCTTTTCCTTTGGCCATTGAGTGACAGCCATCTAGCTTTAGCATAGTTAGAACTTTTCAAGTCGGCATCAAAGATTACAGATTTGAGGGTAGTCCACTGTGTATGTTGTTGGGTTGTATTAGAAAGTTTTTTTAAATGGCCGAATTGTATTCCTTTCCAGTTAACGCATACCCTCCTCGATCAAAAGCTCTTAACTGATTATAACTATTACAAATCAAATCTGATCTGTTAATTTTCTTAGGCTTGTCTACATTCATTTTCTTTATTTCAACATACGAGAAACGATGCACCTATCAATTACGTTGACCTATGTTTTACTTGACTGAACAAGGCAATTTAAGATTGAGGAGTCTGGATTCCGATCGATGAACACAAGGCATAACATTCCATTTCAAAATTATAGATTTCTTTAAACCTGAAATTATCGGAGATGTGCCTTTTATGAGAGACCAGAGTTTCTGAACCTAAATCAATATCATACTATTTGGAGGCACCTGTAAGGTCCCTTATATTATCATGTATTCCATGAATATTCTAATGCACTAAGCCATACTGGCACTATCAAAGACGCATTGTTTCTGGCTTTTGCTCAATAACTCCAAAGAGAACAAGAATTAAAAGCAATGAAAAGGCATCATCATACTTGAAAACAAACTTAATAATGACGAAAAAACCACATTCATTACTATATACAGAGAAAATACAAAAGCAATCTAAAGACTAAAAGAAATAAAATATCTGATAGCTACTTTAACCACAGGATGGACGTTAACTATGGTTTTGGAAATGAATTCCAGGGAGGGCGATAATGGGGGACATACGAAAAAGGCAGACTTGATAAATCACCAGGCATCCTTTGCCCTTCTATAAGCCTGTAGAACCGACTATTAACAAAAAAAAAAAAAAAAAAAAAAAAAAAAAAAAAAAATAATCAAGTAAAAATAGATAGATTAATGTGCCTGGGTGTACCTTCAAAAGCAAGCGAAGTCTAACCGAAGATATGGAAGACCATGGTACAGATGCTATGCCATTAAGCAAGACTACAAAAAACATTGGTTTAATTTCGGAGTGTCCTCCTCCAAGAAGAGCTGCTTGCTATATCTTAAGTGCGCCTTCTACCCAATTGAAGTTATAAGTCTAATTCTGAGTACCATATTTTCCCCCATTCAGCTGTATTTCGAGCCACCACACTATCTGGTATGTACTCCTTCACCATCCTGGCTATAAAACTTTTTTCGCACTATTTACTTTTCCTCATTGATATTTTTAAACGTCTTCCCCCTCCTCACTTTCCCCAAACACTGCCAAATTCTGCATATTTTTTTTTGCTCATGTGTCGTCTCTTATTCTTTTTTATTCTTTCCACACAACTCAATTACCTTGGCAACATTAATTCATCCTTTCATTCATGACAACCTTTATTTAGCTTTTCATACATATTTTCGCATTTTCCCTTTTCAGTTCTTCGTCCTCCTGTACTAACACAAGAAATAGAAATATTTCCTTTTTCTTTATTATTCCCAGGTTATTACTTAATAAAAGAATGAGTTCAAAGAGCAACTTCATGCTTTCAAACTTGAGTTATAAAAAGACAGTGTTTTGCACAAACCCTGCTACGTTTCTTGCTAAATTTATTATGTCCGTCACTTCTTCTCTCATCCTAAAACCGTGCAGTATACAAAATAAAATAGAACAGGAAAAAAAAACCCTATTTCCCTTCTTCGTAAATCCGTATCAACATTGACTACTCTGCTGTCTTGATAATTTCTATCTACCATCATTAGCTAACGCCTGCTTCACATTTGATCACAACATTCTCTTCTTGTAATAACAAACCTTAAAATTCTCTTCAACATTCCCATTCAAAAGTGTATCAAATGGAAGTAACTCATACTATCATCCTATAATTGTTGCTTTTCTTATCTAGCAACATCACACCTACATTTAACGAGACTTTACAAACAAAGAGACTAAGCAGCATCTTTTTCTCACATATTTCTCTTCCAGTGTATGGGTATGAAGCAGAGTAGTACAGTATGTCTATCAACCATACATATGCATATATATACACATATATATAAATATATACATATACATATATATATATGATATATCAATTATATATGTATATATATATGATATATAAATCATATATATATATATATATATATATATATGATATATATATATATATATATATATATATATATATGATATATTAATCATATATATATATATGATATATTAATCATATATATATATGATATATTAATCATATATATATATATGATATATTAATCATATATATATATATGATATATTAATCATATATATATATGATATATTAATCATATATATATATATATGATATATTAATCATATATATATATATATATGATATATTAATCATATATATATATATATATGATATATTAATCATATATATATATATATATATATGATATATTAATCATATATATATATATTAATATATATATATATATATATATATATATATATATACCATACATATATATATCGTACATTAATACACAACCACTATACACATACATTTGCATGAATATATGTGTATGAATATGAATTATATACTCTTACGAAGCTGGTTTGACATGAGAGTAGATTATTTTATTCACGTATTTTGTGTGTGCATTTAAGAGATGTATAGCCAGCTCGTCAGGTAGGTCCCACTCATGTAAGATTAAGTGAATGTATGTAAATTACATATGACTCGTCATTCATTCAGTTATATTTTCATTCAGTTCCGTATATGTTAATTTACGTTATTTTAAAGAATTAAATTTTAATTTCATGTAGTTTTGTTACGAAGTCTTATGTAATATTTTAAAAGGTATGCTGTGTGACACAAATGCTAGGGATTGCATCATGTTTCCACTTGAGAGGATGTGGGCGGAGTTAGCCGAGTGTTTTGCCATCTTAAGGTGTCATATAGAACCCTACTTCAAACTGCCAAGTTGGTAACCTGACGTCGCGAGAGACCGCCCTAACCATGTGCACACGCACCAAGAATGTTGTTTGAATGCACTGGAAAATTCCAGAATGTATTAGGATGGCATATACGGGCTTGCCATTGTAAAGGAGGTGAGAAAGATCCAGACTGACCTTCCGAAAGAGCCGACGTCCGACAAACCTCTCACAAGCACCTCTTCAGCCATAGTGTTTCCTCTCAAACGTGAATAGTGTTTTTTCTCAAGCGTGTATAGTGTATAGTGTTTGTTAAAACATTTGATAATTTTTCATTTTGAAAGAAGAATGGAATTTGTGAGTACAGTTTATATTGTAAAATAATTTTTTTTTTGTGCCTGGCAGTGTGTGATTTGGTTAAACAGTGAAGTGCATTTATTTTTGCTTAACCGTTCTGTAACCTTGTGTGAACCCAAACGACATAATAGTAACAGTTACGTATATGGAAGTGTAATTATTGTTCATTTACTTTACTCTAAAGTGTCAACTTTTTTCAGCAATTGTAAAAATTAAATATTTTCATAAATTAATTTCTAGTGAAACAAGTAACTGTAAAATTCTTGAAATGTCATTTTGTATTAAGTCTAAGGTCTAGTTCAGATTTAAATTTTGAGAGATTTATTTTAGGTATTACTGTTCAATTGCTATTTTTAGAGAATACATATATTTTTGTAGTGTGTATTATTTCGATCACCAATAATCATATCAGAGCCTTGCTCGTATCCCCTGACTAAGAACCGAAGTAAAAGGTTGGTTTTAGAATAATTCGCGTTAAAAGTAATCACCCATTTTTGTTTAGAGTGTAACGTGAAGAGACCTTTAGATATTCAGTGTTCATATATATTAACGTCTGGGAGTTGCGTATTATTCTCAGAGCACGGAGGTATTCTCTTGTGTATCAGATCATGTAATATAAACCAGGTGAGTTTGGGAGTGTACGTAATTCGCTAGTCGTTATAATACATATACACAATTATATGTATAGATATGAATTAGTTGTATATACACAATATATATATACAGCTTATGTATATATGTATATGTATATATATATATATATATATATATATATATATATATATATATATATATGATGAGAATAACACTGATACAGAAAGGAACAACGATTAGGCGAGCAAACTTAAGTAGAGGATCTTCTAAGAACATGTAAGAAAAAGAAATGGACATGGCCAGGACATATGAGAATGACAGACAATAGATGGACAATAAAAATTAAGAGAATGGGTCCCAAGATACTGCAAAAGCCGCAAGGGAAGGAAGAGAATGTGATGGATTGACGAACTAAGAAAGTTTGCAAGCGTGGACTGGCATAGAAAGACCATAAACAGAAGGACATGTCTGACGCCTTTGTTCTGGAGTGGGGTAATAACCGCTGATAATAATAATGGTTATATATATATATATATATATATATATATATATATATATATATATATATATATATTTATTTATATATATATACATACACATATATATGTATATTATATATATATATGTATATATATATGTATATATATATATATATACATATATATATATGTATATTATATACATACATATATATGTATATTATATATATATATATATATATATATGTATATATATTATATATATACACAGTATGATATATATATAATGCATATAAAATACATAAAATGTATATACTTTATACACCTAGGTATGTTATACAAGTATGTATATTGCATATAACACAGTATATATATATATATATATATATATATATATATATATATATATATATATATATATATACATGTGTATATATATATACATATATATATATATATATATATATATATATACATGTGTATATATATATATATATATATATATATATATATATATATATATACATATATATAACGGATTTTGAGCGAAGCGAAAAATCTATTTTTGGGTGAGATGGCCATGTCGTCCTGATGGAAGTTCCTATAGGGTAGCTTCCTAGGGTATATTACAACTACGGCGATATTCCCAGAGAATTTACATTAAGGTACCAGAATTCTAACTCCTGGAGCGAGTATCCCTCGTGAAAGGGATATCGCGACATATCAGAGGACGTATTCTTGACACGCCACATGACAATCTGCATCCCGAACAGAGATTCGTCTCGCAGGGGGCAGTTGGCAAGAAACGAATTCGGGAAAGAAAAAGGGGGAGCCGCTCCCAAGGCTCCCTATCTCCCGATTCGTAAGCGTGCCTGGCGCCAATCCTGGCGCCATCTGTATTCCTTGTAGCGTACACGAGGTGCTACAGATACTGTATGTAGGGAGGGGTCCTACAGCCCTTTCTTAGAAAGGCAAGGGCGGGTCCATCAGGACGACATGGCCATCTCACCCAAAAATAGATTTTTCGCTTCGCTCAAAATCCGTTTTTTGGGCTCAAGCCATGTCGTCCTGATGGAAGTATACCAGAGCCTCTGTACCATGGTCTTCCACTGTCTTGGGTTAGAGTTCTCTTGCTTGAGGGTACAATCAGGCACACTATTCTATTTAATTTCTCTTCCTCTTGTTTTGTTAAAGTTTTCATAGTTTATATAGGAAATATTTATTTTAATGTTACTCTTCTTAAAATATTTTATTTTTCCTTCTTTCCTTTCCTTACTGGGCTATTTTCCCTGTTGGGGCCCCTGGGCTTATAGCATTTTGCTTTTCCAGCTAGGGTTGTAGCTTAGCAAATAATAATAATAATAATAATACTGTATCTGTGGATTCTCAGAACGTGCCGTACTCCCCGGATGTAATTTTTCCCGGTCGACTAGACCTAGAGACCTAAGATGTTACCGTTATACATCTTTTCAACTAACTATAAACCATGTTAGAGCTTCCTGCCCCCTACAAGGAAGAGTCCTACTAGACTCTGGAAAAGTCTCGAAGAGTACATATACCTATGTATGAATACCAGGCAAGCTAATATAGTGGTCTCGCCCTATATTAAGTAAAGCATAGTTTGTAAAGAACCACTGCGTCAATATGAAATATCGACCAGTTCTCCGCACAATACTTGTATTGGACAAAGGTTTATATCCGCATAGGAGGAAACTAGTAAAACCGCCATCGTCCCCTTATGGGACGGGGTCCTCCCGTTAAGGGAAAGCATAAACCAATGCAACATAGCTTGCATAAAGGAACAATTCTATTAGAATTATCCCAGATAAGGTACATAGAATGAATGCTCAATTATACCAATAAATTGACACAGGTGAAAGAGACGCAAGGTTCTCAAGAACAAGTTCATTGACAGACAATAAACAGACAGGTTAACCACAATTATATATATATATATATATATATAAGAAGAGGATAACCCAAAACTTTAAGCATAAGTATGATAGTAAACAGAACTGTTTATCTGAAAGAAAACACATTAAATGCCACTTTTAAGATACCGAGGTATCAAAGTCATAAAAGTCTGTATTACAAATCAATGACATTAGCGTTAGAAACGCTCGGCACACATGTCTGCACTTATGCTAGGTTCACCTTTGGAAATGGATCAGTCTACATGGGCAACTCAGTGCCCTCACTTAGTTTGTAGTACGGTATGTAACTACACACTCACCCTGGAATTAATCGTCCCAATTAAAACCACTGTTCCTCGCAGAGTTAAACAGTAGGGTTAACGACGCGACCCACTGCTACCACAGATCTCTTTAGTTCCTCTACTTGCTTCGCATAGTGGCGAAAGAACACTCTGGAAGACTTCCAGCCAGTGTATGAACGGAGATGTTCAAAATCCATACAATTAAAGAAATTTAAGGATGAGGCAACTTTCCTCGGATCGTGACCTGCGGGTGTACTGTCAGGATCCGCTCTGCGAATAAAATATGTGATTTTCGCTCTGAGTTGATTCAGAGATAAATTTGAGCCTGATGTTTCTCCCCTGAATAGTTGACCACCCTTGAAGTCTGAAGTTCTATGAAGATAGACCTTTAGGCATTCTACTGGACATAGAGATGCATCTTCTTTCAGAGGGCAGATTCTCCAGGGACCCCACCTGTTGGTGGGTAACTCATTCTTGGCGAGAAACGTAGGATCCGGAAACAGGTTCAGTTCTCCCCCATCCAGGAACTGAACACGACCTGCCTCTCTCGAGAGGGCTACAATCTCACTAACCCTAGCCCCGGACGCGAGAGCAAATAGGAAAATAACTTTTTGTGTCAAATCCTTTAACGCACATTCTTCATTGCACAACAGAGAAGCGAAATGAAGAACTTTGTCTAAAGACCATGAAATGGCCTTTGGAGGTGCTGAAGGTCTGAGCCTAGCGCAGGCTTTCGGAACTTTATTAAAGAACTCGTTACCTAGGTCAACCTGGAAGGCATATAGAATGGGTCTTGTCAAAGCAGACTTACACGCTGAAATCGTGTTAGCTGCCAATCCTTGACCATGGAGGTGGATGAAGAAAGATAAGCAGAAGTCTGTCGAGATCTCCTGCGGATTCTTCGCCTTGACAAAGGCCACCCATTTTCTCCATGATGACTCATATTGCCTTCTAGTAGATTTGCACTTATATTCCTCTAGGAAGTCTATGCTGGCTTTCGAAATCCCGAAACGCTTTCTCACCGCTAGGGAGAGAAAATCATGAGCTGCAGGGTCCGGGTTTTCTGTAATGAAGCGCAGACAGTCGACTTCTGGACTCGCTGGGTCAGAACTGGATCTGGTAGCGGTACAAACTTCAGCTGTAGTTCCAATGCCAGGGGGAACCACACGCTGTTCGGCCACTTGTGGGCTACTATTGCCGCTACCCCCTTGAATGATCTCAGTTTGTTGAGGACCCTCAACAGAAGGTTGTGAGGAGGGAACAGATAAATCCTGGACCCTCTGTTCCAGTTGAGGGACATCACGTCCACTGCTTCCGCTAAGGGGTCCTCGTACGGGGACACGTACAGGGGCAACTTCTTGTTGTCTTTCGTCGCAAAGAGGTCTATCTGCAGTTCTGGGACTTGATTCAGAATGAAGGAGAATGATCCTGCGTCTAAGGACCATTCCAACTCTATCGGTGTGAACCTGGATAGAGCGTCCACTGTCACATTGCGGACTCCTTGAAGGTGAACTGCCGACAGGTACCACTTCTTCTTTTCCGCCAATCGGAAGATGGCCAACATCACCAGGTTGAGAGGTGGTGACCTCAATCCTTGTTGATTCAAGCATCTCACAACTACCTCGCTGTCCCTCACCAACCTTATGTGGATCGAGTGACGCGGGGAAACTTTCTTTAAGGTAAGGAGCACTGCCATAGCTTCTAGAAAGTTTATGTGAAAGGTCTTGAATAACTTGGACCAAGTCCCCTGGACTTTTTTCCGATGAGAGTGACCTCCCCATTCCTCCTTCGAGGCGTCTGAGTGAATCGTCACCGACGGGGGAGGTGGCTGAAGAAGAACCGACTTCTTTAGATGTCTGGCTTGGGACCAAGGCCTGAGAAGAGTACGTAGCCGAAGCGGAACTGGTCTTCTCAGATCTCTTCGCACGATTGATGCAAAACTTCTCCAAACTCCGGTTGCATCCTTTAGCTGTGCTCTTAGCACTGGGTCTGTCACCGAAGCAAACTGGAGAGAGCTCAGTACCCTCTCCTGTTCGCGTCTTGATATCCTTTCGGAATCTAGAAGTCTCTTGACAGAACCCGCTATCTCCTTCCTTTTCTTCGCCGGGATGGAGAAACGGTGTGACAAAAGGTCCCAGTGGATTCCCAGCCACTGGAACTTTTAAGATGGAGAAAGTCGAGACTTTTATCTGTTGATCTTGAAACCTAGGTACTGTAGGAACTAGATCACTTGACTGGAAGCTTGCAAGCATTCTGTCTCGGATGCTGCCCACACCAACCAGTCGTCCAGGTAGGCTACTACCTGAATTCCCTTTAAGCGTAATTGTTTGAGAGCTCCGCTCGCAAGCTTCGTAAAAATCCTTGGGGCTATGTTTAGCCCGAATGGCATGGCTCTGAAGGCGTATAGTCTTCGTTGTAGCCTGAACCCTAGGTAGGGGGAGAGTCGACGGTTGATTGGAATGTGCCAATAGGCGTCTGACAAGTCTATAGAGACGGAATATGCCCTCTTGGGCAGTAAGGTCCTTATGTGTTGCAGTGTTAGCATCTTGAATTTGTAATACACTATGAACTTGTTGAGTGGCGACAAGTCCAGAATGACTCTGAGCTTTTCCGAGTCTTTCTTGGGAACACAAAACAGCCTCCCTTGGAATTTGATGGACTCCACCTTTCGGATCACATTTTTCTCCAACAGTTCTTGAACGTACTCCTCCAGAACGGGGGTGGAGTGTTGGAAAACCCGAAGGCCCGGGGGTGGAGTGCTGTACCAGCTCCAGCCCAGTCCATTCTTGAGTAGGCTGTGGGTCCAGGGATCGAAGGTCCACCGATCCCGAAATTTCAGAAGTCTCCCTCCTACCGGTATCATCCCACTTGGACTGCCGTCCCGAGGTCTTGCCTCCCTGACCACGACCACCCCTGAATCCCCTTCCCCTTGAGGGGCGCCAAGACAAGCCTCTGGCTGCCCCTCTAGGCTTTGCTCGAAAGGAAGTAGACTGCCCTTCGAACGATGGGGTGAATGCCGTGGACTGTGTCGACACGGCCTGGGGTACCCACTGAAAAGTGGTCGGGGTTTGTGCCACTATCTGGGGCACTGGAGGCAATGGCAATTGCAGTTGCTGTTGCTGTCTAAAAGGCTTGGCTGGCCGAGACGGTAGCCTAGTCCTCATAGTCTTCCTCTTTGGTTGAGGACCTTCATCCGGGGAAGACTTTCTTTTGATAGCCAGGCCCCACTTCTGGAGAAGGTTTCTATTCTCCAAGGCGGCCTTATCAACTACTTCTTTGACCAAATCGGTAGGGAAAAGGTCTTTGCCCCAAATGTTGGAGGAGATTAGTTTCCTTGGCTCGTGCCTCACCGTAGCCGAGGTGAACACGAACTCCCTACAAGCTCTCCTCGCCTTGACGAAGCCATAAAGGTCCTTCGTCACTGTGGCCAGATGAGTCTTGGCCGCCACCATGAACATTTCATGGACCTTGGGGTTATTTGCCATCGTCTCAAGAGTAGTCTGAAGAGACATTGAGGCAGCCAGTCTTTCTTTTGTCTCGAACTCTCTCTGCAAGAGAAAGTCAGACAGCTTAGGGAGGTCCTCGCCGAACTGACGTCCGGCGATATCAGCCTCCAACTTCCCAACTGAGAACGTAAGATGGACGTCCTTCCAGTCTTTGTGGTCCATAGGTAGGGCCAGCGACAAGGGTTTACACTCCTTCAGGGAGGGGCAAGGCTTGTCGGCCTCGACTGCTTTTAGTACAGCCGCAAACCCTTTCTGTAAAAAGGGGAAGGCTCTAGCAGGAGAGGACACAAAGGAAGGGAGCTTCTTGCTCAATGCAGCTACTTTTGAGTTAGAGAAGCCCCTCTCTTTCAACGAGGATGAAAGCAGAGCTTGAGCCTTAGTATGGTCCATCACTATGACCTCCTTCGGCTCTGTCTCCTCCTTTGAAGCTGGTTCCTTCCTCAGCCGGACATAACAGTCCGGATATGATGCCTTGCTGGGCCAGAATTCCACCTCCTCTAGGGGAACTAAGCCCAGCTTATCCGAGATGACGATCTTTCCAGTCGTCATTGGCATGTGCTCAGCATACCTCCATGGGTTAGCATCTGAGCCCAAGGGAAGGTCTTTCACATTGAGCCTTTTCTGGGGCCCATGTGATTCTGCAAGGCACTGCATCCGCAGTTCCATAGCAGCCGCCTTCTCCTGATTCTCCTTCTGCATTTGTTGGATCATTCCAACAATCGAAGAGAGGGCCTGTCCCAGCTCTACTAAGAGACCGGCCGATGTTGAGGGAATAGGCTCCGGAATCTGAACCGGAGTAGCCGACACCTCGTCGACCTCTTCCTCTACGACGTCCGGGGCTTGAACTTCATCCTGGCATTCTGCCAGGATGTCTTCTTCCAAACGCTCGTCCACGTTAGACATACTGTCATCTAACTGGATGTCTTGCATCGCGACCACGACTTCAGCATCCACCTGGATCTGACCTTGGGGGATCTCTTGAGGCTGGGGAATCACTGCATCAGCTGATGCCTTAGGGAAAGGATACGCCCTCATCTTCTCACTTGGAAGATAAGGGCCAGAGGTGTTCTTTTGGAAGCCCCTTACCCAGGTACGAAGCTTCTCCCTTGCTATATCCCTTGATTCCGCCGTCCTAGGGGAATCAAAAGCCTCAGTAATCAGGTTAGTGCACACAATACATACCTGAGGGTCCCAATACTGGAGATCATCCTTGGAGACAGCGCATGCTGCGTGCCTCCTACAAAACTCATGTCCGCAGAGGTTCTTGCTGCGGACGTTGCAGAAAACATTTCCGCACTTCGGAGGGTCCCCCTGTAAAGAGAAGAAATTTCCATGAGTATCAAGTGAACTATGTATCACTGGATATGCATAGTATAGCATAACAATTCATAAAGGAAAGACACACTTGTGTTTCCCTCACAACCCATTGTTGCAGCCTTCCAGATAATAAAATCAAATGGTTAATCTCTTCTAGAGTAACCAATGCAAGGTTTCCAGAGGAAACAGGTGAAGCTCACACCTAAGCAATGATTTTAAAATCCTGGATAATAGACAGGAAAGAACTCACTTTCCTATCTGTAGGGCAACAGCAAAGGACTGTGCAAGAAAACACAAAAGTGTTAGAACACACAGTGCTGTACCAAAACCCATTCCATAGTTTTCTTTTTACTGTATATGTTATACTGAAGAATACTAGTACAGTATAGGAGGATACGTGCCGGCCGGCACTTGCCGGCCGGCACACACCATAACTAGCTTTAAAGTATACTACTTAACAGCTATAAGGCGGCAGAACTCTGGTTCAAATGCATGTGCCGGCCGGCAGCAACTGCCGGCCGGCAACAGCCAATGTCGGCCGGCAATGGCTGCCGGCCGGCAACTACACAAGGTAGTACCCAGCTGCCGGCCACACTCTTGGTGACCGGCAGACAAGGGCTGACAATAGCCGGCCGGCAAAGGTACAGGACCGATGCCAGCCGGCAGCAAAAGAACCAGAGGACTACACCTGCCCAGCTGCCGGCCTAATAAGCCGGCAGCCGGGTCGGGTACAGCACTAGAAGAAAAATAGAATGGATGCCGGGATAAGAGTGTACACTACCTCCAAGCCCGGCAATCCGAAAGAGTACATATAAGGAAGGGGAGAATCTAATTCAGGCTTCCTGACCAATGCCGTCTGGCTCTACAGGCAGGCATGGATGAGGGACCAAGGGAGGTCCGGGCAGCACTCAAAATATAAGACCCTTGCCGGCCGGCAAGGGGCTGAGTCAATTCCACATCCTAACCTATACTAGGTCCAGATGTAGAACGACGTACAGTACTGTACTGGCTAGGCCATTACGGAGATAGAGGGGGAAGGGACAAAGAGGGTCCTACCAACCTTGCTTTAGTGACGGATCACCCGCAGCCAAGAAACTTATCTTAGCCTAAGGAAGATCCAAGGGGGAAGGCCAGCAATACTTGCCAGCTCCCAGAGCACCAAAGCAAGGAAGGTGTTGCTACTCCCAGGGAAAGAAACTTATCCTCCCCCGAGAACAGCAACAAGGACTAGTCTGGTAGATCACAAAAGAAGGAATCATATCCACAGAAACCTTCGGTAGTGACCTAAGGAGGCTAAGCCACCTTTGTCTGTGTCAGGCCAGCGAGGGAGACTCTACCCCAAGCCAGACAAACACAGACTCAAACTAAAAAACTCTGTTGTTCTGTCCCTCTTTGAACCAGACTTACTGGAACAGGAAGGTACAGTAACACCCCAGTATAGTTTTATCGAAAATAAATTCGGAAAAAACCACTTAGGGATAAGCCCAAGGCTTAAACAGAGGGAAAGGGATTGCAGACCTTCTCCGAAGAAAAGAAAGCAACCGGGGAGTATGAGAAAGTATACTAAGGCTCCATAAGCAACTTAGCCTAGGCACCAAGAGAATCGATTACCTAAATCACCGAAACTCACTCGTATACTATCTTGGAAATATTCCACACAATCTTAAATGTATAAAACATAGCCTAAAGCTTCAATAAAATTTTAATACACTCGGAAAACCCAAAATCATGCATGAAGTATAGGACCAAACGACTAGGCTACATGGCCTAGCGTAGGCCAGAATGGCGAATACCTCGCCAAAATAATACTAAGCACGAAAGGAAATCCTATGTAATGCTAAATAGCTAAAATTTATTAAAGCAAAACAACCGGGAATGTCGCTCTGACTAACTAAACTTATACCTAGCGAGCGACAGCGTCCATGACGCCTCCTTTAGGCTACGGCTCTTGTAACAAAGATTAATCCTATTAATCACTCAAAAATTTACCAAGAGCCTACATTTATACATAAAAGACATGGTACTCAACTTATCAGAGGCCGACGAAGACGGAGAAGCCATGAAAAGCAGAATAAATCCAAGATTTGCGAGAAACACAGGAAAAAACACCGAGTTGTTAAGCTACGCAAAAAGGAATACAGATGGCGCCAGGCACGCTTACGAATCGGGAGATAGGGAGCCTTGGGAGCGGCTCCCCCTTTTTCTTTCCCGAATTCGTTTCTTGCCAACTGCCCCCTGCGAGACGTATCTCTGTTCGGGATGCAGATTGCCATGTGGCGTGTCAAGAATACGTCCTCTGATATGTCGCGATATCCCTTTCACGAGGGATACTCGCTCCAGGAGTTAGAATTCTGGTACCTTAAGGTAAATTCTCTGGGAATATCGCCGTAGTT
>NC_090766.1:44401852-44421852 GCF_036898095.1 Palaemon carinicauda | reverse complement strand
ATATCAGAATAATGGCATGATTAATCTGTTCACAAAAACATTTGCAGAACATCCTATACTCATATCACAGACATGAAAAAAAAAGTATCTAGTGAAGAATTAAAAGCCAACTTGAGCTCATTTAGCAAATCTGTATGCCCCCCTTACATTCTCTCTATTCGTTACTCTTTATTGCCCCCTTTCCTACCGTTTTAAAGGATTAAAGGCCACTCATGAATGGCACATGTCAGAGGCAGTGACATTACAATGCAGAGACTGACCATATATAAATATGATCAGCGCCCAAGCCCCTCTTCCTCCAAGCTGGGACCAAGAAAGACCTAGCAATGGATGCTGACGACGCAGCAGGTAAACTTATAGGTTTGCCCAAAACCCTCATCCCTAGCTCACAAGGATGGTGAGGTAACAGACACGACAAGAAACTTTCGAGCTTGACTGGGACTCGACCCTAGTCCGGCAAGTCACCAGGCAGGGATTTTTTCCAATAGGCCACCACAATCTCACCTAGTCTGAAAACTATGTCTGTTCTATTCCACTACTTAACTGATTCAAAGCCTCGTCAGTATCTTCAAATAGGTTTCTGTAGTGCCTGAGCGATAATACCTCAATGAGGCTAAGCATGAGAGAGAGAGAGAGAGAGAGAGAGAGAGAGAGAGAGAGAGAGAGAGACTACCATTGGCTCGCCTTTAAGAATCAAAAGTAAAAGCTCAGTGTCTAAGTTGAGATTCATTTTTTTTTCTTTTATTAATAAAGGTAGGTCTCAAGTTCTAGTAGGCTGAAACACTCTTAGCATTTTTTTTCTGAGCAAGTCTGGGTGAGAACAGTGTAAGTAAAAAGGTCATGATAGGGGAGTTGTGGTAGATTGCCCTTCAGTGTTGAAATAATGAATAGTACTACAGTATCTCTAAGCATTTAGATTTATACGAGTAATTATTGTATATTCGTTCACTAGATCTTTAATACTTGGTTACTTACAAATTAATCATTCAATTATTGAGAGAGAGAGAGAGAGAGAGAGAGAGAGAGAGAGAGAGAGAGAGAGAGAGAGAGAGAGAGAGAGAGAGAGAGAGAGAGAGAGAGAGAGTGTAAACGCTGTTGAAATTCCCAAGGAAAAAATGTATAAACCAATTAATTTTACGAGATGAAAAGTTCGAGTGGCTAGATATCGTTACAGATTTTATTAAATTTCATAATTCTTCCTTATTTTTCATATACTGTATTGTTATTCGTTACATCTCAATTTCCTTTCTCGCACTTGGTCGCTTACCTTGTTAGAACATTTGCCAATCACGATTGTAGCTTGGCTGGTGGCAATAATCTAACAATGTACCCAATTATCCTTATCTGTCTATATATGAAAAATTTCAGTACGAGGTCTCATACCATTTTAGCTTGAGACAATTTTTAGGAATTCTCTATATATCCATATCATTTTATGTTGACCAGGCTGACACGAGTCTTTTTATAGTTTATATATGACATATCTGTTTTTGATGTTAATAGTTTATATAGGACATATCTGTGTGGACGTTGTTACTGTTTTAGAATAATTTATTGTTAACTTGTTCTCATCATTTATTTATTTCCTTATTTCCTTTCCTCACTGGGCTATTTTTCTTCTGTTGGAGCCCTTGGGCTTATAGCATCTTGTTTTTCAAACTAGGGTTGTAGCTTGGCTAGTAGTAATAATAATAATAATAATAATAATAATAATAATAATAATAATAATATTCATCCACATACTGTAAGGAATTACATTCATGTTTATATATCTACTGGCATAAAAACCAAAGTAATTACCAAACCCTGCATATCTGAATAAATGTTTGAGAAAATTGATTAACAACGTTTTCCCTTTTATTAAACGTCCAGGATAAAATATTGTTACAATAAAAAACGTGAAAAAATACATTTGAAAAATTATAAAAAAAAAAATCTAAGAAATCTTATATAAAAGGAACATGTGCATACGGTTAGATTTTCCAAGTTACTGATAGCTTCGTTAGAAATTATATTTACCTGTGATTAATCACATATTGAAATCACGATATGAACGCTGGGTGGGTGGGTGATGGGAGTGTAGAATATATTTTCCATAAATGTTATTATGACTGGATAAAAGAGGCGAGGATATGTAATTTTAGCATTTTATTAACAGCGGACAGGCCAGTGTTCTCTAGTGTTCTCTAGCCATAGCCTCTGTACCATGGCCTTCCACTATCTTGGATTAGAGTTCTCTTGCTTGAGGGTACACTCGGGCACACTATTCTATCTAATTGCTCTTCCTCATGTTTTGTTAAAGTTTCTATAGTTTACATAGGAGATAATTATTTTATTATTCTTAAAATATTTATTTTTTCCTTGTTTCCTTTCCTCACTTGGCTATTTTCCCTGTTGGGGTCCCTGGGGTTATAGCATCCTGCTTTTCCAACTAGGGTTTTAGCTTAGTTATCAATAATAATAATAATAATATCCCCCATAAATGTTACAAACTATGGGTGGGTTAGATGTGAAAAATTATCTATATTAGTGACTCTAGGAGGGTGAAGTTAAGACCATGTCTTCCCTATGTTGATAATGCCAAAGGCCCAAATCGCATTTTAAGGCCTCGCATGTCATAATGGACGAACGTGGTTAATATCGTGGACATGCTCATCCCGTGTGACTGTAAACAGACAAGCTTTAAGTTATTTACGAAACAGTGACGTATTTCATTAACCATAACAATACTTGCACAGATCAAGGTTAACGTATGGAGCAGTGTGCTGCTGATTAAGCCATGCCCACATTTTTTGGTTGGGACATAATGGCCCAATACGTAGACGCATAGGGAATAATGCCGACGAGCTTATGTAGTATGATATTGTTTACATGTTTGCCAACATATGATTAGCAGGTTGAACTCTGCACTGATTATTCTTGTTCTCGTTCTAGACAACATCATCAACTACAGTAGCTCTGATGGAAATTTTGGAAGAACAAGGCCAATCTTGATTTGTTCAACCTCATACCAGACTAATATGACCCTGAATTAGTGAAAACCATTTTGGAATATCATGATGCCCTGCTGAGGTTAAGAATTCTATATGAACTTCAATATACCTAGAGATCTACGAGGAGAGCTCCAAGGCGTTGCTGGTCCCGGCCATACTTAATACACAAAGGAAAAAGGATATTAAGGTAATTTGATGTAAGAATTAGCAACTGTAAATTAAGGACTATACAAGAATTTCACTAGGATTACGGACGACCTTTTCAATGAAATTGTGGAAAGTATTAAACCCCACATAACGAAGTATTATGGCTGGTTGCAGATTGTCTGATGATTTCAGCATATTACTCACCTGTAAATGAGTGAAGAATTATTAGTAATTATCCAGGAGATTCCATCTGAGTCGCTAATTTTTTATTGTTGATGTGTTGAATTTAACGCAGGTGTATACATAACCCTTTACTGTATGATAAGAGTCTACATTACTCTGGCTCTGGGGTTCCGACAACCAACTCCCAACTGAGCGTCGAGCGTCTCACAAACAGTCTCAAAAACCAAAACATAAGAGAAAACAATAGAGCATCGCTCTCAAAAGACTTAAATCCTACTCCAGTACAAAAGTAGAAAGAATCATATCCTATCTTTGATGTAATCAATAAATGCTTGAACCCTAATATCAAAAAACATCATTTCAGTTATGTACAAAGCATAACATGTTTTATCAATGCAATATGATGCAATGTTGCGCTCAATACACGTAACATTTGAGGTAATACAATACATTATTACAATAATACATAAACCTAAGACCCTGATTTTCTAGAGGAGTCCCATTGAGACAGGCTTGCATGTTGCAATTACATTAAGTTATCTTTCAATAGGAGAATCCTACTAGAGCCTGTACTACCAATTTTGTGTGGCTCCAAACACCATCAGCAGTACTGTGTATGAGATCTGTGGGTCTACTGTGCAAGACTTTAGAGCTGAAGTCAAGCAGATTACCAGTACCGCTGAGGAATGGAGAGAGATAGCCCGTGGATTTGAGCAATGATGGAATCTTCCACACACCCTTGGGACAATAGATGGGAAACACATTCGCATCCACAACCAAGTGTTTGGAGAAACTCATTACTTGAAGATGAAAGAAATTCTACTCTGTGATTCTTCCTGCAGTCGCTGATGTTGATTACAAGTTCCGGTATGTGATGTAAGAGGCATAAGATCAGAGTTTTGAAATACAAAACAGAAAATAAACTTCCAGTGAAACATGATACCTTTCATTCTAAAGAATTATCTGACGAAACCCTACCCTGCATGATGCCCGACTCATACTGAACGAACCTACAGCTATCAGTCAAACAGGGCAAGACGTACAGCGAAGAACCTTTCGTTCTAAAGAATTATCTGACGAAACCCTACCCTGCACGATGCCTGACTCATACTGAACGAACCTACAGCTGTCAGTCAAACAGGGCAAGACGTACAGCGAAGAACCTTTCGTTCTAAAGAATTATCTGACGAAACCCTACCCTGCACGATGCCTGACTCATACTGAACGAACCTACAGCTGTCAGTCAAACAGGGCAAGACGTACAGCGAAGAACCTTTCGTTCTAAAGAATTATCTGACGAAACCCTACCCTGCACGATGCCTGACTCATACTGAACGAACCTACAGCTGTCAGTCAAACAGGGCAAGACGTACAGCGAAGAACCTTTCGTTCTAAAGAATTATCTGACGAAACCCTACCCTGCACGATGCCTGACTCATACTGAACGAACCTACAGCTGTCAGTCAAACAGGGCAAGACGTACAGCGAAGAACCTTTCGTTCTAAAGAATTATCTGACGAAACCCTACCCTGCACGATGCCTGACTCATACTGAACGAACCTACAGCTGTCAGTCAAACAGGGCAAGACGTACAGCGAAGAACCTTTCGTTCTAAAGAATTATCTGACGAAACCCTACCCTGCACGATGCCTGACACATACTGAACGAACCTACAGCTGTCAGTCAAACAGGGCAAGACGTACAGCGAAGAACCTTTCGTTCTAAAGAATTATCTGACGAAACCCTACCCTGTACGATGCCTGACTCATACTGAACAAACCTACAGCTGTCAGTCAAACAGGGGCAAGACGTACAGCGAAGAACCTTTCGTTCTAAAGAATTATCTGACGAAACCCTACCCTGCACGATGCCCTACTCATACTGAACGAACCTACAGCTGTCAGTCAAACAGAGCAAGACGTACAGCGAAGAACCTTTCGTTCTAAAGAATTATCTGACGAAACCCTACCCTACACGATGCCTGACTCATACTGAACGAACCTACAGCTGTCAGTCAAACAGGGCAAGACATACAGCGAAGAACCTTTCGTTCTAAAGAATTATCTGACGAAACCCTACCCTACACGATGCCTAACTCATACTGAACGAACCTACAGCTGTCAGTCAAACAGGGCAAGACGTACAGCGAAGAACCTTTCGTTCTAAAGAATTATCTGACGAAACCCTACCCTGCACGATGCCTGACTCATACTGAACGAACCTACAGCTGTCAGTCAAACAGGGCAAGACGTACAGCGAAGAACCTTTCGTTCTAAAGAATTATCTGACGAAACCCTACCCTGCACGATGCCTGACTCATACTGAACGAACCTACAGCTGTCAGTCAAACAGGGCAAGACGTACAGCGAAGAACCTTTAGTTCTAAAGAATTATCTGACGAAACCCTACCCTGCACGATGCCTGACTCATACTGAACAAACCTACAGCACGATGCCTGACTCATACTGAACGAACCTACAGCTATCAGTCAAACAGGGCAAGACGTACAGCGAAGAACCTTTCGTTCTAAAGAATTATCTGACGAAACCCTACCCTGCACGATGCCTGACTCATACTGAACGAACCTACAGCTATCAGTCAAACAGGGCAAGACGTACAGCGAAGAACCTTTCGTTCTAAAGAATTATCTGACGAAACCCTACCCTGCACGATGCCTGACTCATACTGAACGAACCTACAGCTGTCAGTCAAACAGGGCAAGACGTACAGCGAAGAACCTTTCGTTCTAAAGAATTATCTGACGAAACCCTACCCTGCACGATGCCTGACTCATACTGAACGAACCTACAGCTGTCAGTCAAACAGGGCAAGACGTACAGCGAAGAACCTTTCGTTCTAAAGAATTATCTGACGAAACCCTACCCTACACGATGCCTGACTCATACTGAACGAACCTACAGCTGTCAGTCAAACAGGGCAAGACGTACAGCGAAGAACCTTTAGTTCTAAAGAATTATCTGACGAAACCCTACCCTACACGATGCCTGACTCATACTGAACGAACCTACAGCTGTCAGTCAAACAGGGCAAGACGTACAGCGAAGAACCTTTCGTTCTAAAGAATTATCTGACGAAACCCTACCCTACACGATGCCTGACTCATACTGAACGAACCTACAGCTGTCAGTCAAACAGGGCAAGACGTACAGCGAAGAACCTTTCGTTCTAAAGAATTATCTGACGAAACCCTACCCTGCACGATGCCTGACTCATACTGAACGAACCTACAGCTGTCAGTCAAACAGGGCAAGACGTACAGCGAAGAACCTTTCGTTCTAAAGAATTATCTGACGAAACCCTACCCTGCACGATGCCTGACTCATACTGAAAGAACCTACAGCTGTCAGTCAAACAGGGCAAGACGTACAGCGAAGAACCTTTAGTTCTAAAGAATTATCTGACGAAACCCTACCCTGCACGATGCCTGACTCATACTGAACAAACCTACAGCACGATGCCTGACTCATACTGAACGAACCTACAGCTATCAGTCAAACAGGGCAAGACGTACAGCGAAGAACCTTTCGTTCTAAAGAATTATCTGACGAAACCCTACCCTGCACGATGCCTGACTCATACTGAACGAACCTACAGCTGTCAGTCAAACAGGGCAAGACGTACAGCGAAGAACCTTTCGTTCTAAAGAATTATCTGACGAAACCCTACCCTACACGATGCCTGACTCATACTGAATGAACCTACAGCTGTCAGTCAAACAGGGCAAGACGTACAGCGAAGAACCTTTCGTTCTAAAGAATTATCTGACGAAACCCTACCCTGCACGATGCCTGACTCATACTGAATGAACCTACAGCTGTCAGTCAAACAGGGCAAGACGTACAGCGAAGAACCTTTCGTTCTAAAGAATTATCTGACGAAACCCTACCCTGCACGATGCCTGACTCATACTGAATGAACCTACAGCTGTCAGTCAAACAGGGCAAGACGTACAGCGAAGAACCTTTCGTTCTAAAGAATTATCTGACGAAACCCTACCCTGCACGATGCCTGACTCATACTGAACGAACCTACAGCTGTCAGTCAAACAGGGCAAGACGTACAGCGAAGAACCTTTAGTTCTAAAGAATTATCTGACGAAACCCTACCCTGCACGATGCCTGACTCATACTGAACAAACCTACAGCACGATGCCTGACTCATACTGAACGAACCTACAGCTATCAGTCAAACAGGGCAAGACGTACAGCGAAGAACCTTTCGTTCTAAAGAATTATCTGACGAAACCCTACCCTGCACGATGCCTGACTCATACTGAACGAACCTACAGCTATCAGTCAAACAGGGCAAGACGTACAGCGAAGAACCTTTAGTTCTAAAGAATTATCTGACGAAACCCTACCCTGCACGATGCCTGACTCATACTGAACGAACCTACAGCTGTCAGTTAAACAGGGCAAGACGTACAGCGAAGAACCTTTCGTTCTAAAGAATTATCTGACGAAACCCTACCCTGCACGATGCCCGACTCATACTGAACGAACCTACATCTATCAGTCAAACAGGGCAAGACGTACAGCGAAGAACCTTTCGTTCTAAAGAATTATCTGACGAAACCCTACCCTGCACGATGCCTGATTCATACTGAACAAACCCACAGCTATCAGTTAAGCAGGGCAAGACGTTGAGCGAAGAACACCTTTTGGTATCTTAGTAAGCAGGCAATTGATTTTCAAAAATTCTATATTTTCTAATCATAATCTTTATTTAGGTTACGGTGATATTTTAACTATGCTTCTAGAACCGCGTGTAATGTGACAATACATTGTGTATACTATTTCATAATCTAATTGAAAATTTTCAATCATTTCCCACAGGTTCAATTTCGTTTACTCTTCCCTTAATCATCATGATTGTATCGAGACCGCGGTATTGCCAATTTTTGTGTTACACAACTTAATTTTGACGAGATGCCGAAACGATAGGAGTGAGCAAGATCAAGATGACTCAAGAAACAGACAGCTGGAGGTCTGACCAATCAGCGGGACTATGTGGATTCTCCTTGGGAACACTATGATCTAGGAAGTTTATGCATTTCAATTTGTCAAGAAAATTATTGCATATATGAAAATTCATACAAGAATGGATTTTTTTATTTATTTATGATATACTCTGACCTTTGAAACTGCCAATAAATTTCTAAAAGTATTTCATATTCTTTTCGTAACCACTTTTTTATTTGCACCGATATGAATATATGTATTCAAAACTTTCTCAATTTTATTTTAAATTGAATTTTGTTTGTTATTGAATGTCATAGTATTTCATAAAATCATGAACCTATTGTTTAAACATTGGCAAAAATATTTTCCCTTGTAACATATAATTTGCCCACTTTTCTAAAGTATTTTTAAAATTGTTTTCTAACATTGAAGAAATAAGTCAAATAATTATTTTCAAAGTATTTTTATAGGAATAAATATCATTTATAAATTCATACATTTTCCATTGATATTCGGTTAAATTTCTGTAAGTATCTAATCAATATTTTCCAATTGATTACAAATTTTGAAAGTTGTCAAGCACTTTTGATTAATAAGATTAAATTTTGATAAAAGTAGAAATATTGTGTGTTTTTTTATCCATTTTTTTCCAAGGAAAAGTTTACTAAATTAACTTCTGCCAACGATGTTGGAAATAGGTTATGTTTTCACCCTTGTTTGAGCGTGTGTGTGTGTGTGTGTGTGTTTTTGTGTGTGTGTTTGTGTGTGTGTGTTTGTGTGTGTGTGTTTTTTTTATGTGTGTGTTTGTGTGTGTGTGTGTTTGTGTGTGTGTCTGTGAACAGATTCCTGGCTATAATTTTAACAGTAGATTAATGAAATTTGCAGGGATTAACTTATGTAAAAAGCTGGGAATGATTAAATTTGGAAGGTCAACCTCAAAGGTCAAGTAAAATGTCCAATTCACGTAATCAGCCATAAGTTTGGACATCGTTGTAACACACTTCAAACTTGGTTCATATTTGCTTGTATAAAAATCCACGCCAATTAATACATGTTAAGGTGGAAGGTCAAGGTCGGGTCCAAGGTTAAGGTCGGGTCCAAGGTCAAGGTCGAGTCCAAGGTCAAGGTCAAGCCAAAGGTTAAATTCAGGTCATGAACCATGAGGTCGCAATTTTAATCGCAAAGTAATGGGACTTGCAGGGATTTTTAACTTATGTAAAAAGCTGGAATGGCTTAATTAATTCAGGAAAAGACACGCTGGTTTCGAGAAATAAGCTGCCGTGGCGGAGGTCTGCACTCAGTACTTTTCTAGTTACTTCATGTGTTATGCCAGAAATATTTACTTCCAAGATCCAGTGACTTTCTTTGGGAATATTTTCTGCAATTAAACAATTGTTTCTTGTAAATTTAATTTTTCTTCATATGAAGATATTTGATATAGCCTAGAGTTATTCACCTTGTTGACGCTGCAGTAGATGACTTAGATAATAGTAGTATTATAAAAGATTAATATTTGTGAAAATTGTATACGTATATTTTTTTTATGACAACGTAAAATATGAATATATATTGTAGTTTTCTCAGACAGGAAATTTCAATTCAAATAAAAAAAAAATATTTTATTTTATTTCATACAGTTTTTTTTTTTTCAATCTTGTGCTGCTTCTGAAGGACAATGCATTTCCCAGAAAAAAGTAAGTTCTTTCAGGATCTAGCTTACCCTTTCTATAAAATCCCTCTCTGCTTCCTTGGCCCTTTGCAATTTCGTCAGGATGTCATAACGGGTACGGACGGATTTCATCCAGGTACTTAATTGTTGTCCTGTCAAGGGTGGTTCAGGGACTGTACCTTCATTAAGGAACGGCTTTTTCTCGGCCGTATTCTTAAGACTTCATAAGTCCCTTATCGTACAAAGAAGGATGCTCCTGCAGCCACTCGCCCAGCATTGTTTCTTGGACTTTTTTTTTTTTTTTCTCCGTGCCTGAAAACTACACCCATCCTCACTCTTCTCTACATCAATAAAAGAAAAGTATTTCGTCGTTGTAGTCAACCATTTGGTCATCCTCTGAAAAGATGCGAGCCTCTTTCCCGAGCTTGATGGTAACCACAGGATCTTACTGTTCTTGGACAATTGATGTCGACGAAAAGCTTCCTTCATACGCTTGTGTATAGCTCTCCTGACCGGGATCTTCTCTAGATGGAGAGGACTTGGCTGTAGATGCTGCATGAGGAGGAGTTGATTCATCTGGGCCCAAGCCATCTCTTTAAGATCACCATCCTCCTCCTGAGAATCTGCTTTCCTTCAGCTTTGTGTCGTACTTTAACTACAAGTGGCAGAAGCAAAACCGAAGGTAAAAGGTTACAACGAGGAAATCGGCTCTCCTGCTAGGTCACTTTAAGGAGACTTCTGACCTGACCTAATCATGATCACCGCTGTCTTTTTTACAGGATCGCGAAGTGTGTGCGGGTGACACACTTCTCACACTGCTTTAAAAGTTGCACATTGCGTAATGTGACTCAATATACCTAGTGTCATTACGATGTACGTAAACATCCATACGTAACTCCTGTGCAGGGCAGTATGTCGTGACGAGAAATAACAGTTGTTTATCTCTGACCGCATATTCTTTTGTACGCACAAGCATACGCAGACACTGGGCGCATGTCGTAAAATTTGGCGACTGTTACGATTCAGCATAATTGGAAGGCAATTTGATCATTAGTAATGCAAGGTACAGCTGTAATGAGTAAAAGTTTGACAGATACGTGATGCTAGGCTTTAAATATCTGATGTGTGACCCAGGCTCAACACTAAACGAACAAAAAAATGGATGATAAAAAAAGATTTTTTTTTTTGTGTCCGGAGAGAAATTGTAGTAATCATATACTTAAAAAGGAAGCCTGGTTTCTTTTATTGTTTTTGTGATTAAAAATAAATGTCTTCAGTATTCTTACCTTGACGTTTTAACTGTGCCCATAAGATGAAATTAATTAATCTCAGAAAATGATATGGGTAAAAAGTAAAGAATGGATCGTGGCAAAAATTATAGTCTATTCATATACTTTCGTTATCAATGCAAAATTTTAGACTCTAAAATGAATGTCAAGGGATGAGAACGTGCTGTATGTCAAAAGGAGAGAGTGGGGAAACAGGAAAAACGTGCACAATATACTTTGAAAATGAGATATAGTGGTTAGTTTCAACCTTGCTTGATCATTGCTATTAATAGCCGAAAACGGGATGAGTAATTATCTATCATCTTTTTCTGACATGACCAATTCCAAGAAAGAAAACTTGATATATAAAAACTCTAAGGGACACGTACACCACTATATGAAGTTTACCATAGCGCCCTCTACCCCGCCCACTCAAAACGGCATTAGTACGCATGAACAAAACTTCAAGACGATTGGGAATACCAAAACACCCAGTAACATGAAACCAGTTGCGAACAACGCACCAATCACTTGAATTTTGATCTGTTACAATAGTTCTTTTAGAACCTCTCACATTTTAGCTACTGAAACTACAGTTGTGTACAACTGATCGCTGCGCAACAGGCTACGCTGGTCGTGTTGCAATCAGTTGCACTGTGAACGCTTCAAGAAGAGGATGATCTGTGCCTCCGATTGCTAGGCGACTGGCAGCTACTACTGCATTGGTGAGCGATGAGCATCCCAGGAAAAAAGAATTCGTGCAATTAAGAGAGAATATCGTATTTACAAATATACTTTAACTGAATATTCCAATAAGGATTTTTCAGAAGAAAACCCATGTCAGCAAGATGAAAATGAAATAAAGGATACAATATGTTACATTTTAATATTTTTACAAATTGCAATATGTATACATTAATCATTAAATAGACTTCCATGTATCATCAAGCACTTAGATATTCCGAGAGAGAGAGAGAGAGAGAGAGAGAGAGAGAGAGAGAGAGAGAGAGAGAGAGAGAGAGAGAGAGAGAGAGATGAATTACAACTCTAATCCTGAACATGCTATTTCCATTGCCAAGGAATAGCTGCTTTCCATGTAATTCATATCTAAGTTTATATAGAATATGCATGATATATGGAAGCCTATATCTGTTTTCATTATGCATATTGAATTTTGTTGAATATTACATTACTATCTTGTAATTAATTTGCAACCTGCACATATTTTTTAAAGCATCTCTCTTAGAGTATTCATTTAAAGTATAGATGTAAATCTATGGATGTTTTGTCCATCCATATTTATGTATAAACACAAATACACGAATTGAAAAACGTGTACATCTAAATCTATATGTAGGCTATATAGTTTCCATTCAATACTTCCATGATTTATGAATGAAAACATGACCTTAAAAAGTTATGCAGTAACAGAAATTTTGATGATGCTGTTGACCTTTCGAACTACTTTGATTGGCGTGAGAGCTGCCTTAGTCAACAGTAAGTAAACATCCTATGTTTTAAATGGCCAATAAATTGGAGGCCTTAGTTTAAATGATTTACTTCAGGTGTAGTAGCCATGAAAGTAAAATCATTCAAGTCAATTTAGTGGTCATAAGTGATAGGTAATCAAAATTGGATTGGATATTTTAATTTAGTTCCTGGGGTACAAGTGCTGAATTGTGCGAGTTTATTCAGTGCCCATTCATAACTGTGGAAAAATCCCGAAGATGCAATATGAAGTTTAAGAGGTAGGGAGCCCTGAAAGAAGACGAAGGAAAATAAGAGATATACCCAAAAGCTAAAAGGTGATTGCATCTATGGCCTGAAAGGATGACTTAAAGACCCTTAAGTTATACCAAGAGGGTTATGCCTGAGGTGTCAAGAGATATCATATACGAGAAAAAATCATCATTCTAGAAGTACCAGAAGGTAGTAGAAATAAATCCCTCCAGATGCGTCCTCAACTGAGGTATTTGAGAGGTACTGTTTTTCAACAGCATTTAACAGCCATCAGAAGTAGTTATTTCAGTTACAAAAATTTAAATCTTTGAGGCAACTAAAATAGATGTCTACCATACATTCAATCAAAAAAAAAAAATCTTCAGGTCAGAAAAAGGGCTTCTTGAGGCCCAAAAAAATCTTTAAAAGTACATTAAAATAACGGCTTTCAGATGTCATAAAAGAATGGATATAAGCGTAAGAAAACAATGGAGGCCACCAATAAAAATGCCAGAGAGCTCACCTAAAAGTCCTAGACATTGAAACAAAAAAAAAAAAAAAGTCTTTAAGCTACAAAAAAAGGGTCTAAAAAGGCTGCAAAAAGAAGCAGCTCAGGACGATACAAAAAAAAAAAAAAAAAAAAGCCTCAGAAGGCTGTAAAAAAGTAAAGTCTCAGAAGGCTGTAAAAAGAAAAGCCTCAGAAGGCTGTAAAATGAAAACCATCAAGAGGCTGTAAAAAGAAAACCCTCAAGAGGCTGCAAAAAGAAAAGCCTCAGGAGGCTGTAAAAAGAAAAAGCCTCAGGTGGCTATGAAAAGAAAAGCCTCAAGAGGCTGCAAAAAGAAAAGCTTCAAGAGGCTGTAAAGAGAAAAGCCTCAAGAGGCTGTAAAAAGAAAAAGCCTCAGGAGGCTGTAAAAAGAAAAAGCCTCAGGTGGCTGTAAAAAGAAAAGCCTCAAGAGGCTGCAAAAAGAAAAGCCTCAAGAGGCGTAAAAAGATAAGCCTCAGGAGGCTGTAAAAAGAAAAAGCCTCAGGAGGCTGTAAAAAGAAAAAGCCTCAGGAGGCTGTAAAAAGAAAAAGCCTTAGGTGGCTGCAAAAAGAAAAGACTCAAGAGGCTGTAAAAAGATAAGCCTCAGGGGGCAGTAAAAAGAAAAAGCCTCAGGTGGCTGTAAAAAGAAAAAGCCTCAAGAGGCTGCAAAAAGAAAAGCCTCAGGAGGCTGTAAAAAGGAAAAGCCTCAGGAGGCAGTAAAAAAAAAAATCCTCAGGAGGCAGTAAAAAGAAAAAGCCTCAAGAGGCTGCAAAAAGAAAAGCCTCAAGAGGCTGCAAAAAGGAAAGCCTCAAGAGGCTGCAAAAAGAAAAGCCTCAAGAGGCTGCAAAAAGGAAAGCCTCAAGAGGCTGCAAAAAGAAAAGCCTCAGAAGGCTGTAAAAAGAAAACCATCAAGAGGGTGTAAAAAGATAAGCCTCAGGAGGCTGTAAAAAGAAAAGCCTCAGGTGGCTGTAAAAATAAAAAGCCGCAGGTGGCTGTAAAAAGAAAAGCCTCAGGTGGCTGCAAAAAGAAAAGCCTCAGGTGGCTGCAAAAAGAAAAGCCTCAAGAGGCTGCAAAAATAAAAGCCTCAAGAGGCTGTAAAAAGAAAAAGCCTCAGGTGGCTGTAAAAAGAAAAGCCTCAGGTGGCTGTAAAATGAAAAAGCCTCAGGTGGCTGCAAAAAGAAAAGCCTCAAGAGGCTGCAAAAATAAAAGCCTCAAGAGGCTGTAAAAAGAAAAAGCCTCAGGTGGCTGTAAAAAGAAAAGCCTCAGGTGGCTGTAAAATGAAAAAGCCTCAGGTGGCTGTAAAATGAAAAAGCCTCAGGTGGCTGTAAAATGAAAAAGCCTCAGGTGGCTGTAAAATGAAAAAGCCTCAGGTGGCTGTAAAATGAAAAAGCCTCAGGTGGCTGTAAAATGAAAAAGCCTCAGGTGGCTGTAGAAAGAAAAGCCTCAGGTAGCTGTAAAAAGAAAAGCCTCAGGTAGCTGTAAAAAGTTTTTGATATTCTTATATTTCTTCAGGAGTGCATATTAATTGTTAACCAAAACCTTTGAAGGAAATAACTTAATTATTGTTATTGTATATATTTATACTAGAAGCTGTTCATGCTCCTCGACATTATATGAAAACCCGGTACATCATCATTTGTTATTAAAGCTAGGTATAAGAAATACAATATAAAAAGCGACCAATTCCCCCTTCTGACAGATTAATTGGGTCACTGGAGACATACGATGGGTCAGTTGTTAAAAAAAAAACAACTAACAACGAACGCATCACTACCAATTCTCCCATTCTTTGAACGTCATCGTACAACAGCAAATGAAACCGAAGATGACGATCGTTTGGGTTTGTTAGGAGTTGTTGTATTTCCCTTGTAATCGAAACAATAAATAAAATGCTAGATTCCAGGGATGTGTCCTAGTCATTCATAAATAACTTAGTGATGAAAATAACTTGGTTAACTTTTCGGGCTGGTTTACCAGTAATTATTTTACACATGCCCGCACGCACGCGCTCGCGTGCACACAAACATACATACATACATACAAACATGCATATATATATATATATATATATATATATATATATATATATATATATATATGTGTGTATATATTATACATATATATGCACATATATAAATATACATATACATATAAACACATACATATATATATGTACATATACATACACACATATATACATATGTATATATATATATATATATATATATATATATATATATATATATATATATATATATATATATATATATATATATATACACCAACACCATTTCTAAGCAGGGATATTTAAAGAGGTGAAATGGTATGTGCATCACCATGAACTATACTGGTCATGGCCACCCATAACAGATTGGTTTGCCGAGTGCCATAAGATGAAAATCTCCCACCATCATCAATCCGTGGTAGCCAGCGTGGTGATGAAAACTGGCCAAACCCAGGACATAAATAATACAACCCTGTCTTGGCCCCTAGTCCCCAGTGGCAGGGGAACAACTACCCAAGATGCCGGGCAGTTACATCCAACCGGGGGTGGGGTTGCTAAAAACTCTGGACCAGAAGAGGCCATCTTTGGAAAGGACCTTACATAAGGAAGACGCTCGTACTTTGTTACTAGAGCTGATATAGATGGTTTGGGATGCAATAAGATCTGGGCAACATTATATAAAGTAAAAAAGGGCCGTATATTTTGCTTCAGAGTACACGAAAGGACCAAACAATTAGAGATTTTTTTTCTATTGATTATAATGTTGCAGGTGACAATTTTTTTCTAGTACTATGAACAGGATTGAAGAATTAATTATCAAACGAAATCAGTATAAACTGAAAATCAATCAAACGTATGCACCAACAATATCCCATTCATCAGAAGAAATAGAAACTATTTATGAAGATCTAGAGATATCTGTGAAAAAGCAAAAGCTTAAATTTATAATTTTTTTTTGGGGGGGGGGAAGGATTTCCATGCTAAAGTGGGTCAAAAGAAAAGGTTAAGGAAGTGACCGGCTTGCAGGAGGGGGGGGGGGTTTGAGGGAAATGACTGGCTTGCAAGGTGGCGAAGGAAATGATTGGCTCTCAGTGTGGTTAAGAAAGTGACTGGCTTGCAGGGGGTTGAGGGAAATGACTGGCTTGCATGGTGGCGAAGGAAATGATTGGCACTATTGGTGGTTAAGGAAGTGACCAGCTTGCAGGGGGTGAGGGAAATGACTGGCTTGCATGGTGGCGAAGGAAATGATTGGCACTCATGGTGGTTAAGGAAGTGACCAGCTTGCAGGGGGTGAGGGAAATGACTGGTTTGCATGGTGGCGAAGGAAATGATTGGCACTCATGGTGGTTAAGGAAGTGACCAGCTTGCAGGGGGCGAGGGAAATGACGGGCCTGCAGGGTGGCGAAGGAAATGATTGGCTCTCAGGGTGGTTAAGGAAGTGACTGGCTTGCAGAGGGATGAGGGAAATATCTGGCTTGAAGGGTGGCAAAGGAAATGATTGGCTCTCAGGGTGGTTAAGGAAGTGACTGGCTTGCAGAGGGGTGAGGGAAAATACTGGCTTGTAGAGTGGCGAAGGAAATGATTGGCTCTCAGGGTGGTTAAGGAAATGACCGGCTTGCAGGGGGGTGAGGGAAATGACTGGCTTGCAGGGTGGTGAAGGAAATGATTGGCTCTCAGGGTGGTTAAGGAAGTGACTGGCTTGCAGAGGGGCGAAGGAAATGACTGGTTTGCAGGGTGGCGAAGGAAATGATTGGCTCTCAGGGTGGTTAAGGAAGTGACTGGCTTGCAGAGGGGTGAGGGAAAATACTGGCTTGTAGGGTGGCGAAGGAAATGCTTGACTCTCAGGGTGGTTAAGGAAGTGACTGGCTTGCAGAGGGATGAGGGAAATATCTGGCTTGAATGGTGGCGAAGGAAATGATTGGCTCTCAGGGTGGTTAAGGAAGTGACTGGCTTGCAGAGGGGTGAGGGAAAATACTGGCTTGTAGGGTGGCGAAGGAAATGATTGGCTCTCAGGGTGGTTAAGGAAATGACCGGCTTGCAGGGGGTGAGGGAAATGACTGGCTTGCAGGGTGGCGAAGGAAATGCTTGGCTCTCAGGGTGGTTAAGGAAGTGACTGGCTTGCAGAGGGGCGAGGGAAATGAATGGTTTGCAGGGTGGCGAAGGAAATGATTGGCTCTCAGGGTGGTTAAGGAAGTGACTGGCTTGCAGAGGGGTGAGGGAAAATACTGGCTTGCAGGGTGGCGAAGGAAATGATTGACTCTCAGGGTGGTTAAGGAAGTGACTGGCTTGCAGAGGGATGAGGGAAATATCTGGCTTGAAGGGTGGCGAAGGAAATGATTGGCTCTCAGGGTGGTTAAGGAAATGACCGGCTTGCAGGGGGTAAGGGAAATGACTGGCTTGAAGGGTGGCGAAGGAAATGCTTGGCTCTCAGGGTGGTTAAGGAAGTGACTGGCTTGCAGGGGGTGAGGGAAATGACGGGCCTGCAGGGTGGCGAAGGAAATGATTGGCTCTCAGGGTGGTTAAGGAAGTGGCTGGCTTGCAGAGGGATGAGGGAAATATCTGGCTTGAAGGGTGGCGAAGGAAATGATTGGCTCTCAGGGTGGTTAAGTAAATGACCGGCTTGCAGGGGGGTGAGGGAAATGACTGGCTTGCCGGGTGGCGAAGGAAATGCTTGGCTCTCAGGGTGGTTAAGGAAGTGACTGGCTTGCAGGGGGTGAGGGAAATGACAAACCTGCAGGATGGCGAAGGAAATGATTGGCTCTCAGGGTGGTTAAGGAAGTGACTGGCTTGCAGAGGGATGAGGGAAATATCTGGCTTGAAGGGTGGCGAAGGAAATGATTGGCTCTCAGGGTGGTTAAGGAAGTGACTGGCTTGCAGAGGGATGAGGGAAATATCTGGCTTGAAGGGTGGCGAAGGAAATGATTGGCTCTCAGGGTGGTTAAGGAAATGACCGGCTTGCAGGGGGTAAGGGAAATGACTGGCTTGAAGGGTGGCGAAGGAAATGCTTGGCTCTCAGGGTGGTTAAGGAAGTGACTGGCTTGCAGGGGGTGAGGGAAATGACGGGCCTGCAGGGTGGCGAAGGAAATGATTGGCTCTCAGGGTGGTTAAGGAAGTGGCTGGCTTGCAGAGGGATGAGGGAAATATCTGGCTTGAAGGGTGGCGAAGGAAATGATTGGCTCTCAGGGTGGTTAAGTAAATGACCGGCTTGCAGGGGGGTGAGGGAAATGACTGGCTTGCCGGGTGGCGAAGGAAATGCTTGGCTCTCAGGGTGGTTAAGGAAGTGACTGGCTTGCAGGGGGTGAGGGAAATGACAAACCTGCAGGATGGCGAAGGAAATGATTGGCTCTCAGGGTGGTTAAGGAAGTGACTGGCTTGCAGAGGGATGAGGGAAATATCTGGCTTGAAGGGTGGCGAAGGAAATGATTGGCTCTCAGGGTGGTTAAGGAAATGACCGGCTTGCAGAGGGGTGAGGGAAATGACTGGCTTGCAGGGTGGCGAAGGAAATGATTGGCTCTCAGGGTGGTTAAGGAAGTGATTGGCTTACAGAGGGGTGAGGGAAATGACTGGTTTGCAGGGTGGCGAAGGAAATGATTGGCTCTCAGGGTGGTTAAGGAAGTGACTGGCTTGCAGAGGGGTGAGGGAAATGACTGGCTTGCAGAGGGGTGAGGGAAATGACTGGCTTGCAGGGTGGCGAAGGAAATGATTGGCTCTCAGGGTGGTTAAGGAAGTGACTGGCTTGCAGAGGGGTGAGGGAAATGACTGGCTTGCAGGGTGGCGAAGGAAATGATTGGCTCTCAGGGTGGTTAAGGAAGTGACTGGCTTGCAGTATGGCGAAGGAAATGATTGGCTCTCAGGATGGTTAATGAAGTGACTGGCTTTCAGAGGGGTGAGGGAAATGACTGGCTTGCAGGGTGGCGAAGGAAATGATTGGCTCTCAGGGTGGTTAAGGAAGTGACCGGCTTGCAGAGGGGTGAAGGAAATGACTGACTTGAAGGGTGGCGAAGGAAATGATTGGCTTGCAGGGTGGTGAAGGGTATAATCAGCTCGCAGGGTGAAGGAAATATTTGACTTGCACGGTGATGGTTGAAATTATAGGCATACATGGTTGGTGAAAGAAATAACTTGCATGCAGACGAGGAAGGAAAATAAATTATGTCATCTATAATCTACTAAGTTTGGATTCTCATTTCTTTCCCATATTAAAAATTCTTCTACTCTAGAAATACCACGATGCGTCAAACTATACTCATTTTATTTAATGAGGCGCATTTGCATCGACTCGCACCGGTGGTCTTTTAAGTCGGAAAAGTTTCTCGATCGGTGATTGGTTAGAATTATCTTCTCCAACCAATCAGCGATCAGGAAACTTTTCCGAGCTATAAGGGCATCACTGCGGGTCGGTGCAAATATGCCTCACTAAAAAGAATTGACTATAATCGTGTTTACATAGTTTAACCACTTTATAAGAAACTGATTTCTTACATTAATTACCAAAATGCTGGACTTTACT
>NC_090766.1:44376852-44391852 GCF_036898095.1 Palaemon carinicauda | reverse complement strand
TTGCTTCAGGCAATGCATCTATAATTCCCATGAGGTAAATAGGCTACATTCATGTCAATCTCAATAAATTGAAGGATAGTGTATATGGCCATATCTTTGGTATCCTATATTGCCAAATGATATCTCCCAAGGATATCTGCAGAATGACGTCTTTCCTGCTCCACTTAATTCCCACTTCATGTTTGTCAATTATCTAGACTGAGGGATGAAAGTCAATGAAAATAAATATAATTGAAAGGAGTTATGTGTTAAATCAGAAGGTAATTTTCAATCCTATATTTCTTAAGTATATAACTATTTCGGAAATGACATCTTAAGATTAATACGAAAAATTCTTCAATTGATATTACAGAGGCATAACACTTACGTCAGTTATGAAAATATATAGTATGTTTATTCCAAAGAGACTGGAGAGAAAGATTGATGAAAAGCTGAGATGAACAAGCAGAATTTAGAAAAGGTAGAATTTGCACTGACCAAATTTTCATTTTGAGACATGATATACGCCAATGCATAGAACATAGAAATCCACTTTTGATGGCATTTGTGGACTATGAAAAAGCCTTTGATAGTGTGCACTGGCCAATTTTATGGAGAGTACTGAGTTACTATGGAATTCCTCTTAAACAGGAAAATTTTATTAAGTCTGTTCATTAGCATAGAAAGAAAAAAATTGATTGAGTCTTATCAACTGAATTTCCAGTGAATAGCGGAGTACTCCAAGGGAATGTGTTGTTACCTATACTATTTATCCTTCTCATGGATTTTGTAATACGTAGAACAGTCAGAGATGGTGGAGAAGGATTGGACTGGATTGGTGATAGGAATCTAGCCCACCTAAAGTTTGCTGATGATGCTGTCCTTGTTAGCAGAATTCCTCAGGATTTGCAATGCTTGCTTACCAGAATGCATTAAATGTCACAAGAGGTTGGGCTGAAGATAAATAGAAGAAAGACAAGAGATGATGAGAACGGAGTATGCAATGGAAGATGAAATATCATTGGAAGAAGAAAGAATTAATGAGGTAGAATCATTTAAGAATTTAGGAACTATGATCTCCAATACAGGGTCTTCAGAATTAGAGTTTAGTAACAATGAAAACAAAAACAAATCAGGAAATGGCTAGGTTAAGTAAAATTTGGAAATCAAATCGCCTGAAATTACATATAAAAATCAGACTATCTATCAGTTTAGTGAGATCGGTGTTACTCTATGGACATGAGTCATGGTATCACAATGAAACAATCTCCAATAGATTTAGTAGATTTGAGAACAAAGCCCTCAGAAGGATATTGGGAGTTAAATGGCAGGACAGGATTAGAAATGAAACTAAGAGATTACTCGAGTGCCATTTGTGGATGAGATCACGCTGAGGGGTAGATGAAAATTATTTGAGCATGCTCTTCGCACTCCCAAGAGAGATTAGTTCACCAAATGTTCAGGTGGGCTCCACAAGGCGCTAGAAGAGTTGGAAGTCCCAGAGCTACATGGCTGAGAACTATGAAGTACGAAGTAAGAGACGATGAATGGAGAGGCATTGGATGAAAAGCTCAAGATAGAGACGACTGGTCAAATCTAACCGAGGCCATATGCGTCAATAGGCGTAGGAGGAGATGACGATGGTATTCTAATGAACAAATTTATGGTCGTAAACATTGAAAATAGTTGTTTAGAGACTGAAACAAGATAAAAAAAACCGTGTAAAGCTAGGCATCAGTCACTCCAAAGAACTGGTAAAATTTCTATCAAAGGCAAAAGCATTAAGAACTGCTACTAAATGCATTTTCTTTTAAAAATCTATATATTACAGCAAATAGACCCAAGAATTGACAGTCAGCAGGAAACCCACACCCCAAAGCAGGTCAGACCTCTGCCGAAGAGTAAGGAAGATAAAGGTGAAAATAAAAAGTTCAGGATGCTTTACCATCGAAGGAAATTCTATAATACGCCGATTTTTTTATACTATTTATTGGCACAAGCTTTTAAAATGAATGGAAGAGGCAAGGAACAGTGAACATGTCCTTGCAGGGCAATGCCCTAGAGACTAACCATATACATATATATATATATATATATATATATATATATATATATATATATATATATATATGTATATATATGTATATAATTCTTATGTATATATGTACATATATATGTATATATATATATATATATATATATATATATATATATATATATATATATATATATATATATATATATATATATTTGGAAAAAACAAGATGCTATAAGCCCAAGGGCTCCAACAGGGAAAAAAAAGCTCAGTGAGGAAAGGAAATAAAAAAATAAATAAACGATGAGAAAAAATTAACAATAATTTTTTTCTAAAAACAGTAATAACATCAAAACAGATATGTCTTATATAAACTATAAAAAGACTCATGTCAGCCTGTTCAACATATATATATATATATATATATATATATATATATATATATATATATATATATATATATATAGATAGATAGATAGATAGATAGATATATAAATTTTATATATATATATATAAAAATATATACATATATATATAAATTTTATACATATATATATATTATATAGATAGATAGATATATAAATTATATATATATATATATATATATATATATATATATATATATATATAAAATATATACATATATATATATGTATATATAAATTTTATATATATATATATATATGAATTTATATTTATATTATGATTAGGGCCTAAGCTCTCTCTCCACCTCAGCTAGGATCAAGGAGGACCAGGCAATGGCTACTGATAACTCGGTTTCTTGCAGACACAAAAAACTAACGAACTGGAGCGGGGATTGAACTGCTCAATTTAGCAGTTCACCAGGCAGGGATGTTTCCAATAGGCCACCACAACCCATGAAATATTTCTGGGCCAATCATTAGCTAACAATATATGCTATGGCTAGTTCATTCTTAAATCCCATTTTCTATCCTAATCTTTCAAAACGACCAGTTTTTATTTCATCAGGATTGTTATCTTGACAAGCTTCGATGCCTCGAGTTGAAATGCTTCATCTATCTTGTTTCACTAATGCTCTTGCTGGAAGTTCAGTTCCAATTTCACCACGATGAGATTTTGACATGAGATTTCCGGTCAAACTACCATGAGAGATCACGGGAAACTACACCGAAATTCTTTGGCGATTTTTGTTCTTGACGAGTATTGAATTTCGGGAAGCGATAAGTGAGGAAAAGTTATCTTGCCGATTAGATTGGGAATGCTGGATAAACTTATGAGCAAGGGTCTGACTGGAAACTGTGATTTTATATTAAACTATTTCACGTAGTTTGTTTATTCCCTTATTTTCTTTCTTCACTACATTTTGATTTTGTACCTCAGGTTGTACCTAGCTAATAATAATAATAACTAATAACAATGCTAACAGCAATACTGAACACCTTAACAAAACTACCAATATTAATACTACTACTAATAATAATGAATTATGTGCAACAAACCTAAATTGCAAGAAGATAAATTCTAGCAAATCAAATTTTGTTTTTAAAAAAGAAGAAAATAAGGGGGGGGGGGATTTCGAACACATAAAAAGGGTGGGGTGGGTGTGGGGGGGGGGATTTATCCAACACTTAAAAAGGGTGGGGCTGTATATTCTTAAAAATACACATATCAAACAAAGATTACTGACTTTAGGACATTACCCCACAGAAACAGTTCTTGGTTTTGAGTGCGCTCCTCGTTAACAGCTGCTTTCGCAAAGTGAAATTGTCTATTTTTAGAGAGAGAGAGAGAGAGAGAGAGAGAGAGAGAGAGAGAGAGAGAGAGAGAGAGAGAGAGAGAGAGAGAGTTTATTTAAAAGAAAAGTAAATAAACACTGTATTGTGCTACAGCGTAGACGTATCAGCAATATTCTTATGGAGGAACAAAAGTAAAATTAAAACTACATGTCCGAAAAATAGTGTGGATTTGCAAAGGAGAACGACTTCTTATTCTTATGATTTCGTTCCTAAACTTCGATTTGCTTCGTGTATATATGCATGTACATATATATAGATATATATATATATATATATATATATATATATATATATATATATATATATATATATATATATATATATATATATATATATATACATATACGTATGTATGTATATATATATATATATATATATATATATATATATATATATATATATATATATATATATATATATATATATGTATATATACGTATGTATATATATATATATATATATATATATATATATATATATATATATATTAACATTTTCCCCTTTTCAGCAGAACTATTTTAGATAGTTTATATAACCACTTACACTGGTAATAAAAATTGAAAAGAAATTGAAATGGGTTGCCCTTAGTGTTGAATAAGCTAAAATTACCGTGATGAAAATGTAAGAAAAAAAAGAGAGAAAGAACTACATTGAGATTTCACTATAGAAGAATATGAAAAATGAATTGCAGAATTGGAAAGACTTCAAACACTGAAGATCCGGAAAAAAAAGAGCACATGACAAACGCTGACAAAGCTAAGGAAAAAAACTACTAGAAATCAAACCAACTAAAGCATCAATTTCAATCACCGACATGAAAAATGAGATAGAAAATGCATGTAAGGATATACCAATTCTTGATACGAGGTCAAGAAGATTGACAAATTTAAAACACTGGTTGCCGACACCGAAATGAGGAAATTGGGAAAATTAAAACCTTAGTAATGACATACAATGTATACAGTGATAAAGATGAGGTATTAAAAACTTTGATTCAAAGGAATTGCTTCCTAACCCAGAACAGAAGATAAGTCTGTTATTCAATAAAAATGCTGCAGGTGGGACTACCCACAACATGTGGAAATGTGAAACCGAAGTTTGGATGACTAATAATGATAATGGTGACAAAGTTACCTTTCGACGGGGTACTTTAATGTATGTGATAGGTACCATATGATCCCCTGCTACCATTGTCAAAAGTCTGTATATTTTGAAAAGGATTGCAAATTCAACACTGATGATAAAGTGTGAAGGGAAATATTCAGGAAATAACGCCACCAAAGAATGTAACTCGCAACAGATAAAATGAAAAAAGAGGTTGAGCAAAACAAAGCTTATGATTTGGAAATGAAGAGATTGGCAGGAAATACGGACGGATTATGGATACTGAGGATGTCGTAAATTGTGGTTATGTTTTCAATCTATTTTTGATAAAACTATTCAGATTCGAGAATTGGTTAAAGCGAGATATTTCGACATATTAACATTATGTGAAACAGTAAAAAGATTTCGACAAGGCTAAGATTGCTGAAATGACCTCCCACGCATATGCTTTCTTTCGTATTCCGAGAGGGGGGAGTCGAGGGGGAGATTCGAGGGAGGGGGGAGTCGGGGGGGAGTCAGGGGGTCAGGGGAGTCGGGGGGGAGTCAGGGGGGTCGGGGGGGGAGTCAGGGGGGTCGGGGGGGAGTCAGGGGGGTCGGGGGAGTCGGGGGAGAGTCAGGGGGGTCGGGGGGAGTCAGGGGGTCAGGGGGGGGGGCAGTTGGGGGGGAGTCGGGGGGGAGGGGGGTGGGGGGGTGGGGGGGGTCGGGCTCTCAATTCACAAAGGCTATTCAGATCACAAGTGGATAAAACGAACTAATAAACAAGTTTTGACATATAAATAAACTTTACTTACAAAAAAAAAAAAAAATATTGCAACAGTTGACAAACCTACGAGAACAAATACTTTCTTTTTCGAAGATTTTAATATACCCATTGAGTTATCATGGAAAAAATAAAATTAGTTATTTGTGAAGACTTCTCAAGCTTTGGATGGATGACGCATGAAATCATGATGCTTCAGCACATATCAAGTTATTCGAATCTTATAAACTGGTTAATAATATGTAATGAATAAGACATATTCGATACACATGTAGAAGAGAAGTGCTCTCTCTCTCTCTCTCTCTCTCTCTCTCTCTCTCTCTCTCTCTCTCTCTCTCTCTCTCTCTCTCTCTCTCTCTCTCTCTCTCACTCTTTTGAGTTTACCTTTACAGGAAGAAAATAAATTTTAGACAAATCATACCCCTCTTTGGGTATTGATTAAGTAACAAAGAAAATAAATGATGCTATCAATATTCCTTGTGGTCACGACAACCAACGTTTGTTGGGGTCTGTGTATGTTGACTGATTTGTGAACATATATAGTAGGATGAGTAAAACTAAATATGGTACCATGTGTTCATTGATGGAAAAGACTATAATTATTGAAGATCGATCTCCTTGGTTTGATTTGGAGAGTTTATACAAAAACAAGGAAAAAGACCAAGAATGTGGATTTGGGTAAAAACTGAAAAAACATGGATAGAATATAAAACCTTATTATGCTAATATAATTATCTATTAAGAGGAAAACCCCGAAAATGATAAGAGGAGAGAAAGACCCGGGAAGCAGCAACAGACTTAACTATATCATTTCCTAAATGGTACAATGAGAAATGTAAATGAAAAAAAAAAAGCTACCAGAAGGGTACAGAGACCAAGAACTGGCTAATCAATTTCTAGAATTTAAAAAGAAAATAGAATATATAATTAGGTCATTTGCAAATATTCAATATCTGATTAGTGCTACACCAGATACACAGATAAAATTAATGTGATTCAATAATATAAAAAGATGTCACTAAGATTATGAAGAGAGAAAAGAAAAACTGCGTGATCGATCCGACGAAGTAATTGGAGAATAAACTTTCTAGTTTCTAGCCTATTCGAAACAATTACAAGAATAGTGAATACAGTATAAAGGCCGAGGAATGTAAGTTTATCAAATCTGAGAAAATGGCTATAGGGTAGCTACACCGGTTCTGAAAAGTGCTCAAGATTATCAGGAATTCTTTTCATATAGACCTATTTCGAATCTATCTTTCATTTTTAAAAGTGCTAGAAAATGTAATGCTTTAAAAACTAATTAATCACTTAGAAAAAAAAATTGAATCATTGTCAGATAACCAGTCTGCTTACAGAAAATTATGCTCTAAGGAGATAGCTATATGTTCTGCTGAAAATGATATGCTGGAAATGATGGATGAGAACAGATTTGTAACCTTGATTTTGATAAAATCATGCACGAACTGTTACAAAATGATTTACGGTCCATCCGTATTGAAGATCAAGCCTTATTCTAGAAGACTACTTAGTTGACAGAAACATCCGTGTACAAATTGGTAACTCTTATTCTACATATGAACCATTAAACAAAGGGGTATCCCTGGGGAGTGTACTTGGCCCTATCTCCTTCAATATCTATACTATCGGTCAACCATGAGTACTACAGAGACATGAGGTGAAGTTTAAACCATTTGCAGACGATACAAAGTTTGTTTCCACATACATGATATAGATGATACTGCTGAATCTTTAAACTAAATTTTCACCAATGTTAGGGATTGGATGATAATTGAACAACTAAAACTAAATCAAAATTAAAGAGAGTTTATTGTAATTGGAAAGAAAAACAGTAACAAACTTGGGTAATACCCAAATAGATAATAATAAAACCCGATACCGATACCTAGTAAAGTTATTGATCTAGGAGTATCTCTTGACTGTAACTTATCTCCTCCTCTTTCACACCGTTTCCCCTACATTAAGGGATCGGTTGCCTAATGTGCTCTCTCCAATATCTTCTATCAAAGGCATCATCTTCTATCAAAGGCATCATCTTCTCCCAAACCTCTTCTTTCCATATCTTTCACCTTATCTCGCCATCTAATTCTCTGTATCCTTCTCGTTCTTTTCCCCAAAACAGGTTCCTCCTAAGCCCTCTTCACTCCCTCCCCATCATCCATCCTAAATACATGCTCACACCATCTCAGTTGTGACACTATTATCTCTGTAATCTGCACTACACCTGCCGTTCTTCACTATTTCATCATTTACCAATAATACCCCTCAGCATTCTCATCTGTGTTCTCTCAAACTCTGCTGCTTCTTTTTGTCTTAGAGACCACGTTTCCAATCTATACATTAGCAATGGTCTTATACATACAGTATTTACTTTTAGCTTGATTGACGTTTTCTTATTACCTGCCACTTTCGCTACTCCCCTCCACTGCCCCTAAGCCGATTTTATCCAATACTCAACTTCAGCCTCACATCCTCCCTCCTGACTTAATAGTAGATCCCAAGTATTTGAATTGTTCCTCCTGTTTTATAACGGAGCATCTAATTTCATGTAAAGTTATCCTGTCCCTACCTACCTTACTGCTCATCATAGCTTCAGTCTTATCCACAATTACCCTCAAGCCACCCCTCTGCAGTCTCTTGCCACTCTACAACCATTCGCTTAACTCTTTTTAATTTTCAGTAGTAATCACCAAATCATCTGCATATAGAAACTCCCAGACCTCTTCATTTCTGATCTCTTCACTTAACATATCCATGACACTACAAAAATGAAATTGGGCTTAATGCTGACCTCTGGAATAAGCTAACACTAACTCCAAAAGTTTGTTTTTCAATGGTTGTTATTACTTTAGTTCTATATCATTCATATGTTACCTCGACCATTCTAACCAACTTCTCTGGGGCTTTCCTCTTCCTTAAGCACCAAAACATCACTCCTCTTCGTGTTCTATCATAAGCTTTCTCTAGATCTAGAAAATGACAGTTTCTGGTTCCCTCTAACCTCTTTTATTGAAGCTGCCTCACTATAAATATAGCATCCATAGTCCCTCTGCCCCTCATGAATCCATACTGCTGTTTCCCAATCTTTATACTCTCTTATCTAGTACCCTCTTAAAATCTTTTGGGCCATGCTCTGTTAGTTTAATTCCCCTGTAGTTACCACAATCCATAACGTCACCTTTCTGCTTAAATATAAATACCATTAGACTCTCATCCCTGTCTTTAGACGACATTTCCTCTTTTCATATTGCTCTTAATAAATCTAGCATCCATTCTTCCCCCTCTGGAGCTAGTATCCTGACCATTTCAATATGAAACTGATGGACTTAATGCTTTACCATTGTTCATTTTACTCAAGGCCTGCTTTACTTCTATCTTTCGTATTTCCATCACCGACGCCTCCATCCTTTGTGCTTCTCCTTGCTCCTCTCTCATTTTCAATAGTCAATAGTTGGTAAAAATATTCTCTCCATCTCTATTTAATGTCTTCACCCCTATGCAACGTATTTCCATCTCTATCCTTGAGAATTCTCCTTGTAATTGCATGCCCCAAGACCTCACGACCAACTGACTGATATATGTTCTTAATATTACATAATTTTTCATTAATTGTCTGTTCTTCGTCTCAAAGTCTCTAAGACTGCAAATCAATTCCTACATTCAATGCAAATATTTCTCTGTGCTCTACTTCTAAAAGCTTAGTTGTATCAAACCTAGGTATTCTGTCTATCTTTCTGTTGGGTGCTTTCAGTTTTAATTTCAGTGTGGAAATGAGGAGCTGGTGATCACTTCCGATATCTACACCTCTATAGCTTCTTACATCTCTCAGTCCTCCTCCTCTCGTTATTAATGGCAATGTGATCAACCTGATTTTTGTAATTACCACTTGGTGAAGTCCAAATATACTTGTGGATGTTCTTGTGTTGAAAAAGAGTACCTCTAATGACCAGATTGTTTGCAGAACAGAAACTTATTAAAAGTGCTCCATTTTCATATGCAACTTCGCCAAGATCCTCGACACCCATCACATTCTCTATCTCTTGATTATTGCTTCCAACTTTAGCATTGGAGTCGCCTATCACAATTTTTATATCTCTTAGGGATCTCATCTATTTTCCTGCACAGCTCTTCAAAGTATTCATCTTTCCTTTCTTCAGGGGAATCATTTGTTGTGGCATAGAAAACTATAATACTCATATTGTGCTGCCTTGATTTGAACTTTGCTAGTAACATTTACAGCTCTCCACTCGGTTTAAGCCTTTTCTGCTGTTGGTGCCATCATTATTCCTACCCCTTCTCTTCCAACTCCACAAGGCACTAGAAGAGTTGGAAGACACAGGCCTACATGGCTGAGGACTATGAAGCGCGAAGAAGATAATGATGAATGGAGAAGTATTGAATAAAAAGCTCAAGATAGAGACAACTGGTGAAATCTAATCGAGGACCTTTGCGTCCATAGGCGTAAGAGATGATGATGAATTGAATTACACTGGCTGCTTATTAAAGATAGAAGTTTAAGTTATGGGCACTACCCCATCAAGTTATCAGAACCGAACGTCTGAAATATTTAAGAAAATTGCTACATAACGTGCAGCCAACTAAAGATGTGAACACGAGAATATTTACAGATGGTTTCAAATTACTGGACATACAGTAAGTGTAATGTAGGTTATAGAGCTTCCAAGTATGAGGCCCTGTGACTGTATAACAAGCTCCCACTAGACATCCAAAAATACTGAAGATATTAAAAGTTTTCAAGAAGAAACTGAAGACGTTCTTGTTCTCTAAGTGCTTCGACAATGTGGATTTAACAAGCAAACTACGCAGGTGATACGACAAATACTTAAGAATGTATACGACAAACTGATTTTGTAGGTCCTGTAGCGAGTAGGGTTTCCCTGCGTGATAGGACCAAAAGAGCGGCCCGTAAAGGTTTAAAGGTCGCTCATGAATGGCAGAGGCAAGCAGGACAATGCCCTAGAAACTGACCATATTTTATATTATCAGCGCCCAAGCCCCCTCTCCACCCAAGCTAGGACCAGGGAGGGCCAGGAAAATGGCTGCTGATGACTCAACAGATAGACCTATAGGCTCCACCAAACCTCCCAAACTTAGCTCACAAGGATGGTAAGGTTGTAGACACTAATGGCACTAACGAGACTGAGCGAGACTCGAACACTCGACTGGCAAACACCAGGCAGAGACGTTACCAATGAGGCCACAACAACAAATCACGTAGGCAGGCAACTTAACGAATGAATTAACGAATCAAATTTCAGCCATTTGATCAGGCACCGGGGTATGGGAGGCCATTCAGTGTCTAAGTGGAACGTTAGGCAAGGAAACTGCAATACTACTAAAATTTTATAGATAAAAGAAAGGAGACGGAAAAAAGAGGTATATGAGTAGAAGAAGGCCGAACAGTCACGCTAATGGGCAAAAAAAAAAAAAAAAAAAAAAAATGCTACAAACTGTAAAGACCTTTAACTTATGTTTTACAGATCACTGATGACATTAACCCAAATTCCAATGGGTGGACTTAACTTGAGATACCGCGCTAACTTTGTCAATTGGTCTATTCAATCCCAGGTAAGCCATAAAAGAAGGTTTTTGATAAGAATTCTTATATTATCAGGAATTGTTTTTTCAAATTATATAGCTCCGTCAAACATCTGTTTCTATTTTATCCCCTTCAAGGAGAAAGTGTGTGTGTGTGTGTGTGTGTGGGTGTAGTAGCGGGGGGGGGGGGAAGATGGGAACTTAAAGAAAAAATAAAAGAAAGATTCTGGCTTCTCCAAAGGGCTCACAACTTAAGGTTCTTTTTTCAGAAAGCACCATTCTTACATTATTAGTCTGGTGGTAGAGTCCTTGCCTGGTGATTGCCAGACACGGGTTGGAGTCCTGCTCCAACTGGTTAATTCCTTTATTCGCTGCAACCTCACCATCCTTTTGAGCTAAAATGGGGGTGGTTTGAGGGAGCCTATAGGTCTATCTGCTGAGGCATCAGCAGCCATTGCTTGGTTCTCCTTCGTCCTAGCTTGGGTGGAGAGGTGGCTTGGGAGCTTATATGTAATATGGTATCTCTAGGGCATTGTCCTGCTTGATAGGGCAATATCCTTGACTCTGCCATTCATCAGCGACCCTTAAACCTATAAAACATTAAAACCTGGGTATATTCTATCCTAATCAAGCAGGAAAATGGGACGATAAAAATCCTTCTCTTCATCTTCATAAAATACAGAATCCTATTATTTATTTTTCAAAGAAACATCACACCTTTTGTCCCATTGCTATTCCATCGATGAAGGGAAATGTCTAATAGATATCCATAAAGGAAAGGGGTGGGGTCAAGATAAGAGATTTACTGAATTTCCTTAAAAGTACTAAACCTGATGATCTCATATGTGGCCCAAATAAGTCGACAGGTGTCAGTGCTTCGTCAGGAACACCTACATCTTAGTAGAATGCGTTGACCAGCACAGATCTTATAGACATCAGTGCTCACGTAAACAAATGGGAGTATAAACATTTGCTGGGAATTGCAAACTGTTCAGGTTTATCGGTAGACTGGCCAGAATTTGTTAATCATGACTTGTCAATTACGTGTTTATATATTTATGAAATATGTATTTTAGGTATATTCATTGTTAGACTAGGACATATTGTTTTCAAATAAACTCAATATCTCTCCCTCTCTCTGAACTAAACCTTAAACCTCTATAACTGAAAAATTTAATTTTCTTATAAATAACTGCTTTATGATGGAATAGAATATTGTGAATCAAAGTCCTAAATTATTTTCTTCTTCACTTTCCTTAGATGTGAAGACTTTTTTCAGAAATTGGAGTTGATAAATTTGATTAAGCACAAGAAAACCAGGCTGACATGAGTCTTTTTATAGTTTATATATGACATATCTGTTTTTGACGTTGTTAATAGTTCATATAGGACATAAATGTTTTGACGTTGTTACTGTTTTTGACGTTGTTAATAGTTTATATAGGACATGTATGTTTTGACGTTGTTACTGTTTTTGACGTTGTTAATAGTTTATATAGGACATGTATGTTTTGACGTTGTTACTGTTTTTGACGTTGTTAATAGTTTATATAGGACATGTATGTTTTGACGTTGTTACTGTTTTTGACGTTGTTAATAGTTTATATAGGACATGTATGTTTTGACGTTGTTACTGTTTTTGACGTTGTTAATAGTTTATATAGGACATGTATGTTTTGACGTTGTTACTGTTTTTGACGTTGTTAATAGTTTATATAGGACATATATGTTCTGACGTTGTTACTGTTTTTGACGTTGTTAATAGTTTATATAGGACATATATGTTTTGACGTTGTTAATAGTTTATATAGGACATATATGTTTTGACGTTGTTAATAGTTTATATAGGACATATATGTTTTGACGTTGTTACTGTTTTTAAAATGATTTATTGTTAATTTATTCTCATCATTTATTTATTTTCTTATTTCCTTTCCTCACTATGCTATTTTTCCCTATTGGAGCCCTTGGGGGTATAGCCTCTTGCTTCTCCAACTAGGGTTGTAGCTTGGCTAGTAATAATAATTAATAATAATAATAAAACCGCAAAAAGTTACAGTAACACCCAAAACCTGAAAAAAAAATAGAAAGAGAGAGAGAGAGAGAGAGAGAGAGAGAGAGAGAGAGAGAGAGAGAGAGAGAGAGAGAGAGAGAGAGAGAGAGAGAGAGAGGATTTATGTATGTAATAAAAGAAATGAAACTGGAAAAAGACGAAAAAACTTATGGGTCGAACATATATCCTTTGTATACGTCAAATCAGAAGAAATCCTTAATAAGCTCAAAGGATATTATCCTCAGTTCATAAAAAAAAAGTTAAAACTTAAATACCTCCCGAAATTATTATTATTAAATGCTTAGCTACAACCCTAGTTGGAAAAGCAGGATGCTATAAGCCCAGGGGTCCCAACAGGGAAAATAGCCCAGTGAGGAAAGGAAATAAGGAAAAATAAAATATTTTAGGAATAGTAACAATATTAAAATAAATATTTCCTATTTAAACTTTAAAAACTTTAACAGAACAAGAGGAAGAGAAACCAGATAGAAAAGTGTGCCCTAGTGTACCCTCATGCAAGAGAACTCTAACCCAAGGCAGTGTGAGACCATGGTACAGAGGCTATGGCACTACCCAAGAATAGAGAACAATGGTTTGATTTTGGAGTGTCCTCCTAGAAGAGCTGCTTACCATAGCTAAATATGGGAAGTATTCTTCTATTGGGGGAAAAGCCACTTTATAAAATAGAAACTAAAATAAGACAGATTTTGTCTTAAAAAACTACTAAATGAATTAGATTTTTATCAGTTTTGAAAAAAAGTAATTTAAGAGGAAAACTTCCCTAGATTGAAGGTCTAAAAAATCCTCCTGTATCCTACGTTATAAAAAAACTCCCAATTAAAATTAAAAACCTACTAAATGAAGAAGATTTTTATCGTTTTTGAAAAGTCATTTAAAAGGAAAGCTCTCCCTAGATTGAAGGTCTAAAAAATCCTCCTGCATCCTAGTTATAAAAAAAACTCAATTAAAATTAAAAACCTACTAAATGAAGTAGATTTTCATCGGTTTTGAAAATTCATTTAAAAGGAAAGCTCTTCCTAGATTGAAGGTCTAAAAAATCCTCTTGCTTCCTATGTTATAAAAAAAACTCAATTAAAATTAAAAACCTACTAAATAAAGTAGATTTTTATCGTTTTCAAAAAGTCGTTTAAAAGGGAAACTTTCCCTAGATTGAAGGTCTAAAAAATCCTCCTGCATCCTATGTTATAAAAAAAAACTCAATTAAAATTAAAAACCTACTAAATGAAGTAGATTTTTATCGGTTTTGAAAAGTCATTTAAAAGGAAAGCTCTCCCTAGATTGAAGGTCTAAAAAATCCTCCTGCATCCTAGTTATAAAAAAAACTCAATTAAAATTAAAAACCTACTAAATGAAGTAGATTTTCATCGGTTTTGAAAATTCATTTAAAAGGAAAGCTCTTCCTAGATTGAAGGTCTAAAAAATCCTCTTGCTTCCTATGTTATAAAAAAAAACTCAATTAAAATTAAAAACCTACTAAATAAAGTAGATTTTTATCGTTTTCAAAAAGTCGTTTAAAAGGGAAACTTTCCCTAGATTGAAGGTCTAAAAAATCCTCCTGCATCCTATGTTATAAAAAAAAACTCAATTAAAATTAAAAACCTACTAAATGAAGTAGATTTTTATCGGTTTTGAAAAGTCATTTAAAAGGAAAGCTCTCCCTAGATTGAAGGTCTAAAAAATCCTCCTGCAT
>NC_090766.1:44359352-44371852 GCF_036898095.1 Palaemon carinicauda | reverse complement strand
ATCACCATATACTTTTATTATCTCTTTTATCCTTTTTATATGATCCAATCACAGTTTGTTTTTTTATGGTAAATACAAACATAACATGTCTTTCAGTAAAGAAGACTATGCTAATTGGATTTGGCGGAAATTAAAGCCTTCAATAACACACAAAAGTAACGTTTAAACTTCCACATACTGAAACGAGAGAAACGTTTGATGTAAAACAAATAGGGCCGAATAACAATATAATTTCTATCATTCAGAAGAATTCTCGCAAGAAATGTCAGAATTGAACGAATTCAGTTCGCAGCAAAATATTTTTTTTATTATTGTTACACTATTCGAAAAAAATAACATTTAGGAGATTGGATTATTTTATAAACTATATAAAAAAATTGTTTTGTACAAATATGAATTAATCTCCGGTTCTAAACTCGTATTTAAACTTGTAGCATAACGTCACTGTTGGCTCTGACGTCAGAAACGAGAGAGAGAGAGAGAGAGAGAGAGAGAGAGAGAGAGAGAGAGAGAGAGAGAGAGAGAGAGAGAGTCGGAAATCAAAAGCACATGAATCAGTGCCAAGCATAACGCAAGGTATATTATATAAATATGGAGTGATGAGAGCGGCATGAGAACATAGCTCTAAATGAAATCCCAGAAACTTCAGGATTGCAAACTGGCAGCTTTATGGTCAGATGTAAGGACACACCACACCCCTCCATTGCTAATATTCTACAGCCTTCATCATTTGGTTTGTGTAATGATATAGCTAAGAAATGCTCTATAATAAAATACAGCAATCAATAAAGATATGCAATAAACTATAAATGACCTTATGTGAATATCAATTGTATGGATATTTTTTTTCGATAAAATGATCCAATCAATTTTTGCTGATGCATAAGTTTTCCAGACTTTCTCTCTCTCTCTCTCTCCTCTCTCTCTCTCTCTCTCTCTCTCTCTCTCTCTCTCTCTCTCTCTCTCTCTCTCTCACCAGAGGTGCATTCTAAGCACTGTTTATCCAGTTACATTATCCGACCCAGTGACTTCTCCATTATACTGATGGAGCCATTATAACGATGATAAATTTGTACATAATAAATCTCATTGCGTTGTACATTTGAATAACAGCAAGGGTAAAACAAAGAATCCAATGTATATAATGTGATGCTTATGTCAAGTGTGTCTTTGTCTGCCTGTGGGTGTGTGTGTTTGTCTGTCTGTCTTTATTGTCTTGTCTGTATGTTTGACTGTGTCTGTATTTGTTATGATTGCCTGTGTCTGTCTGGTTGTGTGTATGTGTGCAGTATGACTATGTCTACCTGTGGGTGTTTCTGTGTTTCCCAATATGTCTGCCTGAGCGTGTTTCTTCCTTTGTAGGCCTGTATACGCGCGTGCGTGTGTGAGTGAGTGTTTGAGTGAGTTTGTACGTGTGTGCGAGTTTGTACGTGTGCGAGTAACCGTATGTTAATCTCCCTGTATGTGTCTGCCTATACGTGCATGTGTGTGTGATTGTCTGCCTGTACGAGATTTGGGAAATCTGGCTGTATGTGTGCGTGTCAGCCTGTGTGTTTGCTTGTCTGCTGCGTGTGCGCGCGCCAGTATGTATGCCTGTGTGTCAGCCCAAGCGTGTGTGGCTGTGTCTGTATGTCTGCCTAAGTATGTGTGTGCCTAAATGTGTTCCTATGTTTATCTGTGTCTATATGTCTGCCCAAGTTTATCTGTATATATATGTCTACCCAAATTTTTATATATTTGTCTGCCAAAGTTTGTCTGTTTATATGTTTGCCCAAGTTTATCTGCCATGTCTGCTCAAGTTTGCCAGTGTTATATCTGCTCAAGTTTGTCTGTCTCATGTCTGCTCAAGTTTAACAGTCTCATGTCTGACCAAGTTTTAAGTCTACAATATATGGCTGCCCAGGAGTGTGTGTGTGTGTGTGTGTGTGTATGCTAGATTGCATTTGTGTTTGTAGGTGTCTGCTCAAGGGTGGGAGCGTATGCTTGTCTGCCAGTGTGTGTGTGCATGTCTACCTGTTCATCTGTTTCTGTTTGCCGTGTGAATGCTGTCTGTGTGTGTGTGGTAGTGTGTGTGTGTGTTAGTATATTTCTTCCTGTGCGTGTGTCTTTCTGCGTGTGTCTTATGTGCGTGTATCTTTCTGCGTGTGTCTTATGTGCGTGTGTCTTTCTGCCTCTGTCTGTCTTTCTGCCTCTGTCTGTGTGCGCCCGTGTTTGGCTGTGTATGCCCGAGCATTTATCTGCCAGTCAGTCTGACTGTGCCTGTATGTCTGTCTTTCTGACTGTGCCTGTATGTCTGTCTTTCTGACTGTGCATGTATGTCTGTCTTTCTGACTCTGTCTGCATGTCTTTCTTTTTTACTGTCTGCATATCTGTGTCTGTATGTCTGTCTGACTGTGCCTGCATTTCAGTCTGACTGTCTGCATGTCTGTCTGTCTGACTGTCTGCATGTCTGTCTGTCTGACTGTCTGCATGTCTGTCTGTCTGACTGTCTGCATGTCTGACTGTGCCTGCATGTCTGTCTCTCTGACTGTACGTGCATGTCTGTCTGTCTGACTATGCCTGCATGTTCGTCTCTGTGTCTGACTGTGCCTGCATATCAGTCTGTCTGATTGTGCCTGCATGTCAGGCTGTATAACTGTGTCTGCATATGCGTCTATTTGTCTGCCTACATAGGAGTGTCTGCCTGCATTGGGGGTTTCTGTCTGCAACAGTCCAAACCAGCCTGTCTGCCTGTGTGTCTTTGTACGTGCTAGCTAGTGTCCGTCTGTCAGCGTTCCGGTCTTCCTGTTTGCGGGTCTGTTTGCTGCCTGTGCTTATTGGTCTGACTGTGCTTATTGGCCTGTGTGCGTGTGCCTGTGTGTGTCTGGTTGAAGTGGGTAATAAACACTGTTGTGAATAGGATCCATGATTCAGAAATTTATATAGATATTCATAAGACTATTTAGATGAAAATTATTCAAATTCACGTAAACATACACACGTTAAGTACGTTTATATACTCTTCCTCATATTTTGCTTACATATACATATATAAACAGAATATAAGTGACACACACATGAAGATCAGCACAAATAAATACATGTAAAGACAGCATAATCTGTGGCATTAAGACAAACGTATGCTAATACACATCTGTGGAAGTATGTAAACATATACAAAAATGTTACTATGAACTGTAATTACCCTTAAATAGTTATTGACGAGACTAATCCTTTTCTGGATGAGGTGGCAACATGCACTGCTATGTCAAGTCCATCAAAAGCATTAGACACATGAACTAATTCAATATTTAACACATCGATCGGAGAATGGTAATGATCACAAAAATACGTGATCTTAATCATTACCATTGCAACAATAACAACATAAACAAAAACAATCATTGCCTTTAAAAGTATTACCAAACTACAACAACTATATTAATCCATTAATTTGAATAATCATATCTTTATTATTTTTGTTTCTGCGAACATAATAATACGAAATGAAAAACTAAATCTGGTCAAATACAAATTCTAAATCAAAAGTCAAGAGACCAGAATAATGTTTGTTTTTTAATGGAAAGAAACTAAAAACTAATGAAAAATTGAAAAAGACAGTCAGACAATAATACAGAACAAATTGGTTTCTGTTTCAAAACATAGAAGCAAGTGTTATGAAGTAGACTGCATTTTTGCAAGGGTGTTTAGTTGTGTCTTGGCTTCCTTGTTACAGACTATACAGGACATGCTTGAAATTACTCCACATCTGTAATAGGCTTTTTTTTTTTTGTGCGTTCATAAACAAAATTTCTTTCCAAGATGAAGGTCGTTCAAATATAGATGCTATGAATAACACAAATGCTTTGACTCTTCTTGCCTGATCGATGTCTCTGCTTCAGGTAAAGAATAAAGGTTGTGATTGTAGATGCATGAGGGATCATTATCAACATTATCATCATCACAATCTTAGGAAAATCGCTTAATATTGGAGTAAAAGGAAATTCAACAATCACAGACTTTTTCGTACCATTACAATCATCACCAGAAACAATATATTTCATTGCAAACATTTGTAGTTATTAGTCATAAACAAAATGGGTTGTTTTAATGGATACCTAGAAGATTTATTCTATCCGTGGAGACAGCTTTTGCTCTTGGGTAGAGAGATTCACTTATGATCTTGTATAACTTATTCTTGAACTAGTTTACCGTGTTACTGTTTACTACATCCACTGGAAGTCTATTCCACGCATTGGTTATTTTTTGGGCTCGAGCCATGTCGTCCTGATGGATGTTCCTCAAGTTAACTTTCTACTTGGGATATTTCTGCGAGAATTTTACCTGTAGAGGTATCACGGGGTTACTACCCCCGAAGCGAATATCCCAAAAGATATCGTGTATGCAACAAGAGACGGGTTTAAATACAACCACGGCTATCCTTCCCCGAATAGAGTTAACCTTGTCTAGAAGGATATGGGATAGGATTGATCACGTGGAAGAGCCGTACCAACTCCAATACCAAAATGTTAATATAAACGCGTAGGCTGGTCACCATTCTTTTAAGCAGCGCCATTTTGATTAAGTGCTTGGGGAGTTTCTGCTTTGTTTTTCACAAAGTTTAAGTGGGCTTTGATTATGGATGCTTATACTTCTCTGGATAGGGATAAAGTAGGTAAGCAGTTTCATGAGAGACTGCCCAGAATTCCGGAATACCTTCCGAGATAGGAATTGGAGGCCAAAGAGAGAATGGCGGCTTCTTTGTCAGACCAGTCTTACTTGAAACTGCTCATTAGGAACTATTCAAAAACTGACTTCTTCCATCTTGATCTGCACGATTTCTTTTTAGCTAGGAAAACCTGCAGGGGCACGTCCTAGCAGCAGCAACTATTAGGCATGAGCCTAAAAAGTTGATTGACTAACATCTGGGGGAAAAGGTCTGTTTCCCCAGAGGGTGGTGTAAGAAGTCAGGGACAGGGCAGCTTACGAAAACAAGAGTCTTATGCAAAAATGGGGTATGTCCAATAAGAGGAAATTTACCCCTGGAGAAGGACCTCAATCCTAAAGGTAAGAACCCTAGGAAACCCTTTAAAGGCAAAGAAACCGTTACTGCCACTACTGCCACAGTTGCCACAGACTGTGTACACAGTTCTCCAGCAGTATGTTACGCTGTCCCCAGCCTTCAAACCTGTTTATAAATGGGCCAATACTACATTTCAACCCGCTGAAGCTCAGGGAAGAAGTGTGATTGGAAGAAGAAAATCTGGAAGAGGTGGCCAACCTAGAGGCCGAGAAAATAAAGGCAGAAGAAATAAAGGAGTAGGTTCTTCAAAACAACGAGGAACTTCCGGTAGCGGAAGACTATCGCTTCAGGGATCAATGGAATTTCAATCCTTAGGCTCACAGCTTAGTCGCAAAAGGGTTAGGCTGGAAACTGAGACAAAAAGCCAAAGATCAAGAGGTTCTTCCAGCCCACAACACCTTTCCTGGAAGAATATGTGTAAGATATTCTCCAGAGGTGAGTTATCCTTTACACAAAATCCATGAACTTTCAAGGGCGGCTATTTTGCATGCCAAAGAAAGATTCGAGCATTCTTCAAACAATAATGGACTTGTCCCCTCTAAGCAAGTCATCCAGTGTAAGTTCCAGATGCCAACTAGCTCACAAATTCGGACCCTACTGTCACAGGGGACCTACACTGTTTCCATAGATCTTACCAATACCTATTGGTATCTCCGATAGGTCGGCACTTCTCCCCCTACCTTGGTTTCAAACTGGCAAGAAAGACTATGCATTCAAAGCTATGCCCTCCAGACTCAGTATAGCTCCAGGGATGTTCAAAAAACTAGTCGAGACCATTGGTATACCTCGCCAATTGGTTGATATGGATTGCGACGCAGTCAGCATGTACTCTAGCAGCTCTGAAAGTCATGAAGTTTCTAAAATCTCTTGGCTTCCAGATCAACCTCACGAAGTCCAAATTAACTCCACCTCACGAATTCCAGTGGCTAGGTCTGAGCTGGGATATTAAGTCACACATCCTCTCTCTTCTTCAGGGCAAGAAGAAAAATAGCAAGATCGATCAGTTGTTTGCTTCATTCGAAAATGATCACCAGACATCATCAGGAAAGTGTCTTCGGCACGCTTCAGTTTGCAGGCGTTACAACCCCTATTCTGAAAGCGAAACTCAAAGATGCCAACAGAGTTTGGCGAAGAAAGGAATTAAACGCTCAAAGAGATCATCGTCACAAAACCCCAGCTTTACTGTACAAACAACTCAAGCCATGGTCCACTGCCAAGAGACTGTCGACACACATTCCCCTGCAATACCTCCTCCATCAGTGACGATTCACAGTGATGCCTCGGATCGAGTTTGGGTGATGGGGTCATAGGAAATACAGGGTCAGTGGTCAGTCAAGTTTCAGCAATTTCATATTCTGGAAGCTATGGCAGTGTTTCTCTCTCTGAAGAGGTTGAACCCCAAGAGGACCTCCCACATCAGGCTGGTTCTCGACAGCAAGACTATAGTCCACTGCAACAACAGACAGGATTCCAGATCTTCACAGAGCAATCAAGTAATATTATCCATTGGCTTCTCTCTGCAGTTCATTTAGGAGGAGTTCGTAATGTGACGACGGACGCTCTTTTAAGATTCAAGCCTCTGGAAAGAGAATGGTCTCTGGGCGGTAAAACATTCTATTTCATTCTAGAGCAAGTCCCAGAACTGCAAATAGATCTCTTTGTGACGAGCTTTAACAAGAAGCTTCCCCGTTACGTAGCACCAAATTTAGGTCTGGAAGCAGTGGGGATATGTGCAAAGTCACTGGATTAGAACCATTGGACCCCCGTTTATCTTATCCGAGAGAGAGAGAGAGAGAGAGAGAGAGAGAGAGAGAGAGAGAGAGAGAGAGAGAGAGAGAGAGAGAGAGTGAGTCTGATCAGCCATGCATTGTTAAGGTTGTTAAGGCCAAATAGTTCAAAAGCTTCATTTGGCTAATCAGTCAGGTAAATTGCAATTCAGTTAACAAACATTTCCCACATCGTAAAAAGCTAAAAGCTTCAAATATTAGTTTTCAATAAGATTATCAAAGTTCGACGTATCCAATCTCAATATTATTGTGAGTGCAGGAAACACAAAGCAATTCACTGTGTAAAGCCGCCAATAAAAATACAAAATTTTACGTGACTATCGACAGTCATGTCAGAGATTTTAATGACAATATATGCATCTATTTACTTCCTGGGTGTAGCTCAGAGGGGGATAACTGTACTTTTTATGGTATACCCATTTGAATGTTGCAATTTTTTTTTTATTCAAGACCATTATTTCCCCTTACAATGTAAGACATTTGGTGGACAATATGTCATTTCTTTCATGGCGTGTACGTTCGAGTCCTACCCGAGAAAGTCTAAGGATAAAACATGGCATATCACAGCATGTATGTTTTCAATTTTTTAAATAATTTTCCTTCGGATATAAGGTTTCCAGAGGAAAGAAATCCAGGAAAAGGGGCAAGGAAATATTGGAATTGAGGTCTTTTTATTTACCTGACGTTTCAGGTAAATTCGATGAGGAGCGTTTGGATACGAGTAAAGCAAGGTTGACTGGAACACCCTGAGTTTTTACTATGGAACTAGAACAATACGCACAGGAAGAAATTTTTTGTCAGAAAATGATGCATACAATTTAATGTAGGAAAAAGAGGGAGAAATACAGAAAACGGACCAAAAGTGGAGGAAGATCAAACCGAAAAATAAAGATAAAGACAAAATAAAATTATGAAAACCATGGAAAAATGAAAAGACGTGGAAGCAAGAAAATGAAAATGAAGGAAATAAAGATAAAGGAGGGAAAGAAAAGCGAACAAAAATGTGAAAATATGCGAGTATTGCGGTTGGAAAAGTCACCGACGAGTTGGATTCGAAAATATGATAGTATTGAGGTTGGAAAACTCTCAGACGAGTTGGATTCGAAAATATGCGAGTATTGAGGTTGGAAAAGTCACAGACGAGTTGGATTCGAAAATATGCGAGTTTTGAGGTTGGAAAAAGTTGGATTAAAAAATATGCGAGTATTGAGGTTGGAAAAGTCACAGACGAGTTGTATTCGAAAATATGCGAGTTTTGAGGTTGGAAAAGTTACAGACGAGTTGGATTCGAAAATATGCGAGTTTTGAGGTTGGAAAAGTCACAGACGAGTTGTATTCGAAAATATGCGAGTATTGAGGTTGGAAAATTCATAGACAAGTTGGATTCGAAAATATGCGAGTATTGAGGTTGGAAAAGTCACAGACGAGTTGTATTCGAAAATATGCGAGTATTGAGGTTGTAAAAGTCACAGACGAGTTGTATTCGAAAATATGCGAGTATTGAGGTTGGAAAAGTCACAGACGAGTTGGATTCGAAAATATGTGAGTATTGAGGTTGGAAAAGTCACAGACGAATTCGAAAATATGCGAGTATTGTGGTCGGAAAAGTCAGAGACGAGTTGGATTCGAAAATATGCGAGTATTGAGGTTGGAAAAGTCACAGAAGAGTTGTATTCGAAAATATGCGAGTATTGAGGTTGGAAAAGTCACAGACGAGTTGGATTCAAAAATATGCGAGTATAGAGGTTGGAAAAGTCACAGACGAGTTGGATTCGAAAATATGCGAGTTTTGAGGTTGGAAAAATCACAGACGAGTTGGATTCGAAAATATGCGAGTATTGAGGTTGGAAAATTCATAGACGAGTTGTATTCGAAAATATGCGAGTATTGAGGTTGGTAATGTCACAGACGAGTTGGATTCGAAAATATGCGAGTATTGAGGTTGGAAAAGTCACAGACGAGTTGTATTCTTAAATATGCGAGTATTGAGGTGGGAAAAGTCGCAGACGAGTTGTATTCGAAAATATACGAGTATTGAGGTTGGAAAAGTCACAGACGAGTTGGATTCGATAATATGCGAGTATTGAGGTTGGAAAAGTCACAGACGAGTTGGATTCGAAAATATGCGAGTATTGAGGTTGGAAAAGTTCAAGACGAGTTGGATTAGATTCATGAATTTAAGCCATCAGGTTCGGCACTGGTGCCTGGAAGGCCATTCTGCGTCAATATTTAATAAGATGAGCATATCTTGATTTTAATACGAAGTAAACATCATGGAAGTAAAGAACCCAGAAGGGAGGCATGCAAGTTACAATCTTCCAGCTTTTCTTTTTCCTCTTTCTCAAAAGGAGTAAGCCTAAGGGGAGTTTCGCTTTGAAATACATCCATCTTTCTTGTTGGGAACAATACTGAGAAACATACAAAGTACTGATCCTACGGGAAAATCCACTGAATATCTATGATCCTTCTCGGGATCCCCGTGTTTGCCCAAATGATAAACTCCCGCGGTTTCTAAAATCACCGCAAGTGGGTGGAGATTTAGACCGGACTGGCTGCCATACATTATTCCAATGTTTGATTATTGGTCTAAATTTTTTAAGTTGAAACTTGATATATATTTTCAAACTAGTATAACCAAGCTGTCAAAAATGACGTATAAATATTTAGATAGTATGCGCGCGCACATGCGCACAGATTCAAACCATCTGAACCCCTCTCCCTCTCTTAACTAAAACCCACTGTTCGGTAATTTGTGGGAGTGTGGGGTTGCCGAGTGTTGTTCTCAGGGTAACCCACTCTCACCAGGGTATGACTAATCCTCTCCCTTGTGTGTGGCAGGAAAGAAGTATACAGTAAATGTATATTTATATATATAGCCAGACTATTTGCTCTTTATTATATAGTGGAGATGTTTTTTCTGAACAAAGGATTTTCTTCGATAGCTGATGAGTTTTTCACAATTATAAAAAGATTTATTTTTATTTCAAGATAAGTTTTGCCTGGTGGGATTATCGCTCAACAATGATCGTCAAACGATTCTCTACAACACTAATTTATGTTCTGATTCGTTTGAGTGTCGATATAAGAAAAACTGTCCCATTCAAAAACAATGAATAATTGCTCTATGATTGGTAAGCGCACCGAGCGAACGAAGCCTATAGAGTAGCCTTCATTAATTCCGATACACTTTTCGGTTAGCTAAGGATACGTCTGACAGGTGTACACTGTAGTAGATAACGCTGTTTAGAGAAAAACTGTTTGTGGCAACGCTGCTTGTAAAAGTCGCTGAGCACTTTAACACGTAGTGTTTTTATTTTTTATTTTTACCAAGTGCTATTAATCAAATAATATTGTTTTCTATCCAACACTAAAATTAGTAAAAGTTCTTTTATCAATACGTTTACTAGCTCAGCGACTGATTTACAAGCAGCTTTGAATACAATCTCTCTTCTGCTAAAGGCAACGTTACCTACTACAATGCACAGTTGTAAAACGTCTCCTTAGTTTCTCGTGAAGTATATCGAAGTTAGGCAAGTTAACTGTACCTCTTAGTAGTAATATTTTAAAGCAAATAATGAGGTCAGTTACTGACACTAATTAAAAGTTGTAGGCTATAGGCAGATGGGATAATATAAAAGGAAAAGAAAATTAAAGGAAAATTTATTTTACTTTGTATGTTCCTAGAACTTTGTCATTAAATCGTAAGTAAAAATATTTTAGAAATTTTCTTAGGGTAAATTGTCTGTTGGGTAGTCAGAGTTTAAGGGTCCACATCAAGTTCTTATCCCTTCCTACACTTACTCACCAGTATCAAAGTTAACTCCTCGACATTGCTTTGCTAACAAAAGGTTTCGACAGGTGCCACACTTGGTAAAGAAAGCTTTAAGAAACCATTAATATATATGAAGCCTTCGATTCAAAATTTCGACTGGGAGACAGCTCGTCGCAAACAAGATGAGACAAAAATAAAATATGGCGGCTTGACAGCTATGAGACAAAATGCAGAGAAAGTTATTAGACATGTATAGCGAGTTCTCAGAAATGTTACTATGGTCTGTCATTTACATTCTACAGTTCATTAAATTAATGGAATCAGTTTTAGCATCAATAAACATGAACAATTTTCTTATTAACTGATATACATTCATATTTTATATCTTTCGCGACTTGATATCTATATCAAGGTCGGGTGTGTAGAAATTACGAAAGCTGATACGTTATGGCCTTGGTATATCATATACTTATGTAAATGAATTACATTGAAACCTGAATTGGAAACAAGCTTTTGCAACAAGATCTATCGGCAGATGTTGATTGTGTAGTTCAGTATTCAAAAAGAAAATTTCATATAAGATACAGACTTCATACAGATATCCAAAAAAGGAAATCTACAACATTCCCTTTCGAATTTCAGCTATGGAATTACCATGGAGATGTTACATCCGCCACTGATATTCTTATTTTGAGTAGCATATCAGAATGTGCTCGACCGATAATAATGTTACAAAGAGCTCGCTCAGGCGCAATGTAGTCATCTGAATTGTGAAAGGCAGGGTAATTCGGATCCTTTCAGTTGAAAAATAAAAAGATTGGGCCAAGGACTAATATTAGGCCTGGTGCTTATATATTGTTATTGGCAATGAGGAGGAGACCGCCACCTCTCTTGCTATTTCCTCGAGATATAGGACCAAAATAGGTCAAGGTCTCGCCATATCGGAGTGGGAATTTGTATCCAACGTGTAAATTTCAGTTTTCTCTGGTATCCCGGTCTTCTTCTATCTTGTTTCAGAGAAGCCTTTGAAAGAAAGGAGGCGTCATGAAAGCAAGCTTAGAGAATTGGCTAGTATGATTACTGCTTTTGAAAGAAAGCTTGCAATACAGAAAACACCTAAGAAAACTCGGATATCAGACTGTCTCGTAAAAGAGGAATCTAAAACGAAGATACATTATGAAAGAAGGATAAGAATTGACCGTATTATGAATGAAACCTTTGATTGAAGGATGCAGTTTGATAGAGGCTGGGAATTGACTTTAGTACAGATGATGTCTAGTGGAAACGTTTCGGCATAAGATAAAGCGTGTCGAGAAAACTGCAATAACTTCGAAAAAGTGTTTCAATAAAGGCGGCTTTCAAAGGTGGCTTGACTAACGAGAAAGTTTTGTTCTCGGCTAAAGGACAGTGAAAGAGAACCGGATAAAAGAATGTCTCGAGTCTAGAAAGATTGAATTGATCAAAGTGTTACAAAGGATCTATCATAAATCCTTCAAGAACCCTGACGGCCAAGCACAGGCTCAAACCAATTCTGCAGCCAGTAAGAGATCACCTCTGAAAATGGTAAAACACTGGACAGAAACTTTCCCTCTTTGGACCCTCCTAACTATTTTTCATTCGAGTTCCTAAACTCTAGATGGTTTCGAACATTGTTTTTCTTTCGAAATTTCTGTTTTTAAGGTCTTATGAAACTCGTTACATTGTGAAAAAGATCAAATGACCAGCCAGGCGCACGCTCTTTTGCTAAACAATACTTTATTTCCTATGATCTTCATATACGGGTTGTGTGGACAAATATTTGATTTATACAATGATGTAAATTTTTAGTTTACTATAATTTGCAGTTCCAAATAGGAAAAGTAAAATAGTATTGCATCTA
>NC_090766.1:44346852-44354352 GCF_036898095.1 Palaemon carinicauda | reverse complement strand
ATTTGTTATTCCTTCAAGAATTTTGAATACCTCTAATAACTGTCCCCTTAGTAGTCGATTTTATAGATCAAATAAGTTCAAACGTTCCATCTTTCGTCTATTTCCAAATTGCCTTTGTACTGGAACTAGTTTGGTGGCCGTAGCTTATACTGCTTGCAGTCTATCTATATCCTTCTGAATACTTGGAGCCCAGAGTTGGACTACGTATTTTACATGGGGTCTTACGAGAGAGAGAGAGAGAGAGAGAGAGAGAGAGAGAGAGAGAGAGAGAGAGAGAGAGAGAGAGAGAGAGAGAGAGAGAGTGAGAGATTGCATATCAGTTTTTACAGGTAGTGTTTCCTCAAAACGAATAATCATACCCCTGACTGTTCAGCATAAATGTCAAAAGGTGCATAAAAATGTCAAAAATACATCTGCTGTCCAAAATAAATCCTCTGAGGTCAAAAAACCCAAACACTAAAAAAAAAAAAAGTCAATGTTTGTCGTGTGTTGCTAAGAGACTTAACTGGGAACCTTTAGTATCTTTCAAATAAAATGTGTAATTAATTGAATGATGTATCTGAAAGCACAATAACACTGTCACTGATTGAGGAGGTCTACTGTGGAATTAAAATAAACATTCGGTAACTATGGGATTTTTTTATTAAGTTGTTTTAAGACAGTTACAGTTACAATTGCCAACAATGTCAAAAATGCAAAAAATGCAGTAGTTGCGTGCATTTATGTAAATGAAAAAAAAAAAAAACATAAAATTTTCCAATACGTCATTAACTTAGTTTTACAAACTGGTGCCACAAATGCAGCTGTCATTGATGCCTGAAGTACAACAAACGAAAATTATTATTATTATTATTATTATTATTATTATTATTATTATTGTTGTTGTTATTATACTGTCCTGAATGTCATTAAAGCATATACACAACAAAAAAAAGTTTAATAACTATGGACGAAGCCATTGATAAAAAGCATGCATTTATTATACACCCCCTCCACTCAAATTTCGTAAAATCATTTGAGGTTTGAGTTATCTGAAATTATAGATGATGACAAATTAACATACTATAACGTTCGCTGGGCCGGTAAAGAAATGTTCATGGTCTGACATGAATAATTGAAAAATTAAGTTTTAACACTTGGATAAACAAGTAAAATGGCCAATAAATGTAACACGAGGCTATAAAAAAATCTTTCATTGTAACATCTACGACGTCGTTTCATAGAGATCATATGTGGATCTGTATTAAGGGTACCTGACACTTGCACGCATTCGTGGCACGCACTGGCACGCATTGATGCGCGAACTCGCGTGAACGAGTCGTGAAATTGTCGTGAACAGTGCGGGAACGATGCGTGGCATGCGTGCCATGCGTGCCCAGAACTTTGAAATGTTTAAAGTTTGTGGCACGCATTGGCACGCACAAAATAGTCGTGAAATAGTCGTGAACGATGCGCGAACTGGAGTGAACTGGAGTGAACAGTGCGGGAACTGGCGTGAACTGGAGTGAACGATGCGGGAAGTGGCGTGAACTTTATAATGAAGAGAAACAAAAAGGAAACGAAAAAATTAATGAAAAGGAAAGAAAAATAAACCTAATAAATTTTTATATTTGCTGTTTTAATGTGAAAAAAAAATGATATCTTATTTCAAACTATTTCTATAACTTTATAATGAAGAGAAACAAAAAGGAAACGAAAAAATTAATGAAAAGGAAAGAAAAATAAACCTAATAAATGTTTATATTTGCTGTTTTAATGTGAAAAAAAATGATATCTTATTTCAAACTATTTCTATAACTTTATAATGAAGAAACAAAAAGGAAACGAAAAAATTTATGAAAAGGAAAGAAAAATATAACCCTACAGTAATAATTGTTTATATTTGCTGTTTGAATGTAAAAAATAAAATGATGTCTTATTTCATGCACACACTTATTTTCATCTATTACCAATCAAGAGCCAAAACTTTTGTTTTAAATAAAAATGAACTGAAAAATAAACAAGAAATTTTTAAGTTTGCTGTTTGAATGTAAAAATAAAATTATGTTTTATTTCATCAACATACTTATTCTTCTTTATTACCTTAAAATGAAGAGCAAAACAAATTTTTTCTGATTGCTTTTTTAATGTAAAAATAAAATGATTTCTTATTTCATGCACACACTTATTTTCCTCTATTACCAATCAAGAGCCAAAACTTTTGTTTTAAATGAAAATGAACTGAAAAATAAACCCAAGAAATTTTTAAGTTTGCTGTTTGAATGTAAAAATAAAATTATGTTTTATTTCATCAACATACTTATTCTTCTTTATTACCTTAAAATGAAGAGCAAAACAAATTTTTTTCTGTTTGCTGTTTTAATGTAAAAATAAAATGATTTCTTATTTCAACACACTTTTTTCTCTATTACCTTAAAATCAACAGCCTAAAAACTTTTCATGTTTGCTGCTTTTAATGTTAAAATAAAATGCTTTCTTAATACTTGTACATATTTTATGTCTGCTATTTATATGTAAATCAAATGCTTTCTTATTGAAACAAAAATAAAGGGCAACAAAAAATACAAACGAAAAAGATACGTTTCTTCTCCTCAATGCAATGGCGTCTCTGACAGAAAGCATTGTTGTCTCTTCCGAAGCCAATCCAAGAATGTCCTCGGGTTGGAGAAGCTCCGTTTTTATATGGAGTGGCCAATTCGTGAACTGGCGTGAACGATGCGTGAACGATGCGGAATGATGCGGAAAGATGAGTGAACGTGTCGTGAACTTCTCGTGAACTAGGCGTGCCAATTTGTGCCATGGCGTGAACGTCGCGTGAACTTGTCGTGAACGATGCGCGACCTGGAGTGAACTGGTCGTGAACGATGCGCGACCTGGAGTGAACTGGTCGTGAACGATGCGCGACCTGGAGTGAACTGGTCGTGAACAGTGCGGGAAAAACCCCAGTGCGTGGCAAAAATGCGCGCAAGTGTAAGGCAGGCTTTAGTTACGCAAAGTTGTGTGAAGATGTCCATAAACAAATTCAAAGGCAGACATTTGATTATGTTTATCACCTTTTCCTTTGAAAGCAAAGACAATTAAGTCTTATAACTTTGCGCCCGCATCTTGCCCAGTCTCGAAAAAGAAAATTGATAAAGGAGATCACGACAGGGATTTTATACAGAGGAGACCTACAACCAAATAGGATTAAGAAATGTGTGGTTGTGTGGATCTGGGCATAGAAAGGAAATGAATTAATGCCTAGTGTGAATAACTAGAGGATTGAATTTAGGCCATTACGGTCCAGTCCTGGGGGCGGAAGGCCATTCAACACCAAGGTGCAACCTAAAAAAACACAACAGTTGCCCTGCAATGAAATTTCATAAGTTAGGCAGCAAAATGAAAGAAAGGAAGCAGCCACGGGAGGTAAAGTAAAAGGCTCAAAACTGGGCGCAGGTAACGCCCAAAGGGACGCTTCAAAGACCCATGAGTCTTTATTGTTTATATATGACATATATTTTTGTCGTTGTTAATAGTTTATATAGGACATATCTGTTTTGACGCTGTTACTGTTTTTAGAATGATTTGTTAATTTATTCTCATCATTTATTTATTTCCTCATTTCCTTTCCTCACTGGGCTATTTTTCCCTGTTGGAGCCCTTGGGCTTATAGCATCTTGCTTTTCCAACTAGTGTTGTAGCTTGGCTAGTAATAATAATAATAATAATAATAATAACGACGGTGCAACAACGAATCTTTGCAAAACTAAGCTCCATAAATCTACAGTGTCTGTTAGAAGATGATCTACCCTGACTTTCACTGCGTTCAAAACACGATGGGATCATTGCAAAATTATACTCTATTGGCATACAAAACCTCTCGTAAAGTCCAGGCATCTCATTCTTGGCTAAATGATGAATTGTAGTTAAACGTCCTTGATCTGAATGACAAACTTAATTTAAAGGCACCTGTTACTTGGGGTTATATCTGTTAAAATCTATCAGTTATCAGGTGAAAACAGAAAACAGAACTTTAATCAAAATAAGTAAACCTGCAAAGGTAGGCCTTACGTACTTTAAGATTGAATTGAATTTGAATGACTTTTGTCTTTTCATGAATTTTATTATGTAACTCAAACGTTACTGAACTCAACTGAATAAAATTAACTATTATTCTCCAAAGTTTAATCATTGCGTTTAAAATGGGATTGAAATATTAGACAAACCCCATAAATGACATGAGAAAGGCTTATATGTAATCAGTTATTTAAAACGTAGTATTTGTCACCTATTTTATTCATGTACTCAAAATGTAATTTACATTATTTTTTTTTTTTTTTTTTTGGGGGGGGGGCTGTTATCAACTGACTTTTTTCGGATACACACACACATACACAAAAAAAGATTACCTTCGGGATTGGTTTCCAGATGTATAAATAAATGTCATTGCTTAAAATTTTTGTTTTTCCTTTTTTTTTACTCAAGCTGCAATACAGTCCAAGTTATTATTATTATTATTATTATTATTATTATTATTATTATTATTATTATTATCATTATTATTATTATCATTATTATCATCATCATCCAAGCTACAACCCTAGTTGGAAAAGCAAGAGGATATAAGCCCAAGGGCTCCAATAGGAAAAAATAGCCCAGTGAGGAAAGGAAATAAGGAAATAAATGATAAATTAACTATAAATCATTCTAAAAACAGTAACAACGTCAAAACAGATTTGTCATACATACACTATAAAAAGATTTATGTCAGCCTGTTCAACATAAAAACATTTGCTGCAACTTTGAACTTTTGAAGTTCTACTGATTCAACTACACTATTAGGAAGATCATTCCACAACTTTCTCCCGTGATTCCCTATAATTCATTGGTAGGCTGGTAGCTATTGCTTCTGTGATTCCTTGATCGTTTTACCTAACGTTTTATGAAGCGTGTATAACTGGAGTCTAGATGTGAAGTCTAAAAACACAATTTTTCTTATAGCGTTTACGGATATGCCCCTTCGCCATAAAAAGTTTAAAAAGAAGAGGACTTCAGATAACTATAAAATGTGCCAGAGAACAAAATACACATTCGGTAACACTTCTATGTACTTTATCTATAGCAATCCTAAATCCCGTCTATTGCGATACCGGCTCAGCTCTAGCTTAGAGCAGACACTTAGGGACTGAACCTGGGTCCCCCCTAACCTTCCCTGGACGTGGTAAATGATACTGCCATTACATCCCTGGATCTGTAATTACTGGGAATTGCGTCCAGAGCCGACGGTACCAGCGAGCTGGCCATCAAGGAGAGCAATCATCCCCCTAACGACCAATCTCGAAGCCTATAAAGGGCCGACGTTTCCTCTTTGCATGGACGAAAGGATAGAGTGGCAGACGGACCACGCAGATTTGAAGAATGCGGCCACCCAACGGTCAGAGATACAGTGTTGTAGGAAGTGAATGTACTGGTGTCAGGAATCTCTCTCTCTCTCTCTCTCTCTCTCTCTCTCTCTCTCTCTCTCTCTCTCTCTCTCAAGAGGAATGGGTGCTTATGTGTAGCTAGTTTAGTCCAAAAATAGTTTACGTAACATCTGATAAACAAAGAGAGAGAGAGAGAGAGAGAGAGAGAGAGAGAGAGAGAGAGAGAGAGAGAGAGAATGTGCGCTCTCTCTCTCTCTCTCTCTCTCTCTCTCTCTCTCTCTCTCTCTCTCTCCTCTCTCTCTCTCTCTCTCATGAGAAATGGGTGCTTATGTGTAGCTGGCTTAGTCCAAAAAATAGTTAGCATAAAATATGATAAGATATATTTTTGGTAGGTCTACCCCTGTCTGTCTTACATACTAATTAGGACTAAATCTATATCTTGGGAAAAATTATTTTCATGTAAATACTACACGAGATCTATTAATTCTAAAATTGCCTTTCCAAAATCATACCATGGTTTTAGTTTTCCCCTTTTTTTACAGATTAGTAAAAAATTGTGTCCACATTTATCAAAAACGCATATTTCTTCTGCTACAAAAGACAAATATCCCTGAAATTAACCTTTATGAATTTGAAATTGCTAAGGCAAGTTGCTATAAATAAATTTGGGTTAACGTGGGTATTTTTAAGCTTCGCAAACTCGATTTATTCGTGGTTAAGACCATCTGTATATGGATTAAACCAAAAGTACTTTTCATTCATAACTTTCAATTAACCTCGATATGTACCTGCAGGGAGATAAGGTTGCCTGTATGAGTATACAAAGCTTCGACGCAACTTTAACCTTGAAACGAAGAATAAATTTCTTAGCCCCGGTAACCTTGAAGTCGACCGATTTTGTACTTGCAAAGACACCTGTTTGGTGTACGAAATAAACAAAATCCTGAGCAACAGAAATTGAAGTGAATTCCCAGAAATTTGACAGATAAAGAAATGTATCATGCAATGAACATGAACATAGATGCCCCCTTTCATGCGAAATTACTATGAGGAGACAGCCTCCATCAGATTTAATTCCACTGGACCCATCGAATTTGTGAACCGTCTTGAACAAATGTCAAGGCGGCAAGAGGTTGCGTAAGACATCCTATGAATCCTACGGAGATCGATGTAGGTATGGGTACACTCAGGGTGCCATTTACTTAAGGGGTATTCGGAGTGAAAAAAAAGAAATTATGTTTTTGAACTCAACGCACGTGATATAAACTGGCACGGGAAAGCTTAACTAATCTCATATTTGCTTATTTGTTGAGAGTGATATTGCTTCAAAGATTTACTACGCAACTGTTTGTAGGAAGGAGGAATTTGCTTATTTGAAAAGTTTATTTCTTAATAACGTTATCATTTTCAATATCATTATTGATGAAATCTTTGTAGTAATGAAGCTATGATTAGGAAACTGTAAAACTGTCCTTTGCAGATGAACCTTCAAGGATCTCATGTAAGTTTCGTGTTCCATTTAACACAACCAAATCTCTATTTCTAATCCTGACCACACTCCTACCGCAACCCCAAATCCTCGATTCCCCCAAAAGTTTAAGGCTTCGTGTTTACATACGATATATCAATTTTTTTGTTTGAATTAATGCAAATATTCTTTCATCAATACAGTGTCCTTAGGGAAGGAAACGAAATACTCTCTCCCAGGTTAAAAGAAAGTGAAGGAAGAATAACTAGAGGGGACCGGGGTCATGGGGTCGGGATGGGTCGATTGCCTTAAAACATCACGTACCCAATGTACAGTTGTACACAGGAAATCTTGGCACACCTTACTCTGAAGAAGTACCCCCAGTAACAGCCTTACTGCGCGGCGAGGTACTGTAGGTAGCCTTGATCACAACCTCTGCCATACCTCCTCGCACTATTCTGTTTGGTTATTTGCCCGCATAGTAATGGTGTGACAAGGAGCATTTCCTCAGAGAGAGGTGTGTCAGGATTTCCTTATGTCCAATTGGACCTTCGTTCAAGGAAAGCTGCGTTAACGATCATGATGATTCCGAGCTGTTGTCGTCATATCATCATTATCAGTGTCACCATT
>NC_090766.1:44314352-44329352 GCF_036898095.1 Palaemon carinicauda | reverse complement strand
CGCTAAATATAGTGAATGTCAATAAATGGATAAGTGAATAAATCGATAGAATTCTTATGAAAGAGTAATTAAGACTAAGACGGTTAACAACTTGTATTAAGGCTACTGTGCACTCAAAGGCATAATGGTTTCACAACAGTAATTTGTGTATCCCATATTGATTGTAGAAATATAGTTAATTGAGTAATGGTTTCTTTCTCATGCAGTAATTGGGTATATGAGCATTTTGGTTTCATGTACAAGTCAGTCACCTGAGAATCCTTTATGGTAAATTGGTCACTTTAACTGCCTGCTTTGCTCAAAGTATGGCAATTTATTTTTTCCACACGTGAAATCTTTGTTCCAGTCTCATAAGCAGTAACCCGATTACTTAGGAATTCCAAATTCATATAGAAAAAAAAACATGGGTACTAAAGATTCAATTAGTAAATTAATAAAGAAAATGCAAAAGTCTCGTTCTAATTACAGTTTTGTGAAACACGAATTTTCCCTATATTGTTATCAGTAATGTACACAATTTAGTTATACACAATTTAGTTATCCAGTTTCCCGAATTGACAGAACATTGAAGATTTTCATTTATCTACGGCGTAATGTAAAAGTTTTTTTTATAATCTATCATCTTTCATTTTGATCTTCTTTATGCTTCTATTTTTTCGTACATGAGAATACCATTCCCACTGGCCTCGTATGGAAATTCATTTTGAAGGTTCGCATATTTATGACAAAAGAGTACCTTATTACATGAATTCTTTTAGGGGACAACTATTAAAATTAATAATTTCTTGATACACTATAGGGGCTGGATATTCCACCTTTTTAAACAAACAGTAGTTCATTAGGGATAAACTATGCTAAACACCATAAATTCAATTAAGTGCGAAATATATGGTATGAATATAAATCTACGAAACATCTATATCGTATGAACACAAACACCGTAATTCACAGACGTGCATTGTTAAATTAGAAATATTTATTGCATTCGAAGTAATGGTTTTAGACCAAGCCAGAGGCCATAGAAATGGAACAGTCCTGCCCCCTGGAAGGCGTAAATTGTATGTTCTAATTTAAGCTACAATTAATGTGACCCCCTTTCAAGGCTATTTTTCATTACGTGACTGGAATTTTCGTCAGGAAGACGAGGTCAGTGACCTTATCAAGAATGGAGGGGTATATTTAGAGGTATGTGGGTGTGAATCCATTTTATTGATAAAACCATCAGAGAGTTTATCTGAATTATTACGTTGAAGTGATTGCTATCTACAATTAGTAAAATAAATACAAGAAAAGAAGAGATGAATATTAAGAAAATTAATAAAAAGAATTCTCTAGTCATATGGGGAAGTATACTTGACGCCACTTCGTAACATTAAACAATAAAAATCTTGCATACAACTAATAACAAAATAATAGAGAGAATGTAACAAAGAAAATCATTAAAAAAACAGTAACAAAAATAAGCCAAACTAACATCAGCAATAATACGGAAAACACCTTTGTACAAACGTAAACTTTCCTCATTTTATCAAAAGTACAAAAAATCTTTAATGTAGACATAGGACCGATCCCCAGAGAAAAAAAAAGAAAGGAGCCCTACAGAAGAATGTTATATATATATATATATATATATATATATATATATATATATATACATATATATACATATATATACTGTGTATATATATATATGTATATGTATATATATATATATATATATATATATATATACACTGTATATATATGTAATATATATATATAATATATATATATATATATATATATATATATATATATATATATATTATATATATATATATATGGGTAACCGGAGGTTATAAACACCAGGGAGAACTGAAGCATAAAATGAAATCCAAAGATTTTGAGCAGAATTGGGGAAATCGAGACTTGTCATGTATAGATTATTTTATAACACTTACGACAAAAAATAAATAACCTTGCCATGTGGAGCGAATATGCAGGGTTTGAGGGATCATTGAAGTATTAAGCCTTGAGCTATCATTAAATGAAACAGCATTGATCAATCACTGTATAAAGCCGTATTGAACAATCACTAAAACAAGATTCGAGTAATCATTCAATGAATAAACATCGAATAATAACCGTACGAATGAGCGAGCATTGAATAATCATTTAATGAATATGGACTGAGTAATCATAACTGAGTAAGCATCAAGCGACCACCCCGTGGGCAGTGGATTGAGCAACCGGTCCGTGAGTGGGGATCAAGCGACCGTCCCGTGGGCGGGGATCGAGAGAACGCCCCATGAGAGGGGATCGAGCGAGCGCCCCGTGAGAGGGGATCGAGCGAGCGCCCCGTGAGAGGGGATCGAGCGAGCGCCCCGTGAGAGGGGATCGAGCGAGCGCCCCGTGAGAGGGGATCGAGCGAATGCCCCGTGAGAGGGGATCGAGCGACTGTCCCGTGGGTGGGGTCAAGCGACCGTCCCATGGGTGGGGTCAAGCGACCGTCCCGTGGGTGGGGTCAAGCGACCGTCCTGTGGGCAGTGGATCGAGCGACCGACCAACACAGGAAGCAGGATCGACCGACCAACACGTGAAGCAGGATCGAGCGACCGCCACGTGAAGCAGGATCGAGCGACCGCCACGTGAAGCAGGATCGAGCGACCACCACGTGAAGCAGGATCGAGCGACTGCCACGTGAAGCAGGATCGAGCGACCGCCACGTGAAGCAGGTTAGAGCGACCTCCACGTGAAGCAGGATCAAATGACCGCCATGTGAAGCAGGATCGAGCAACCGCCTCATAAAGGTGGATCGAGCTATGATCAACTACTCCACGAACAAGCATTGATCAACCACTCCACAAAGAAGCATTGATCAACCACTCCACAAAGAAGCATTGATCAACCACTCCACAAAGAAGCATTGATCAACCACTCCACAAAGAAGCATTGATCAACTACTCCACAGAGAAGCATTGATCAACCAATCTACAAAGAAGCATTGATCAACCACTCTACAAAGAAGCATTGATTGACCAATCCACAATAAGCATTGAGCTACCACTCAACAAAGAAACATTAAGCAAACACAAGATGAGTAAGCATTGAGAAATTACCGTATAAATAACCATTCAGCATTCATTAAATGACTAAGTAGTGAGCAGTCGCTGAATGAGTAAGTACTAATTAGTCACTGAGTAACCATGGAACATCCACACCACAAATAAGTATTGATCAACCCTTTTAAGAAGCCTGAAACGAAAACTCCAAGAATACACGCGCCAAGCGATCTCTGCATGAACACGCGCCGAGCGATCTCTGCATGAACACGCGCCGAGCGATCTCTGCATGAACACGCGCCGAGCGATCTCTGCATGAACACGCGCCGAGCGATCTCTGCAGGAACACGCGCCGAGCGATCTCTGCAGGAACACGCGCCGAGCGATCTCTGCATGAACAATCGCCGAGCGATCTCTCCAGGAACACGCGCCGAGCGATCTCTGCAGGAACACGCGCCGAGCGATCTCTGCAGGAACACGCGCCGAGCGATCTCTGCAGGAACACGCGCCGAACGATCTGTGCTGGAACACGCGCCGAACGATCTGTGCTGGAACACGCGCCGAACGATCTGTACTGGAACACGCGCCGAACGATCTGTGCTGAAACACGCGCCGAACGATCTGTGCTGGAACACGCGCCGAACGATCTGTGCTGGAATACGCACCGAGCAATCTGAGCTGGAATACGCACCGAGCAATCTGTGCTGGAACACGCGCCGAACGATCTGTGCTGGAATACGCACCGAACAATCTGAGCTGGAATACGCACCGACCAATCTGTGCTGGAACAAGCACCGAACAATCTGTGCTGGAACACGCACCGAACAATCTGTGCTGGAACAAGCACCGAACAATCTGTGCTGGAACACGCACCGAACAATCTGTGCTGGAACACGCACCGAACAATCTGTGCTGGAACAAGCACCGAACAATCTGTGCTGGAACACGCACCGAACAATCTGAGCTGGAATACGCACCGAACAATCTGAGCTGGAATACGCACCGAACAATCTGAGCTGGAATACGCACCGAATAATCTGTGCTGGAATACGCACCGAACAATCTGTGCTGGAATACGCACCGAACAATCTGTGCACGAATATGCCCCGAACAATCTGTACAGAAATGCACCGAACAATCTCTGTACAAAAATGAACCGAACGATCTCTTCATAAATACCCATCGAACGATCTTGTGCTTAAATAATCGCCACACGATCTTTGCATGAATACACACCAAGCGATTCCTGCATGAATACGCACCGAGCAATATATACCAAGCGATCTCAGCATGAATACAAATGTAACTATCCCTGTATGAATACACATTGATACATCTCTGCATGAACATACACTGAACTATCTTTGCATACATTGCACTGGGTGATCTCTGCATGGATACTCACCGGGCAATATCTGTATAAATACGTACTGAGCGATGTTTGCATGACATGACAAGATATGATTGCCCAGACACCTTGGTGGGGTACGGGCTCTATCGATGGCAGCCCATTTAGAATCGTTGCATGATTATACACCAAGTGATAGCTTCATGTTTACGCGCAGGGATAATCTCTGTATGAATTAGCAATGGGAGATCAGTAAATGAGTAAGCACTGTATGATTACTTTAGTAGCAAGAATTCAAGTGATAAACGAATTAATAAGCATTGGGATATCACCGAGTGAAAGTATTAAGCATCATTCAATGAGTAAACATCAAATACACTCGATGAGTAAGCATTAAGCAATCTCTGATTGTATAAGAACTGAGCGATTATTGAATGTATAAGCATTAAAGATTCATTGAATTAATTAACATTTATTTCATAGAACGAAATAGCACCGAGTATTGAACAATCACTGAATGAATCAGCACTGGGGGATCACAGAAAGAATAAGCATCGAGTGATCACTAAATTAATAATATTGTGGGATCCCCGAATGAAGAAGCATTGGGCATTCAAGAAATGAATAAGGATCCATTTCATCAAAGAATAATAAGTAATAAGTTAATCATCCAATGGATAAGCGCAGAGATATCAGCGGATAAATAAGCAACGATAGACCACTTAGATGAAAAACAATTGAGCTATCACTGAAAGTGTAAGCATTGAGCTATCACTAAAGAAGAAAGTGCTGACTGAATCAAAGGCTTTTCATGGAATTTTTACAACTCTGAGACCACGTGTGTAAAATGGGTCATAGAAAACATGCACCCCCATACAAAACAGGCGGAGAGAAGACCAAACTAAGATTCAATGACTTATTCCCGGTTATTGACGTCCGAGTATGTGGTGATTAAGGCTATTGCTGATAGGCTTAGTTTTTGCTATCAATTTTTTACATTTTAGGATGAAGTTCTTCGATCAAGAATTAATAATTTTCACCAGTACGCATTTTATGATTTATATATATATATATATATATATATATATATATATATATATATATATATATATATATATATATATATATATATATATGTGTGTGTGTGTGTGTGTGTGTGTGTGTGTGTGTGTGTATGTAGAAAAAATATCTTTAAGATAATAAACTATATCTGTAACAACAATAATATAAGATCTACTGTAATAAAACATGAATATTAATAATTAAAATAAGATAAATTCAATAATAAGGATGGTAATTAAACAGAATAATGAAACAAAATAGTAATAATACTGCATATACATGAGAGTGATGGGAACGACAACGGCAAGCAGTGAATTATAAAGCACATTTATGTTAACAACATTTCAAACGATCACTACTAACGTAATCTCGTGATACTAGACCATAACAAGTCTTCTAATCCTCTGACAAGCGAACATTAGCCTCATTAAGACGAGGTCTTTGCACTCTGTTTTGCCCTCCTGGGGCAGCTTTTGTGTCTCGGAATCTAGATATCCTAAGTAGACCGTAAGTTATGGAAGGACTCTCTCTCTCTCTCTCTCTCTCTCTCTCTCTCTCTCTCTCTCTCTCTCTCTCTCTCTCTCTCTCTCGTCAGGCCATCTCTCTCGTCAGGCCATTGCTTCTTACTAGACTCACTGCAATGTAATGGAAATGTCAAAAGAAAGAGTGCTAGATCCTCGTTTCTTATTTTATTTTGAGGAGGAGGAGGAGAGAGGAGGAGGAGGAGGAGAAAGGAGGAGGAGAGAGGAGGAGGAGGAGGTGAAGGAGGAGGAAGAAGGAAAAAAAAAGCTATAGACACACTGATTGTACACACAAGGTATTGGCGTTGTCCATTTTTATCACAGGCATTGAGGAGTCATAACAAATGCTAATTGTTGTTGTTGTTGTTGGTGGTGGTGGTGTTGGTGTCGGTATTATTATTAAACCTGGACGTATATACTGCAAATCCCAATACCTTTCGTATATTACCTTATCACCCCCTGGCAATTGATCTATGATGCGAAAAATCCTGGCACGTCACCGCCAGCCAAAGAAAAAGTTTCCCATTGGCTCGCAGCCTTGAAACGTTCCCATTGGCTACCGCGAATCAAACGTTCCCATTGGTTGCAGGTCCACAAGACGACATTGCATGCCATTCCAGCCATACATAAATCGTGAAATACGTGGGATTCTAATGTTTTAACACCTCTAATCTCTCTCTCTCTCTCTCTCTCTCTCTCTCTCTCTCTCTCTCTCTCTCTCTCTCTCTCTCTCAAGGGAAGCATGCCATTCCTACCTCCCGCTTTCACAGTCGTCCAATACGTAGGCAGGGCGAAGGTCGTTCACCTGTTATTTAGAATGAGGTCAATATGAACACCAAAATCATTACTGGATTTCGTGCTTTTTCGGTTTAGCAGAGGATAAAGATGATTTAGGGGGTTAAGAAGAATTTTTGCTGACGGATCCTTTGACTTTTCATTGCTTATGCATGCAAACCTGCAAACCTAAACACGTGTGAGAGCATATATAATGTATACATATACTCCTATTATCTATCTATCTATTTGTGTATATGTATGTATATATATATATATAAATATATATATATATATATATATATATAAATATATATATATATATATATATATATATATATATATATATATATATATATATATATATATATATTATGTATACACATACATTTATGTATATACATATACACATATGTATTATACCAACATTTATATATATACATATACACATATGTATTACACCAACATTTATGTATATGAATATATAACATATACATTAAGCATATACATATACATACATATAATTATATACATGTATATAATCATGCATACATAAATGTATATATATTTATATACGCATGCATATGCATATATATTTACATACAGTACATAAATAAATTCAGAAATATACATATAAATATATAGATATTTTTAAAACAAATACATAAATACGTAATACAGCATGCATATATATATATATATATATATATATATATATATATATATATATATATATATATACATACATACATACATACATATATATATACATGTATATATATATATATATATATATATATATATTTACATAAAAATAAATATATAATATAACGTATATATATATATAATATATAATATATATATATATATATATATATATATATATATATATATATATATATATATAAAATATAATGTATATATGTAAGTATACATCTATATATATATATATATATATATATATATATATATATATATATGCATATGTATATATATATATTTATATATGTATATATATAATGTATATATATGTATATATATGTGTGTATATATGTATATATATATATATATATATTTATGTATATATATATTTATGTATATATATATATATATATATATATATATATATATATATATATATATATATATATATATATATATATATATATATATATATTTATATTTATGCATATATATATATATATATATATATATATATATATATATATATATATATTACAGATATTCATTATATATTATATTATATATGTATATATATATCATATATATGCAGTTTATATATACGTTATATATACTGAACACACACACACACACACACGCACACATATATATATATATATATATATATATATATATAACATATATGTGATTTATATATACGTTATACAGTATATACTGAACACATATACATTATATGTATATTTATATATATATACAGTATATATATAATATTTATAAATATATATACTAAATTTATTTATACAATATATCTATATATGATATAATAAAGATATATATATATATATATATATATATATATATATATACATATATACATATATATATATATATATATATATATATATATATATATATATATATATATATATATAGTGTGTGTGTGTAAATTTATGTATAATAGATACATACATGCATATGTATATACAATTAACAAGAACAAATGAAAATATTAAACGAATCCTGACCGGTTTTTTATCCTCAAAAGAACGGTGTAATTAAAACTATTTTACAATATATGATTCACTGAGAGTGAATATTTTTATAACAATATCAGAGAAATTGAACACCTGTATTTTTGGGCTCAAGCCATGGCGTCCTGATGGAAGGTTCCTGTTTGGTAGCTTCCTTGGGTATAAGACTACTAAGATATTCCCAGAGAATTTAACCACAGGTTATCACAGAATTCTAACTTCTGGAGCGAGTATCTCAAAGGTTTCCCTTTAAGACATCGTAATACAACAGGGGACACGCATGTCTGGTCGTGCCACATAGCTATCTCCACCCCGAACAGGGTTAACGCTTCGGTGTGTAAGGGCTGAGAATAGCTGGGAGCCGTTCCACAGCTAATCTCACTCGTGGCTACTACTGATACTCGAGACGTAAACAAACGGACGCCATTGCTCTAATGACGTCACGAGCGTCTTTATCCTTTTGTTAGTAGCTGCCCTACTGAGACGGATTTTCCCTTGTGTGAACTTTATCGTTTTGCATCTTCGCTATGTCGTTACCTTCAGCCTCGCCTTCTTCTGGAAAGTTGAGTACAAGGTTCCAGTATTGTTTAATTAAGCTCTGGCCGTAAAGTAAATATTATTTCGCGAAATAATTGATGTTTTGTGGCGGAGCTGTGCCTCTACCGGACCCGCCATTTTATGGCGTCGTTGTTGTTTTGCATGTCTTATTTAGTTAGCCACAACAACGCTTCCGGCTTTATATACTAATCGAATACATTAGTTTATTTAGTCTTCATAGCTAGGAACTTTTATATCGTGTTAGACGCTTTTTATCGGTCATCGATTGACCTCATACCAGTCGGCTACTATAGCCCCCAGGCCAGGAGCCTATATACAAGTGTTCATGCATGATTTATCAGTGATCCTAGACTAAGTTATGAAGATAGTGGCATTATTATTTTACAATACTTTTGACTAGTGATGCAAATGTTTTCGCCTTCAGGGACCATATAGGGGATAGGCTAGTCAGTGATTCTTTCTAGCCTAACCTAACCTTAGGACCCCTATATGCTTCCTTCATCCCCTGCCTTGGCACTCCCTCTATTTAGCCTTGATCCCTTTTCTGAGTAAAGGGATTTATTGTCTAATAGAGTATTATATCGCCTCTCAGTCCTCCCTAAAGGAATGAACCCCCTTTAGGATTGCGTCTGTGAGTGAGGTTAGGCTAGCCTACCTCTATGGCTAGGATAGTCTACGACTTTCCTGCGATAGCGATATGTCTTCTTCCTTGCCTAGTTCAGGACTTTTAGCCCTGATCTAGGCCGGGTTAGGAAGGTTTCTCTGTTCCATGCTGAAACTGTACTCTTGCACCGTTTTTAGCTGATCAGCCTAATCTTAGGTTAGGGAGTGTCCTCCCTTCCCTTTGTGGCCGCTCTGGTACAGAAACCCTTCCTGGGAAGACCCCTTTCTTCTCCCTCCCCACCTATCTCTTGTATAGCCTAGCCTATGCTTAGGTTAGTTTATACTCATCTGTCCCCTGTCCTACAATTCCTCCTTAGGGTGGAAGAGTAGGGCTACCCGAGCTTCCCTGTGCTGTCCGCTCTGGTACATATACCTTCATAGTGTCCTATAAGGTTAGTTACTAGTGTAGCTCTGCATAGGGGAGTCTCCCCCCCCCCCTCTTGGGTGTTCCCTAGCCCTCCCTTGGGCTACCTGCTCCCGGTCCCTAGTGACCCCTGCTTGGATGCTAGAGCCTGTCTCTATCATGGGTACACCCCCTCAGGGAGGGGGAGGGATGTCTGGAACCCTGACGGTACTTCCTACATCCCTTCCCCCCTCCCCCTGTCTCGCTCTCTATCCGGGTGCCGGTCTCTTGCCGCCTCTACTGCCGGCAATACCTGCCTCCCTCTTGGTGACTTCCCTACCCTTGCCCCCAGCCCCCCGTGTACCGAGGGGCTGCCGGCTGCCGCCGGCTACTACCGGCGGCTCTCCTACTCCTATCTATTCGTCCGCTTGCCGGTCGATCTCCGGAGTGCCGGCATATACTGCCGGCAACCCGATACTACCTGTACCATCCTTACCCGTCACCAATCCGGCATCCTCCGGCTGCCGGAGCCGCCGCTCCCTGCCGGCGTGCCGCCGTTGTGCCGGCGGCCGCCATCCTGGTATCTAACTGACTTTGAAAATTGTCTGTTCTAGTGCCAGAATCTATGCTGGAGCGAGCTCCGGCGTGCCGGCGGCTGCCGGATGCCCCAGAGGCGTCAAGAATACTTGCACCCCCTCTCTTTAGCTATCATAAGACTAGATAGCCCTACCTTGCAAATAGATAAGCTGCTTTGCTTCTAAGATCAGTATCTAGTACTGCTCTATTAGTGATCATGCTGTCTCTTTGCATTCTTCTATTTCCAGCATGCTATGTGCATCTTAGCGCGGCTGGTTGCCAGAAGCAATTACCCTTAATGAGGCCTTCTGGCTCTTATCTGGGAACCGAATGAATTCGATCCCAACCTTGTCCTTGGCTTTCCATGGAGTTCCATTATAATGGGAATCCTAGGAAACTATATCCAATGATCTAGGTCATTTGGATTATCCCAGGACCAGCCTATGGTAACCAGCCGGGCGAGATGCATGGAGCGTGTCTCCTTTACTGTTTCATTCTCTATGCATCACACCTTCCTTAAGTTAAAATTAATGATTAATGTTAACTTAATTTAAGAGCCACTCCTATGGCTCCCCCATACTCATTTTCTCTTTCTTCCACAGGAGGAGCAGATGAAGTGCGATTTCGCCTACTGTGCTGTGAAACGCTCCCAGTTTTACGGACATACGGCGTGCAGGACTCACGCCCCTTGCTCAGACAAGAAAGGGGATTGGAAGTTCTGGAATCCACTGGAATGTACGGTCTGCCAGGCCTATCTAGTTGAGGCCTTCCATAACCCTCCCTCAGCGGAGGTTAGAGACATTGCTCGTGAGAAACTGCGCAAGTGGGTGCGTGGTTTTCAGAGGAATGCTACTGGACCGTACCTGGCCACCGAAGAACTGAGGTCCCTGCTGTTCCCTAAGGCCTCCCCTGATTCAGTGGTTCCAAAGGAAGCAATCCCCACTGTCCAAATTTCAGTGGAACCTGATGTGGTCATGGCTCAGTCCATGCACGAGTGCCGTTTGGATTCTGAGGATGATGAACGGATCTCCGACGTCTCGGAAGATACGGAGAAGACGCTTATGGCTCAAGGAGCCGAAGAGGACGAAGACAAGGTGGAATACACCGAGTCGGAGATTGGAGCTACTCCCTCGTCCATCCCTCCGCCTACTCCTACACCGACGGAATTGTCCCTTCCGTCTACCTCCTCGACCCCGGATCCTTCCTCTTCCACCCAAGAACTGATCCGACTGATTAGAGCTGTCATGGACGACAGACTGAAGGAGAACCAGGAGTCCATCAGGTCGATGATTGGATCCAGAGACACGAAGAAGATCTCGGTCAAGGATCTCCCAGCTTGCTCTCATGCCAACCCGTGGAGGTATGCAGAGCATATGGTTATTGCAACCGGCAGGATCTTTGTTAGCGACAAGATCGGCACGGTCCCGTTGGAAGATGTGGAGTTCTTCCCAAGCTTCGAGGCCTACCCGGACTGTTACGTCCGACTTCGTGCTGAACCTGCCTCGAAGGAGGAGACCGAACCTAAAGAGGAGATAGTGTTCGATCTCGCAAAGGCCCAAGCTATGCTAGCCAACGCATTTAAGAGCAGGGGCTTTACCTGCTCTAAGCTTCCTGCCTTGAGCAAGAAGCATCCTACCTATGTCGCACCTGACACTGCGATTCTTCCATTTCTGGAAAAGGCCTTAGCTGCATGCCTTAAAGCGGCGGAAGAAGGGAAACCCTGCCCTGCACTGGAGGAGTGCAGACCCTTCTCCATCGTGACACCCCCTGACACTAGGCAATGGAAAGATGTCCAACATACTTTCGTCGTGGGTAGGCTCGATCCTGACGTCGCCGGACGTCAGTTTAATGAAGACCTCCCTAAGCTCAACGACCACCTCCTTCGCCGGGAACAAGACACGAAGGAGAGGCTTGCAGCTTCGCTTTCTCATCAAGTCCAACTTGAAGTAATGGCCTGTGACACAGCGGTACCCGATCACTACATGGTACTGGCCAAATCCCACTTACTCACGGTAATGAAGGACTTGTACCATTTCATAAAGGCTCGTAGAGCCTGTCGTGAATTCGTGTTTGTCGGTGCCACCGTGAAACACGAACCCCGGAGGCTGATTTCCTCCAACATCTGGGGAAAGCACCTGTTTCCTTCTGACCTTGTCAAGGAAATAACTGACAGAGCCGCCACGGAGAATAGGAACCTTCTCCACAAGTGGGGCATGTCCAGAAAAAGGAAAACCTCTCAGGACGATGGACCTCAGCCTAAGAGGAAACCTCAGAAGCCGAAACCCCAGCAACGTCAACAACGACGTCAGTTTCCGGGACCCGCTACCTCCCAAGTGGTTGCCCAACCACAACAGACCTTTCAGTTGGTCCCCCAACCGGTGTTGTCACAGTCACCGGTCTTCACCCCTGCCTTTGAGCAGTCTTCCACTACCTTTCATGCCAGAGGTAGAGGCTCGTCCAGGGGTGCAAGCAGAGACGCCTCCCGTCGTCCCTCCAGAGGTAGAGGAGGAAAGGGAGCTAGCGGCCGAGGCAACAAGTCCTCGGGACACCAGAAGCAATGAAGTGCTTCCGGTGGGAGGAAGACTCCGCCAATTCCAGGATCGTTGGACCTTCGATCCTTGGGCACACAGCATCATCAAGAACGGTCTAGGCTGGAGTTGGGTGCAACCACCCCCAATCTTCCAGCGGTTCTTTCAACCATCAACCCCCATTCTGGAAGAATATGTTCTAGACCTCTTGAACAAGAAGGTGATAAGGAAGGTAAAGTCCACCAGGTTCCAAGGGAGACTGTTTTGCGTTCCCAAGAAGGACTCAGACAAGCTCAGAGTCATTCTGGACTTATCCCCCCTCAACAAGTTCATAGAGAACAACAAATTCAAGATGCTGACGCTTCAACAAATAAGGACCCTTCTGCCTCAGGGTTCCTACACGGTCTCTATAGACCTGGCGGATGCCTATTGGCACATTCCAATGAACCATCACGCTTCCTCCTACCTAGGATTTCGACTCCAAAGGAAAAGCTACGCCTTCAGGGCCATGCCATTCGGCCTCAATGTGGCCCCTCGGATCTTCACAAAGCTGGCGGATGCCATAGTACAACAGCTCCGCCTAAGAGACGTCCAGGTGATGGCCTACCTCGACGACTGGCTAGTCTGGGCTCCCTCGCCCGAAGAGTGTACAAAGTCTTGCGACGAAGTTACCCAGTACCTAGAACACCTGGGATTCAAGATCAACGAGAAGAAATCTCGCCTCTCTCCGGCTCAGAAGTTTCAGTGGTTGGGAATCCACTGGAATCTTCAGTCACACCGCCTTTCCATCCCCCAGAAGAAAAGGAAGGAAATAGCAGGGTCTGTCAAGCGACTACTGAAATCCAAACGCATTTCAAGACGACAGCAGGAACGAGTTCTAGGCTCTCTACAATTCGCCTCAGTGACAAACCCAGTGCTTCGTGCACAGCTAAAGGATGCCGCGGGAGTCTGGAGACGATCGGCATCCATCGCTCGAAGAGACCTCAAGAGACGGCTTCCAAACAGACTTCGACGCCTCCTAAAGCCGTGGTCGGAAGCAATGGCCCTGAAAAGGTCCATTCCTCTCCAACACCCTCCTCCATCACTCAACATCCACACGGATGCCTCACTGGAGGGCTGGGGAGGTCACTCCCACCTGAAACAAGCTCAAGGGACCTGGTCTCCACTATTCAAGACGTTCCACATAAACATCTTGGAGGCCATGGCGGTCCTTCTTACTCTGAAGAAGTTATCCCCGCCACCCTCGATCCACATCCGTCTAACCCTAGACAACTCGGTGGTAGTTCGTTGTCTCAATCGCCAGGGCTCAAGATCGCCCCAGATAAATCAGGTGCTTCTCCCAATCTTCCGTCTGGCGGAGAAGAAGAAGTGGCACCTGTCTGCAGTTCACCTACAAGGATTCCGCAACGTGACAGCGGATGCTCTATCTCGGACAAACCCGATAGAGTCGGAATGGTCTCTAGACGCAAGATCATTCTCCTTCATCTCCAATCAAGTCCCAGAACTTCAGATAGATCTCTTTGCAACGAGCGACAACAATCAACTTCCTCTGTACGTAGCCCCGTACGAGGACCCCAAAGCAGAAGCGGTGGACGCCATGTCACTGGACTGGAACAGATGGTCGAAGATATACCTGTTCCCTCCCACCAACCTTCTGTTGAAAGTCCTCTCCAAACTGAGAACCTTCAAAGGGACAGCGGCCCTAGTGGCTCCCAAGTGGCCCCGGAGCAACTGGTACCCCCTGGTCCTGGAGCTGCAGCCCAAGCTGATCCCTCTCCCGGGCCCAGTTCTCTCTCAACAAGTACAGAAGTCGACTGTCTTCGCTTCATCATCGAAAATCAAGGACCTTCATC
>NC_090766.1:44304352-44309352 GCF_036898095.1 Palaemon carinicauda | reverse complement strand
GTTTATTCGAAAATTAATATATTTTATTAAATGAACAAAATACTAGGAACAGCCAAAGTAATCATAAATAGGTTTTACTGAAGGTTTCAATTCCTCATACATACATATACCAAGGCACTTCCCCCAATTTTGGGGGTTAGCCGACATCAACAAATGAAACAAAACAAAAGAAACAAAACAAAATACGTGGGATTCTAATGTTTTAACACCCCTAATCTCTCTCTCTCTCTCTCTCTCTCTCTCTCTCTCTCTCTCTCTCTCTCTCTCTCTCTCTCTCTCTCTCTCTCTCTCCTCATAGCTGATATAAATTGCACTCGTATAATTGTTCTTCCATCTGGACATTCATTAACTATAATTCATTTTAAGACTGTAAATGCAAAATACCTTAGGAGGAATAAGCTAAAGAAATAGTCCTTAATTACTGTGCACCCATATCAATCAAAATAAAGTGCTTCAAACTAAATGACTCAAAAATAAATGAAACTTTTCCCACTTGTAGCTAGTTCAAGGTGAGGCAATGAGACTTACTTTAGATCAGCATGCAATATCAGCCTCCTCACCTAATCGCACATCCGAATCATCCTACCATTTTCCGTAATGACATTTAGCAGATTGACGTTCATATTGAGATTCATATTCTCACTTTGATCATCACTAAATAGGGGCATAAAAACTCGACACTGACAGAGAGCATATGAAGCTCGTTGATGAGGGGGAGAAATCAAGTCGGATATTAGACCGTTTATTGTTGAATAAATATCTCTAGCATTAAATGACAATCTGAAATTGACTCTGGACCTATGATAAAAAAATCTCAATTTTACATCATAATCAAGTTCAATTATTTTTCAGATCACATAACGAAGGTTTATAATCAAATCTTACTCGTAAAAACAGTATGGGCTTACATATGATAAACCCTGTCATATGTAAACATTATAAAATCAGAATTACGGACTATTCTTCGAAAACAATTATTCGAAAACAGTTGTTCGATATTAATTCTTCGAAAACCAATTGTTCGACACAACAGTTGTTCGAATTAACAATTGTTCGAAAAACAATAGGTATAGAGATTTGTTTGATTGTTCAAAGAAAATAACAAGAAACAGTTGTTCATAACTATTTATTTTATAAACACTTACTTGGTTTATGTTATGAAGTACAAAAAAATTAGTATTAATGGATATAAAAAAAAGAGACAATAAAAAGAACATGAATTCATTTCTGGCTAATACATGATAAAATAAGTTTAATCAAATGACATTTTAAAAACTAAAGTGAAATTATATGAAATTGCTCGTAAATAATCGATCACATCCTGATACTCAAAGAATTTATCAGAAAGCGACTTCAAGCGTTCTGCAGACTTCAAGCGTTCTGCAGACTTCTATAAACACACTGAAAAAAAAAAAAAAAAAAAAAAAAAAAAAAAAAAAAAAAAAAAAAAAACACCCATAATGATTACTAGATAGAAGTTCTTCATTAACTGGCTTTATTATAGCGGGCTCAAAATCTGTTTACAGACTGAACCTCTAAAGTCGGTGATATTGTTTTAACAGTTCTAAGGAATTTTCTATATGTTTGTTCATTCTTATTCGGTAATAAGGCAATAGCCAAAGGACAACAAAGCCGTTTTTCATTCCATGAATTGTATAAAGCTGCTCGAAAATAACTGGCACATTTTTAAAGGTACCATCCATAAAATAATTTTTGCATGAAGCTAGCACACCGAGATTTTTCTGGGTTGAAAATACCAGGATTCTGTCTTCTACTTCTCTGGAATATTATATCAAGAAAGATTTGCCCTTGCTTGTTCTCGTATCTTGTTCAGGTAATATTAAGTCTTTTCGATGACTAACAGTTGGTCTACAGTGGTCTTCCTGCCCTACTCGATTGATTGTTAGCTTTATACTGCTAGTTTGCGGTAGAGCGACTGCAACATAACCACTTAATTCTGAAGATGCGTTAGACATGATATAATGAGGAGAAGCTCGTGTTAATCTTGCGTCAGTCTTCACTTTATCTATAAACTGCCGTACTTCAACATTTGATTATGTTCGCCAGAAGTAGAACTGATCGAGCCATCAATTGTTATAGCGCGACCTTTGTATTTTTCAGCAATATGTTGTCATTTCTAATACACCTTTGACCTTACTTGCTTGTCCTTCACATATAAGAATCCGTCTAGCAATAGCAAGACTCTTCCTTTCTCGCTTTGAATAAATTCAGACATGGCTCTTTGCAAAGGGTTTTTCCTCTAAACTAAAAAAAATCTTATTGAGTTTTCTCGGAAAACAAACAAAGAACAAAATATTTTCTAAAGCTATCTTTTTCAAACAATTGTTAATTCGAACAACTGTTGTGTCGAACAACTGGTTTTCGAAGAATTAATTTCGAACAACTGTTTTCGAATAATTGTATTCGAATAATTGTCCGGATACGATAAAATCATATAGAGGGACATAACACCAAATATCATCCACTTCTTTTCTCCTTCCCTCTTTCCTCTCTCTTACTCGCGTATGTAATTATGTTTCATCCATCCTTTCATCTATCTATCTATCTATCTATCTGTCTGTCTATATAGGCCATTATGTATATACATACACACACACACACACACATATATATATATATATATATATATATATATATATATATATATATATATATATATATACATACAGTATGTGTGTATAATATATATACATATATATATATATATATACATATATACATATATACATATATATATACATATATATGCATATATATACATTATATATATATATATATATATATATATATATATATATATACATATATATATACACACAGCATATATACTGTTTAAATATATATATATATATATATATATATATATATGTATATATATATATATATATATATATATATATATATATATATATATATATGGGTAAAGCTCATGGCAACACATGATACTCAGATGCAAAAAATCCATATGGAAATATATAAGAGCGAATCCTGACTAGTTTCGTCTTACTTCTTCAAGAGGACTGAAGGAGTGAAAGGTTAATCTAGTAAGAATTCTCCCAATATTTTCATGTTACGGTTTTTTTATTGCATTTATATGTATATAAATCAAAATACACTTTCATGTATGCATATATATGTGTATGTATGTATGAATACACATCTATACATGCGCAAAAATCTACATGAGATATGCGTGGATATACATTTGCATACATTTTATTGTGTCAAGACTTTTATGGCATTTCCAATGACAAGCAGGAGTTCATAGTATATAAACTAAGTTAAAATGTCAAGAAAAGAACATTACTAAAATCAAATATAGAATCGCCAAATCAAACTTCTGGGTTAAAATATCAATATTGTCTGGAAAACTCGGGTACGTCCACATCAGCCCAAGACAAAAATAAGAAAACGTTCGAAGTATTAAAAAAAAAATCTTCCCAAACATTTCTGTACGAAACAAGTATAGTTTGTAGAATTACGGATCTAAGATAAGAACTCATCTTTAAAGGGACTCCAGGGGTACGGTAAGAAGGGGAACACAAAAGCCTTCTAACATCAAGGTAATAACCTAACAGTAAAATGAGAAGCTTACAAAATTATATTGCTTCTTACAGTACGCAAACTGCATCTTCTTACAAGATGATATTGCTTTACGAATGAATGAGAAATCTCGTATTTATTCTTATAAGAAGGGATTAAGATTCTCTCTCTCTCTCTCTCTCTCTCTCTCTCTCTCTCTCTCTCTCTCTCTCTCTCTCTCTCTCTCTAGGCTTTAAAAGTAGCTGCAAAAATACGAGGTATACAATCGCATTCGATAACCACCTTATATCCAAAAATATAAATTTCTTAGTGGCAAATGGACCAGACATTTTTACGACACATTGCAATCAGGTTAACAGGGACCGTTACAAGCATAGGTTATATAAACGTTTATGAGAAAACGTAGTTGAGACCGTATCACAAATAAGAACATGTTTCACACGACTTTCATGACACGTGTGGACATTTTCAAAGTTCAAAGGCACATAATTATCATCATAGTAGTGGGTTGAACAATAATTAAAAACGTTCCAACGTTTATAGAGACAATGTGGGCTTACAGTATAAAATTCTATTAAAGAGATTAATGAGTTTTTAGAAGAGTCTTTCAAAGGTCAGAGTTTGTATTCTTAGTGATGCTTGACGAAATTCTATCTACTCTGATATAAATGTTAGATTGTCTATTTTCTCTGGAGATATGAGATGGTTATGAATCATTTGAAGAGAGTTGAACTTTTACGCTCATCATAGATGACTAAAAAAAATGTCAGTGTTGCTCAATCCTAAACAAATGGGGGGGGGGGTTTAATGTAATTCTCCCCCACCTCATCCCGTTGATGTAATTCTCCCCCACCTCAACCCTCCCCTCTTTCTCTGACGATCGAGACCCGTTGTCCTGCTAGCCTAAGCCTCCTAAGTTACGTAATCAATCTCTCTCTCTCTCTCTCTCTCTCTCTCTCTCTCTCTCTCTCTCTCTCTCTCGTCTGCGCAATGAAGATCGAATCGTACCCGGAGAAAGAGAGGGAGTGTCTACCGTTTCCCCAAAGACCTTCTCCCCCACCCGCCTCCCCAAGGACCCAACCCACCATACGTACTCTGAAGCTACCGAAAACTGCGGCGGAAAATAGGCTGGCGGGTGTTGGAAACGGGAGCTGAGAAGAGGACCCAGATCTTCAGGAAGTGGACCCAAAATCAGCTTTCGGTTTCGAGGGAACAAAGAAAGACTCCACCCACAGAGTGGCACCATCCCGGAGCTCCCCTAACTCCCCTTCCTGAAGTTTTTATAACAAGCCACGGACACAATGTCTCGTTAACATAGCATTCTTCCAGTTGAAATGAGCTCAGTCGAAGACCGACTTGGAATGAAACGTTAATGTATCAAAAAGTTAGTGAATAAAAGATCCCAGGGGAACTCAGTTGTGTAATAATGCCGTCAA
>NC_090766.1:44284352-44296852 GCF_036898095.1 Palaemon carinicauda | reverse complement strand
TTGGAAAAGCAGAATGCTATAAGCCCAGGGGCTCCAACAAGGAAAATAGCCCAGTGAGGAAAGTAAACAAGAAAAAAATAAATATTCTAAGAATATTGAAATAAATACCTCCTGTGATAACTATAAAAATTTTGACAAAACATGAGGAAGAGACATTAGATAGAATAGTGTGCCCGAATGTACCCTCAAGCAAGAGAACTCTAACCCAAGGTAGTGGAAGACCATGGTACAGAAGCTATGGCACTACCCATGACTAGAGAACAATGGTTTGATTTTGGAGTGTCCTCCTCCTAGAAGAGCTGCATACCATAACTAAAGAAAAAAATTCAAATTCAAAGGATTCATTGACATCCATAGCTAAAGTCTAACTTCTACCCTTACCAAGAGGAAAGTAGCCAATGAACAATTACAGTGCAGTAGTTAACCCCTTGGGTGAAGAAAAATTGTTTGGCAATCTCAGTGTTGTCAGGTGTATGAGGATAGAGGCGAATCTGTAAAAAATATGCCAGGCTATTCGGTGTATGTGTAGGCAAAGGGAAAGTGAACCGTAACTAGAGAGAAGGATCCAATGTAGTATTGTCTGGCCAGTAAAAGGACCCCATAACACTCTAGCGGTAGTATTTCAACGGGTGGCTGGTGCCCTGGCCAACCTACTACCTATAAGTAATGGTAAAGTTGTTCAAATGTATATTTATGACACGTAAATGGCTCATCAAGAGGCAAACAGAAACTTATAAGATCTCTTATGATCAAAATCTTGACAAATGTACCATCCTTTAGGTAGCCTACTTGGGAGAAACCAGAGAAGGTTCGAAAGAAAATGGAATCCGCAGAACGGGTACCGAGATGGATATAGCACTGTTATTACGTCTCAGTCTAGATATGAAATTTCGTAGATTTTCTTTCATTTACGGCGACTGAATTATTATCGTTTTCCAGGTTAATTAAGAAATGATTTTGGACCAAATGGTTCAGCGTTGCGGCCAGGGACGCTATTCAATGCACAATAGTTGCTGTTTGATATAATAAGGACAAAAGGAAGATAAATGGGTTCAGCGAGGTACTGTACAGTTTTACCTGTAAAAGAAATTCTTTATATTATTTCGGGGTATATACTGTAGACCAAGGTCTATAGAATTCTATAGACCTTGCTGTAGAGCTTGCTTTGTAAGGTCCCTGATTGATAATGCTTACTAACTTTAAAATTGTTACAAGTGTCTTGACTAATTACAAGGAGAAAGATGTACAGTGATAAAGTGAACTTTACGAATAGCTTTGTTTAATTGTTGATTAAAAGAATACCCAAAAGAAGTCCACCCGTTTTCAGTCTTTTCTAATTAATAGTTACGGTTCTCTTATAATTAACTCATAGACGAAATCAGTCATATCAAAATGCAATATACTGGAGACCTGATTCGTTTACGAAATTGTAATTTATATAATTCGAATTAAAGAGAAGCTTTGCCTTAAGAGTTGGCAGAGGATTTAGTAATGTCCCCTGTCGTCTACTCCACCAGCTTCATGGAAAGAAAAACAAAAAGCTTAATTGTGTCAAAGTTCTTAGTATTAACACCAGATATAAAAAAAAATTGCCGAAAAAACAAAATCTCAGATCAAAATTATCAAGTCAAACCCCAGAGTTGAAAATTAGCGTTAAGATACTACCTATCGGTAGTATGGGGTATGGAGTTATGGGGTACTTTGACTTGCCAAACAGTCATACATTGGATCCTTCTCTCTGGTTACGGTTCATTTTCTCTTTGCCTACACACACACACACACACACACCTAATAGTCTGGCCTATTCTTTACATATTCTCCCCTGTCCTCGTAAACCTGACAACACTGAGATTACCAAACAATTCTTCTTCACCCAAGGGGTTACTGCATTGTAACAGTTCAGTGGCCACTTTCCTCTTAGTAACGGTAAAATAGACTTAACTATGGTAGGTAGCTCTTCTAGAAGAAGGACACTCCAAAATCAAATCATTGTTCTCTAGTCTTAAGTAGTGCCATACCCTCTGTACCATGGTCTTCCACTACCTTGGGTTAGAGTTCTCTTGCTTGAGAGTACACTCTGGCAAACTATTCTATCCTTTTTCTCTTCCTCTTGTTTTATTAAAAAAATTTATAGTTCATAAAGGAGATAATCATTTTGTTGTTACTGTTCGTAAAATTTTATTTTTCCTTGTTTCCTTTCCTAACTGGGATATTTTCCCTGTTGGAACCTCTAGGATTATAGCATTCTGCTTTTCCAATTGGGGTTGTAGCTTATCAGTTAATAATAATAATAATAATAATAATAATAATAAGTTATGAGGTTCGAAAAAAAGTAAAAAATCTGATAAATCACATACTAAACTGATTAATATATAAATAATTAACCTGAATAGTTTTTAAACCTTGCAGTATACATCGGGTAAAAAATCTTTGCGAAATTAACTACTTGCCAAAAAAAAGTCTTAATATTCTATCGGAAATTGTCGTAAATTCACATGTAAAAAAAAAAAAAAAATTGTGAGAGAAAATAGCTTGTTCGAATACTTACCGGAATGCGGGTGTATTTTCTCCCGTCCTGTTAGTGGAATCATCGGAAGGAAACTAAAGTATTCCATCAGGATATCTGAAAAAAAAAATATATTATATATATAAGACCATTTACTGAAATTTATAAAATAAATGTTCTCTTAAAATTTCCATACTTAACATTTAGTTTAGATCTCTTTTATACATATAGGAAATTGAGGGTTAATTTATCTTAATGTTTTACACAATCTATATAATCTCATATTATATCATTATTATTATTATTATTATTATTATTATTATTATTATTATTATTATTATTATTAACTAAGCTACAACCCTTGTTGGATAAGCCTGATGCTATAAGCCCCTGGGTTCCAACATGGAAAAATAGCTCAGTGAGTTAAGGAAATAATTAAATAAACTATTTAAGTGATGAACAATTAAAACATTTTGAAAATAGTAACAACATTAACAGATCTTTCATATATAAACTATAAGAAGCTTGAACTTTGGAAGTTTTACCATTCGACTAAACGATTATTAATTTCATTCCACAAATTGGTCACAGCTGGAAGAGAACTTCCTATAATGCTGTATAGTATCGACTCTCGTGATGGAGAAGGTCCGAATATTAGGATTAACTGGATACATAGTATCCCGAACAGGATGGTACTGTCCGGAAAGATCTGAATGTAAAGGATGGTCAGAATTATAAAAAAAAAATCCTATGCAACATGCTTAACGAACTAATTGCACGACAGTGCCAGAGAGTAATATCTAGATCAGGAATAAGAAATTCAATAGACCGTAAGTTCATGTCCAACAAATTGAATGAGAATCTGTAGCTAAAGATCAGACAGGAGAACAATACTCTTTCGAGAATCACACCTAATATTTTAGAAGAGTCTCACACAGTTAAAGTAGCATTATCAATGCTGAGATATGGATGTTGAGGAGCAACTACCCTTGGCCTACTTACAATCATGATTTGAGTTTTGTTAGGATTGAACTTCATGCCCCATATTTTGCACTAAGCACTAATTTTAACTAGACCTCTCTTAAGGGATTCAGCAGCCCCAGATCTAAATTCAGGATATAGAATTGAGGCAAAGAATAGAATCATCTGCATATGCAACGAGCTTGTTTTCTAGGCCAAACCACATGGCATTGTATGTAATATGAAAAGTAATGGACCAAGAACCCTACCCTGAGGAACACCAGATATCACATTCCTATACTCACTATGGTGTGCCCATCACCAACAACTTTTTACGGTCTATTACTTAAAAATTCAATAATGATTTTGAGAAAAGACCCAACCACTCCCAACTGATTTAGTTTAAATACACGGGCCTCATGATTAACACGGTCAAAGGCAGCACTAAAATCAAGGGCAATCATACGAACTTTCTGACCACAATCAAGGGATTTCTATACAGCATTGGAGATTGTAAAAAGGGCATAACATGCTCCGAGGCCTTTACTAAAGGCAAATTTGCTAACTAGGGAACAGATGATTACCTTCAGCAAACATATTTAGACATTTAGCCAAAAGACGTTCAACATTTTTAAATATAGGAGTTATAGAAATTGGGCAGTAATCAGTTGGACTTGAGCTACCAGAAACACATTTACATTGTGGAAAAACATTATCAATTCTCCAACAAGTGCTAAATGCTCCTCCTCTTGAAAACTTGCACAGAATGACATAACTTTGGAGCCAAAAAATCTGCAGTCTTTATAAAAAAAAAAAAAAACAGGAATAAAATACCATTTGAGTTTACACCAAAAGCATCAAGGTCCTTCAAAAGAGCTCTAATTTCACGAGATCGAAAAGCTAAATTAGCTAGTCTAGAGTCAGGAAAACAGGAATGAGGAAGATGAAGTTTCTCATTACTCTACTTGCTGTCAATCACATCAGCCAAATGGGTTTCTTTTTCCTTTGGACGGTGAGTGAAAGACCCATCTGGTCTAAGTAAAGGAGGAACTGTTGCATATATATATCAGAGAGTGCAGATTTAAGGGTAGCCCACCACAGGGTTGTATCAGAAAGGATTTCTTTTATGGTTAAATTGTATGTATTCAGCTGAAGCATAAAGACTCGAGCAAAAGTCTTAAGCTGAGTATAGTTATTCCGAGTCAAATCTGATCTGTTACCCTTCCGAAGATGATAGGCCACCTGCTTCAAAAAATAAGCACGTCTACAATCATCATTGAACCATGGCTTGTCTTTCACTCGCTACCTTAACACACGAGTAGGGATATGCCTATCAATTGTGTTGACTAGATTCTCAAAGTAGTAACAAGATCAATACTATTATGCAATTCTGACACCAAAAACCGCACGTCTGTATCTGCATCATGTAAAAAGAAAAGATTAGTGACAGGGGAGGTCACCACCACAAGGGATGGCCTACTTTCACATTTTTTTAGCCACTGACAACCGTTAGCAGATATCTTCGCATCAGCCCTGAATTTGTGGTAGTAGTAGCAGCATAACTGTGGCCGATGGGTGTCGTTAAGTAGCTGTAGAGGTCATTGGTTGGGACGTGAGTGAGTGGTGGCATATGTGGGTGGTGGGTGGCTTTGTTGCCACTCCGGCATTTCACGGGGTGTGGACCTGTGTCCTACTGCATTCCAGTCAGTGGAGTCATTGATGGAGGCATTGAAGGTGGTGAAGTGGCTGTCCATAAGGGTGTAGTCTTTGGTTATCAGGTCCTTCATTGGCAAAATATCGACACTGGGGATGGCAGAGCATACAGGTTTGGGTAGGCGTTGTACCCAAAGGGCATAAAAGTAGGTTTACTTCCATTCCATAGGAGACTTGTTTGCAGCAAGTTGTAGGAGAGCGATACTGGTCATTTCCCCGAGAGTGTGTAAAGCCTTTTGGTCCCTAACAGTTGTTGAGAACTTAAGTTCCGAGCACTAATGTCACAAAAACTCAAACAGACTAATGCATAAAAAGGCAAGCTTAAACAGGTTTTGTTATCAGTGCGGGGGAAGAGCAAGAAGAAAAAAAAAGGATATTACAGTGTACGAGTGTGCGTGAAACATGTGAAGTACACTGTATATTCACGTAACACTAAAAATTTATTTTTCAGATAACTGTTGGAGTCAAGTGTGGCGTTCTCTTAATATCACACATTTCACGCAATTTCTTTCGCAGGTATTGCTGCCAGATTACATATATGAAAAAGAAATTTTAATTTCCTTTCAGATGCAAGACCTATCAAAATATTCTCAAAATTCCTAAAGATTTTGGAGCTGAAACTTTGTAAAGGGTACATGCATTTCTTGTATCAAAATACCTCAACAAATCCGAAAAATTACTGTGCTTTTCTACTTATAATTTTCAGATAGAATGAATTGTTATTTAATGAGAAGTGCATTGTCGAGTCCTCCATCAAATCAGAAAAAAAAAAATAGTAAAAGCAAGCACAGTGTTCTATGCAAGAGACTTGTATTGTGCATGCTGAAGGTCTTAAGCATGGTGATATCAAACTACTGTCATTTGTCAAAGAACCTGAGCAAAGGCTGACTAGACTCCATGAAATTAGTAGACTACACCTTTATTTACCGGCCGACTCCACCTTTTACATGCAAGATAAATGCACACTGATTCCATAACTCCTCCTGTCCTATAATGGGTGTCACCAGGTATGCAATCAGCAATTCATAGCAAACTTGGACCACTTGAAAAGTGATCCAATATATGCCTCATGTTCCAGATCTAGCTGTTCTTCAACTAGGGATCATATTGTCTTAGTCTGTCTACATCTTTTGCAACAAAAAAGGTCACAAAAAGATTTTAAAGTAAATTGTACATGGACAACTGAGGGAATGCCTGCTTTTGAAAATGAGGGTGGAAAGAAAATCGCCATTCCAGAGACAAAATAAAACTACGCGACCTTGCTTACTTGGATACCTGACTGCGACTTGTCTACTCGTGAGGCAAAATATCACCAGTCCTGAAGAATCCAAAAACCCCTACTTCTTAATGATGCCATTCAGACTTTGCCTGACTTATCTTACAGTTGTGAAGCTGTCACATGACGAAAGGCCACCAACAATATCTCCGTCCAGGTGATGTTTCTCAATCGTGTTCTGTATCAGAATCAGCACATTATCCCTGGGACCTCAGGCTTAATTTCACAGACAGGTCAGGTTCCACAGAAGCTCACAGCTATAGAGTACTACCCACTTATACCAAAACCCATCACACGTTACAGCACTATTAAAGAATTTCTTGGATAGTCCAGGGAAGCGATGCGTAAAGTTAGCCAGCAGTATATTATCATCACAGTCGACCTTGGGGTGTCTATGAAAGCATTTCTATCAGTTTGTAATTACCCTGAGAAAAACTCAAAGCACGTCATTCTGATTTCCACGTTTACATCTCATTTGCGCATACCACAAGATGGCTGGCAAAAAGATGGCAGGCTCGAAATTGTCTGACATCCTTTGCGAGACAGGTCTTATCACATCTGTTAAAGGCAAACATCATGATAGAGCAATGCACTGCCACAAAGTTTTGCTGGAGGCATAAATGTGCCACGTTCTCGTCTTTCAGAGGGGATGGTGAACTAGTTGCAATATTCACTGATGAGACACAAAAGGATATTACAGATTTCCTTTCTGATGCAAACTCTGATCATCTCAACGTTACCATCAACAACAATGAGCTGGGGAAAGTTTTGGATACATTTTCACATTTCCTGGAAGATGTCTTGAATGGGTCAATTGGGAAAGCTACTCAATTCTGGGTTTCATATATGGACCACATATGATTGATGCTCTCTCTTTTTGAAGCTGTGAAGCACAATAACTTATACTTGTATGCCCGATGTCTCTAAAAAAAGATGCCTACGTTACTTTTAGGTTTTCCTTCCAAATTTAGATGAATCACATCCTGGTGTCCTGGAATTAGTAAAGTGTAGGAGCAATCAGTGTCACACTTCTTTTGTTCCTGATAACCGAGCTGATGCTGATGAAACCATGGGGGAGACATAGACATGCCAAGTCACATGGTGGATCTGTTGGATAAGGAGTAACAGGTTTGCTCATCAACTTCAATGCTTACCAAAGATGGGGACGATCCTCCAATGCAAGGTCTCAATATGTCAACTTTGCAATACAGATGGTCGGTGAAAGATCAAACAGCCTAGAGGGTGCTCGAGACCAGAGACCAATAGAGGTGTCTCAAAGCAAGAGGCACGAGAAGAGAGCCAGGGAAGCAATGAAAGGCTTCATCAATCCATTGGACATAAAAACAGATGATCATCTTATTTCATCAAGAGCAACTGTTCCGACAATATCCTACGAAACAAATGTGCGGGAGAAGAGGCTAGAAATGAATTCATCAGCAGTCATCTAAAAGCAGAGAAAGACTTCTTTCAGCCAATCAAATGACTCATCTCAAAACTGTAGAGAGTACAACCAAGTGAGTGAAGGTAACTGCAAGTAGCAAGATGGTTGTAAGTACAAACAACAAATTAAAATCTCTCAACATTTTGTTGATCATGATCATATCATAAGTATTGGCAACAGAAAATACTTTTGCTTGACCTTTGCAAAGTACCTCGCCTATCCATTGACCACAGTGTACCTTACTAGAGATAGACTCTTTGCCAAAACCAACAAATCAAAGGCATTTCATTATGTGAGTAAGAACATCGGTGATAGTATCTTGCCTCCTGTAGATTAAAGGCTCATGATCTATGATGGGATGGCAGGATTTTACTATAGAAAAGGATCTTCCTGCAAATTTCAAACTGATATGCCAAATGTATTCAGCATTATGTCAAAGGAGGATAATCTTCGGCACTGATTGGTACAACCCTGATTCGATAAGTCGATGACATATCAACTTAGAGGAACAATTGAGAAGTTAATCATCAAAGGTGAAAACACGAAGCATCCAAAGGATTGGAAAGCTTTGCTTACCAAAAAAAAAAAAGAATAAAATAACAAGGGTTCATTGTCTTGCTGATTAAAGAATGGAGTTAAGACTAGTATGCTGCAAAGTTATTGCCATCCGAGATAAGACTTCAACTTTGTTGACATCTCAAGATGTCGAGACTACTATAACATCACTGCACTCATCCTAAGAAAAATCTGGCAGTAGGATCGTACTCTATTGCAAATGTGCCTGGAGAAAATGGTATGAATATTGCAGTGAAAATCCCTAACAAGAAAGTGTTTTTCATCCTTCTCCACCATGGTATAACAGTACTATTTGATACTGATACTGGTAACAACTGTAGGCAGCTGAACATCACCGAATTCGAGAATGCCAACACATCCGCATACTGCACATCCCTCCTAGTGATCCATGCATATTCTGGATGTGACAAAGAGTGCATTCAAAGGACTTGGGAAACAGGAGCTAATTAAAGTCTTGCAGGGAAATTTGAAGTATTATTAATCTTTGTATTCGCTATGTGATAGCTGGGACATTTCTAACGAGTCTACTCAAGAATTTAATTCTTCTCCTGTGTACTGTATGGGAAGCCGAGAATGACCAGCGCGGATGCAGTGAGGCACATCAGAATTAATGAAAAACTTTCTGATGCTGGAATTGTACCATCCAAGAACATTGACATTGGATGCCTTCCGAAATGTAAAGTCTAATGCATCATATTTGCAAAACCTGTTGCCAAGTAATCATCTGAAAGCGGCCGCTGGATCCTGTAGACCACGGCTGAACCATAGTTGATGGGAAGCTCGAGCTATTGTGGTATGAGAAAAGCATCCTGCCACAGACACTAGTCGATGCAACAGCAGACTTTGTTGATGATGCTGATGAAAGTGACGAGGAATTAGATGTGGACATCAGCACATATGACACAGATCAACAAGGATCATCTGATTTTGACTGATAGTGATGAGGATTGAACTATTGGGCTGTGATATTCATAACATGATATGCAAATGACTGTAACTATGAGCTGAAAACTAGATATCAAGATGTTACTAGAAATGAGCTCGGGGACTAAAAATATTCCATATACCATAAAGTTTCAGTTTCAGTATCTAAGAATTCTGAAGATATTTTAATAGTTTTTACAGCTCCTGGAAGATAACTAAAAGATCTCTTAAAGTAATCTAGCATAAATATCTGCAAAATAAATTGTGTGAAACATGTGTTAAGAAAACTTTACACGATTTCAGCGGCTATCTGAAAAATACATTATATTAGGTTACATACATATACAGATATGAGTGTACAAGATCTATGCATTTTCAAGTTTTGTGTGCATTGTACATGAAATTAGCTTTCAAATGACATATCACATACCCCGATATATAAAATAATCTGCCTCCAGTGATACATTTTTTTCTTTAAAGTTTGACACGACGGAAATCGCAATATTAGGGTACCCTTAACTTCACCGTACAAAACTCTCATTACATCCCAGTATTTTTCATGATCTAGAGATACTAGGGCTTCTGAACAATATTGGTTCATTAAGACGGTGAGTGAGGTGAACGTGGACCATGCTTGACCATGGCCTAATGGAAATGACAAAGTAATGAACTATCATCCGATGGAAATGAAGTTGGATGTTTTCGATAATTAAAACATCAGGAGGTATTAAATGAATAAGAAAATAACGTATCAAAATAGCTTATTATAAAAAACATATAATTTAATCATTATAAAGACCTTTCTAATCAAGGGGAAAATAGGTGATTACTCCTGAATGTTAAGGCAATTTGTCCATCGATTTTTAAGATTATTAAATCCCTGAAGGACACGGGAATTGAAAAAGACACATGAGGAGTAATCAAGCTTATTGTGGAACTGTAATCACATTGCTATACATTTATGCTGGGAGATCTGTTAATTCTATATATTTGTCTTACTTATAGAAAAAATGAGTGGACCTTACGCAACATTAACATTAGTGAGGCACAGAATAAATCAATTAACTGGCCTTTACGCAACCATAATAATAATGAGGCTCAAATTAAACATCATTACCAAACATAAAAATGATCTAGAATGAGAGGATTTTACATACCCTACTGCGTTTGAGAATCGCCCATAGAGTTTCCATGTATAACAAAATTATCTATTGTTTGAGATTTCAGTGCCATTGAAAACCAATTCCATTCATAGTCTGGAAGTGGAAACTACAAGAAAGGCACTCTTCCCTATGTTAGTAGAGGAGACTCCAAGACTCGATAAATGAGATGAATGATTAATATATCGACGTCTAAGATTATCATAAAGGATGACAAAACTTGATACCAATCTTCATGTTAAGAGCATCTCAGGTAATTGTTTATCACGATTGAATTTTTGAACTTGTAAAACAAATATTTAACGATATTCATATACATATGTACATGCATAGATATAGCTACAAACAAATATAAACACAAATATACATGTATTTTTTATTATGTATATATATATATATATATATATATATATATATACATACATACATACTTATAGATACACATATGCATATGCACACACACACACACACACATATATATATATATATATATATATATATATATATATATATATATATATATATAATTTATATATATATATTATATATTTATATATGTATATATATATATATATATATATATATATATGCACATATATAAAATCATATATACATACACATACACATACTTGTAGGCCTATATATATATATATATATATATATATATATATATATATATATATATACATTTACATATATATGTATATATATATATATATATATATATATATATATTATACATATATATGTATATATATACATATATACATATACATATATATGTATATATATACATATATACATATACATATATATATATATATATATATATATGTGTGTGTGTGTGTGTGTGAGTGTGTGTGTGTGTATAGGTCAATATAATAAATATATATGTGTACAGGCCTATATAATATATATATATATATATATATATATATATATGTGTGTGTGTGTGTGTGTGTGTATGTACAGGCCTATATAATCTATATATATATATATATATATATATATATATAGATAATATATATACATATATATAGGCCTATATATATATATATATATATATATATATACATATATATAGGCATATATATATATATATATATATATATATACACATATATATAGGCATATATATATATATATATATATATATATATAAATAGGCATATATATATCTATATATATTACGTTTCATAATCTAATTTCATTTATCAAAGGTTCTTCATTCCATATTTATCATAGTCCTTACGTATATTCACTAAGAACATTTAGTTGTTCGTCTATAACTGATTTGTTGTGTCTGCCTTTTCACTTAACATTATCTTAGTTTTACCCATATTCGTTTTCATTAATACATTTTTGCCTTTTCTATTCAAATCTTCTATCATCTTTTGCAATCCGTCTCATTATTCACTTAGCAGAACGATGTCATCTTCAAATTTTAGGTTGTTAGTGTACTCCCCATTGTATTAATTCCTATATTTTCTAAATCAAAATATTAAAAAAAAAAAAAAATACTACTAGGCAGGATGTGAACAATTTAGGAGAGAGAGGGTCTCCCTGTCTAACTCCTTTTCCAGTGGGATTTTTCTCACTACATATAGTTTTACGATTGCTGTACTTCCAGTATACAGTAGATATCTCCAATTGTTCTAAAAGAAATCATTGAATTCCTTTTCTTTAAAGGCTTTTATTACTGCTGATGTACTGACAAAATCATAAGCTTTCTCATAGTCTTTAAAGGCCGTACATAAAGGGTTGTCACACACACTTGATTGTTCCCTTGACTGGTTAATTATATGGTCAGTTGTTGAATACTCACTTCTAAAGCCTGCCTACATTCTTGTTTGATTTAAGTGTCTTTCTATTCGTCCCCATAAGATCTTAGTAAATATTCTATATATATTATTGAGTAATTTTATTGGGGGTTAATTTTTCAGG
>NC_090766.1:44276852-44279352 GCF_036898095.1 Palaemon carinicauda | reverse complement strand
AAAAATACCAGCAAAATTAATATTTTTTAGAACTACACACAAGACATTTGTGTGTGTGTGTGTGTGTGTGTGTGTAACATCTCTTACCCGTGAGGGTAATCCCATTACCAAGAGCCTAATACCCGAAGTGTCACAGTCATTTGAACCCCATCTGTCTACGTTAGAAAAAATTAAATATCATATTTCCCAATTAGTCCCTTTCCATCAAATAATCCCCCTTTTCCTGAGACGTCATTTCCAAAACCCTTGTCAGCGGTTAATATCTTTTTCCCAAAACGTCGAGTTAGTTTGAGCTGTGAATGTTATATATTTTGTTTTCTGTAGCGTATTGGCAACGTCCCTGTCTAGCGATCTACTGGACTGGGATTCAATACCCGTTCAAGCACTAAAGATTCTAATAGTGTCTGCAACCTCGCCACCTTTGTGACCTAAGGATGAAGGAGGTGCTGTCTCTTTGGGAGCATATAGGTCTACCTGCTGAATCACCAGCAGTCATTGCCTGACTCTCCCTGGTCCTAGCTTGTGTGGAGAGAGGGCTTGGCGCTAATTATATGTATATTTGGTAAAATGTCTAGGGTATTGTCTTGCTAGGGCATTGTCACTGTTCGTTGCCTTTGCCATTCATGAGTGGCCTTAAAGCAGGTTGAAATAAGCATGCCTCATTGCAATACTTTTCTGTGATGATAATTCATTACAAGAACTTGAGATAAAAAAAAAACTTATTCGAAGACAAGTGCATTATAAAAACCTGCAATGATACCACATTTCATTACAAATTAGAACTTGAAAGACCATCACTCACTGCAGATATTCACTTTCCTTGCAACAATTTTAACGTGCCAATTTGTCCTAATAATCATCTCTTCACCGTGTAAACCTAATGGCCACATTTGATTGAAAAAATTCTATAATAACCATCATTCAATGCAATTTATCTGGCTAATGACCATCCCCAAAATATTCTTGATAATGACTACCCTTCATTGTAACAATTCCTATTGTCAACCATCTTTTATTGCTATAATTTGTATTAATATCTACATTTCATAGTAATAAAAATCAGTCGTAGCAGTAACCATCCAATCTTGCTAGTTCAAAATAACAGGCATCCTTGGTCATTCAGACTTTGCAACGATGATGGTTGCTGAATAACTGCCCATCTAAACATTCGAGACTTCAATGAAAAAAAAGAATCTCAATCGAATCTTAACTTTTCTGCTGTGAATATACTTAAATGACTATTTATTGCTACAGAAAAAAACTAAGATTCAACGTATATTTGGTATTCATTATAAAAACGGGACACCTTTTCATACCTAACTTAATAAAGGCATCCCTCCCCACCTCTCAAGAAGTTTTGAAGTTACATAGTTTATTTTCTGGGAGCCTTTGTAGTTGGCTAGGATAGACTGTGTGTAAAATTTCAAAACTTATGACTGGAAAACCACATTATAAATGCGAAACAAACACAAGAACATCACCTAATCCTAAGGTTCTTAACGTAACCTAAAGCCCTGTCCACACGATCGAGCATGCCCGACGGGAAACAGTGATACCAGACCACAATAGTTAGTAAGAATGAGGGCTAATGACGTCAGAAGCGGGAAAACCACAGACAGTGATCTGGCATCATACAGTGTTGCCAGATCCCTGCCTTAATGTTTTCCCACTTCTGACGTCATCAACCCTCCTTTTCACTAACTATTGTGGCCTGGTATCACTGTTTGCCCGTCGGGCATGCTCGATCGTGTGGACAGGGCTTAAACTAGGAGCCGCATCCTTACCTACCTCCCTGCAACCACTACTTACCCTCCCCTAAGACGAAGTTTTCACCATGTGTTTGCTTTCCAACTGGCTTCACCCCTGGCAAGGTAACACTAAATCAATATTTCTGAAATCGTTGAACTAGCTTCATATGGAATTTCAAAGATAAACAGCATTTCATATATAGAAAATCCACTTGACAAGTGATAAATTTAACGTTTATCCCAACTACCTATCTTCCTCCCATTTTCTGGCATCTAGACTATCACTCATTCTGCTCTCCCACATGAAAAAAAGTATAAAAATATACAATTCGTTGCTTGCCGAATTGACACCAATTGATTTTGCATTCTTTTCAATCACAGAAGGTGTTTTTATTAAAAAAAAAAAAAAATAGAAGCTCACTATAGCTACATATCCAGATAATCACTCTCCATCCCCCCTCGATACCACTCTTCCTCCTGTGGTGCGTCTAATATTTCATGCAATGCTTCCAGGCATTATGAAAGAAAAACAGACGATATTTTATGTCCTTACACAATTTCATTTCCCGTCTAGAAAATATCTGTGTAGTTTTTCAGTTTTTTTTTTTTCATTATTTTCCAATCGCGTCTCCTCACTGTTGACACGAAACATTTAATCCATTTATCCTGACGTGTCAGATTTCAGGTTTTTTATTTAACTTAACTATTATTTTTATGTCTCGTCTCGTTATTATGGAATATTGTAGGAGTTC
>NC_090766.1:44259352-44264352 GCF_036898095.1 Palaemon carinicauda | reverse complement strand
CACGTAAGTTAAAATTTAAGCCTAAATCACCCAAGTAAATATTCAAACCAGAAATCATCAAAGTCAAGACAAACCCAAAATCACCTAACTAAAAAAAAAATCACCAGTCCCAGAAATCACCAAATTCAAGACAAACCAAAAATCACCTCCTAATTAAAAAAAAAAATCACCACAGTCCAAAATCCAACCTAAAGTCAAAAGCCCGGACAAAAAGAATCAAAGTTAAACCCGACAGCACCAGTCAAAAATACAGCCAAAAGCCCCAAAGTCAAAAGTCCAACAAAATAGCACCTACCAATCACCAAAGTTAAAAGTCAAGTCCAAAAACACCAGTCAAAAATTCAACCCAAAAGCACAAAAGTCAAAGTCCAACCCAAAATCCAAAGTTAAAAGCCAGCCCAAAAGCACCAGAGCCATAAGTAAAAAACACAAAAGCACCCAAGACACACGTTCATCCAAAAACCCCAAAGACAAAGGTCCAACCCAAAAGCATCAACCTCAAAAGCCCAACCAAAAAGCTCCGAAGTCAAAAGCCCAAAAGAAAAGCACCTAAGTCAAAAGTCTAACCCAAAAGCACTGAAGTCAAAAGCCCAGCCCAAAAGCTCCAAAGTCAAAAGATTAACCCAAAAGCTCCAAAGTCAAAAGCTTAACCCAAAAGCACCAAAGTAAAGACTCAAACCCAAATGCACTAAAGCCAAAACCAAAATCCAAACACAAACCCAAAATCACTATAGTTGAAAGTTAAACCCAAAAGGCACCATTGTCAAAAGTCAAACCCAAATGCACTAAAGCCTAAAGTCAAAACCAAAATCTGAAGACAATACACAAAATCACTAAATTTGAAAGTTAAACCCAAAGGCACCATAGTCAAAAGTCAAACCCAAATGCACTAAAGCCTAAAGTCAAAACCAAAATCTGAAGACAATACCCAAAACCACGAAAGTTGAAAGTCAAACCCAAACGCAATAGTGTCAAAAGTCAAAACCAAAATCTAAAGTCATACCCAAAATCAAAAAAGTTAAAAGTTAAACCCAAGTGCACCAAAGTCTAAAATTAAACCCAAATGCACCATAGTAAAAACAAATCAAAGTCAAAAGTGAAACCCAAACGCACCAAGTCAAGAACCCAATAGAAAAACACCAAAGTCAAAAGTCCAGCACAAAGGCACGAAAGTCAAAACCCTAAGCCAAAAGTACCAAAGTCAAAGCTCAACCCAAAAGCACCAAAGTCAAAACCCAGCCCACAGGCACCAAAGTCAAAACCCAGCCCAACGACAACAAAGTCAAAAGCCCAACCAAAAATCGTCAAAAGTCCAACCCAAAAGCACCAGTCGAATCCTCAACCCAAAAGAACCAAAGTCAAAAGTCGAACCCAAATGCACTAAAGTAAAAAGTCAAAACCAAATTCTAAAGACATACCCAAAATCACCAAATTCTAAAGACTAGGCTAACCCAGAAGCACTAAGTCAAAAGTCTAACTCAAAATCACCATATTCAAAAGTCAAACCAATTGCACCAAAAAAGAAAAAAAAAAAACCTCAAACGCACAAAAGTCAAAAGTCTATCACAAAATCAAAGTCAAAATTTAAGCCCAAAATCAACAAAATAAAAATTCAAACCCGAAATCACCAATGTCAAGACAAACACCGGCCCCCCTCCCTCAAAAAAAAAAAAAACCACGAGTCCAAAGTCCAATCCAAAAGCACCAAAATCAAAAGCCCGGACAAAAAGCATCAAAGTCAAAAGTCCAACTCGAAAGCACCAGTCAAAAATACAGCTAAATGCACCAAAGTCATAAGTCCAACTTAAAAGCACGGAAGTCAAAAGCCCAGCCTAAAATCACCAAAGTCAAAAGCCCAGCCTAAAATCACCAAAGTCATAAGTCAAGTCCAAAAACACCCTTGTCGAAAGTCCAACCCAAAAGCACAAACGTCAAAGTCCAACCCAAAAACTAAAGTTAAAAGTCCAGCCCAAAAGCACCAAGGCCATTAGTCAAAAACACAAAAGCACCCAAGACAAAAGATAATCCAAAAAACCCCAGACAAAGGTCCAACTTAAAAGCACGAAGGTCAAAGCTCAACCCAAAAGCACCCAAGTCAAAAGTCCAACTGGTGACGTCCCTGCTTGGCGATCGCCAAACTGGGGTTCAAGTCCCGTTCAAACTCTTTATAATTCCTTCAGTGGTTGCAATCTCACCATCCTTGTGAGCTAAAGATGGAGACTTTGAGGGAGTCTACAGGTCTAACTGATGAGTCACCAGTAGCCATTGCTTGGCCCTCCCTAGTCCTAGCTTGGATGGAGAAGGGGTGGAGGGTTTGTCACTGATCATATCTATATAGGGTCAGGTTCTAGGTCATTGTCTTGCTTATCCAAAATCACAAGTCAAAAGTCTAACCTAAATTCACCAAAGTCAAATGTCTAACACAAAAACACCAAAGTCAAAAGTCCAACCCCAAAACACCAAAGTCAAAAGTCCAACCAAAAAGAACCAAAGCCAAAATTGCAGCCCAAAAGTACCAAAGCCGAATGTCAATCATAAAAGCACGAATAGAAAAAGGTCCACCTTAAAAGCGTCAAAGGCAAAAGCTCAATCCAAAAGCACCGAAATCAAAGTCAAACCAAAAAGTGCAAAGGTCAAAACCACAAAGGTCAAAAGTTCAACATAAATGCACCAAAGTCAGTTTATACCTAATAGCACCGAACTCGCTTCAAACACAACAGCACCAAACTCGCTTCAAACACAACAGCACCGAACTCGCTTCAAACACAACAGCACCAAACTCCCTTCAAACACAAAAGCACCGATCTCGCTTCAAACGCAAAAGCACCGAACTCGCTTCAAACGCAACAGCACCGAACTCGCTTCAAACATAATACACCAAACTCACTTCAAACATAATAGCACCGAACTCGCTTCAAATGCAACAGCACCGAACTCGCTTCAAATGCAACAGCACCGAACTCGCTTCAAATGCAACAGCACCGATCTCGCTTCAAACATAATAGCACCAAACTCGCTTCAAATGCAACAGCACCGAACTCGCTTCAAACGCAACAGCACCGATCGCGCTTCAAACGCAACAGCACCAAACTCCCTTCAAACGCAACAGCACCAAACTCGCTTCAAACACAACAGCACCGAACTCGCTTCAAACGCAACAGCACCAAACTCCCTTCAAACATAACAGCACCGAACTCACTTCAAACGCAACAGCACCGATCTCGCTTCAAACGCAACAGCACCAAACTCCCTTCAAACATAACAGCACCAAACTCGCTTCAAACGCAACAGCACCAAACTCCCTTCAAACATAAAAGCACCGAACTCGCTTCAAACGCAACAGCACCAAACTCCCTTCAAACATAACAGCACCAAAGTTGCTTCAAACGCAACAGCACCGATCTCGCTTCAAACGCAACAGCACCAAACTCCCTTCAAACATAACAGCACCGAACTCGCTTCAAACGCAACAGCACCAAACTCCCTTCAAACATAACAGCATCAAACTCACTTCAAACGCAACAGCACCGATCTCGCTTCAAAAGTAACAGCACCAAACTCCCTTTAAACATAACAGCACCAAACTCGCTTCAAACGCAACAGCACTAAACTCCCTTCAAACATAAAAACACCGAACTCGCTTCAAACGCAACAGCACCAAACTCCCTTCAAACATAACAGCACCAAAGTTGCTTCAAACGCAAAAGCACCAAACTCCCTTCAAACATAACAGCACCAAACTCCCTTTAAACATAACAGCACCAAACTCGCTTCAAACGCAACAGCACTAAACTCCCTTCAAACATAAAAGCACCGATCTCGCTTCAAACGCAAAAGCACCAAACTCCCTTCAAACATAACAGCACCGAACTCGCTTCAAACGCAACAGCACCAAACTCCCTTCAAATATAACAGCATCAAACTCACTTCAAACGCAACAGCACCGATCTCGCTTCAAACGCAACAGCACCAAACTCCCTTTAAACATAACAGCACCAAACTCACTTAAAATGCAAAAGCACCGAACTCGCTTCAAACGCAACAGCACCGAACTCGCTTCAAACGCAACAGCACCAAACTTCCTTCAAACATAACAGCACCGAACTCGCTTCAAACGCAACAGCACCGAATTCGCTTAAAACGCAACAGCACCGAACTCGCTTCAAACGCAACAGCACCGAATTCGCTTAAAACGCAACAGCACCGAACTCGCTTCAAACGCAACAGCACCGAACTCGCTTCAAACGCAACAGCACCAAACTCCCTTCAAACATAACAGCACCGAACTCGCTTCAAACGCAACAGCACCAAACTCCCTTCAAACATAACAGCACCGAACTCGCTTCAAACGCAACAGCACCAAACTCCCTTCAAACGCAACAGCACCGAACTCGCTTCAAACGCAACAGCACCAAACTCCCTTCAAACATAACAGCACCGAACTCGTTCAAACGCAACAGCACCGAACTCGCTTCAAACGCAACAGCACCAAACTCCCTTCAAACATAACAGCACCGAACTCGCTTCAAACGCAACAGCACCAAACTCCCTTCAAACATAACAGCACCGAACTCGCTTCAAACGCAACAGCACCGAACTCGCTTCAAACGCAACAGCACCAAACTCCCTTCAAACATAACAGCACCTCAAACGCAACAGCACCGAACTCGCTTCAAATGCAACAGCACCAAACTCCCTTTAAACGCAACAGCACCGAACGCGCTTCAAACGCAACAGCACCAAACTCCCTTCAAACATAACAGCACCGAACTCGCTTCAAACGCAACAGCACCAAACTCCCTTCAAACATAACAGCACCGAACTCGCTTCAAACGCAACAGCACCAAACTCCCTTCAAACATAACAGCACCGAACTCGCTTCAAACGCAACAGCACCAAACTCCCTTCAAACATAACAGCACCGAACTCGCTTCAAACGCAACAGCACCAAACTCCCTTCAAACGCAACAGCACCGAACTCGCTTCAAACGCAACAGCAC
>NC_090766.1:44244352-44254352 GCF_036898095.1 Palaemon carinicauda | reverse complement strand
CACATATAAATTATGGAAAGACTCATATCAGCCTATTCAACATAAAAATATTCGCTGCTAATTTCAACTTCTCAAGCTCCACCTGATTAGGAAGACCATTCCACAATATAGTATGCTTGGAGTACTAGGGCTATCAAAAATTTTAAATTAGATTTTGATTTTTTAGGGGGTGTGGGGTGGCCTGGTAGGAAGATCATTCAACAATCTAGTTTGCTGGATGTAGTAGAACTGACAAAATTATGAATTATATTTCAAAATTTTTGCTGGTAGGATTATCAACAGTAATACACCTGTGAATAATATTCAATGCTAGAAGGACCATCTGAAAAATTTCGATCACAAATATATTTTATTCTTGTAGAACTATCTGGAACTATTTTAAACCAGTGGGCACCTTCCATGGACAGAGATAAGCTACACGCCTTTCATCTTTCTCCATTGTTATCGTACAGAAGAAGAACACTGCCAGCGAGGCTAAAAAACCGTTAAGACAAGCAGACGAAGCTGTTGAAATAGGCAGGAGAATGCTGTAGAAAACTCCTAAGCTAAACTCTACGAAACCTGTTACGAGAATGCGAGTCGTGATAGTGAGGACCTACTTTATGCAAATACTTATGACCAGTTTGATATAGTATCGATAAATGACCAATTAGATGATATTTCAATCTAATCTGAATATGATAGTGATTATAGATTATTCTATTACACCTTGAAAGTTACTCTTGTTAATCCGCTTCTTGCCATCTTTTGCAGCTCTAGATTAAACCTTTTAAATATCTAACTAGCAAAGTTCTTTCAAGTTTTCGCTTCAGTATACTTGAATTCAGCCTTTCTGGTACATAACTTGCTGAATTCCTAAAGTTCTTAGGTCACACTGCTACATAGCCTGTTGGGTTGACAGTCTTCAAGTCTCCGAACGTTCGATTAGGCAGCGCAGCGATTCTAGTTTGCAGGGAACCCCTCCTTGTATTTCTCACGTAGCTTCGAGATGCTTGTTGCAAAACCATTTATTAATGTTTCTACATAGTACTTATCTTAGGAACCCAAAAAAAAAAAAAAATTACTTTGCTATTTTAACCAAATAATGACTATTGAGAAGGTTAAGAAAAGAAAGACCAGGCATGAAGAGATAAAAAAAGATTAGGTTAAGTTAGGTAAAAAAGAACAAGGTTAGGTATAGTCTATGCAAGGCTAGGTAAAAGGGAAGTAAAATTAGGTTACGAAAGACCATGCAAGGCTAGGTAAAAGGCCGGTAAGATTAGGTTAAGAAAGAGCATGCAAGAGTAGATAAAAGGCCAGTAAGGTTAGGTTAAGAAAGACAATGCAAGGGTAGATAAAAGGCCAGTAAGGTTAGGTTAAGGAAGATCAGGCTAGGGTATGTAATGAAAACTTAAGCGAAATTAAGGAAAGAAAGACCAGAAAAAATGCAAGTTAGTGAAAGACCAGTAAATTTAGGCTAGGTTAGATTGGTGAAAGGTTTTTATGATTCTGAGAGAGAGAGAGAGAGAGAGAGAGAGAGAGAGAGAGAGAGAGAGAGAGAGAGAGAGAGAGAGAGAGAGAGAGAATGGAGAAAATAGTGGTTGGGTACTGAGGGTGACCTTAGCTGCCCGATTTTATCATTTTATTTCCTCGTCAGTGATGGCGGTCGGTGGTGCATTGTGCATTGTCCCGACAAACGACAAAAAAAAAAAAAGTAATAAAAAAAGAAATGGCGCTCTCGGATGACATCTGTAATTCTGTGAATTGTCTCTCTTCGTCTATTGCTCTCCATTCGACCTTTCTTGTCTCTCTCCTGTAACAAGGGATCTGTATCTCCTGTAACGTAGGTTCTGTATGCATTTGCGGGAGCTCTGCGCTTAAGAAGGGGATTCTTTTCATACTGAGATTTGGAGGCCACAAGCTTTTAAAAGTGAATGGTTTCGAAAGGGTTGTTAGGGAATTCCCGTATTAGTTATCTGCTCTCTGTTAGGCGCTGTAATAACGTGAACATGGAGTTCTTTGCGTTAGCGTAGGGTTAACTTTTCTGTTAAAAACTGTATTAACTTACATGCATGGGGGTTTGTGGTATATTGAATATGTTAATTAACGTGTCTTTCAGTTCGTACTTTGTGTTATGCAGAAAATGCGTTGACTTAGAAGGTTGGAGCTTTCTGCTTAATATTGAAGATGCCCCTTGATACAACTCAGTTTATAGCCCGTATAGGCAGGAACTCAGGATGGGAAGGTGTAAGGAATAGGGAGAAAGGGGAAGGAGAAGAAAAAAAAGAGAGGGGCAGACCCTCGTGCGATGTTAGATAAGTTTTAGGAGCCACCTGAAAGTGCAGGCGACTAAGATTGACTAAGAAAAGGCAGGCAGGGAGTGGAAGGGTTTTTTGGTTCTCGCAATGACTAGCCCTGTTGCAAGGAGTATGTCTGTCTACACACTATTTGATGCTTGAAGAGGTTATGATGGAAGATGCTTTGATATGTGAGATTTCTCAATATTGGAGGCTATGTCAATATGGGATCGCTAGGTTTTTCGCTCCATTATCATGGACGTCATTATTATTATTATTATTATTATTATTATTATTATTATTATTATTATTATTATTATAGGCAATGCAGTAACTTTCATATGGAATTATCCGAAAATATCTTGAAAGTATAAAAGAAAAAGATGAAAAAATAAATGCATATGTAAAATAAATTTTTAAAGTATAGAGAAAAAAGCGAACATATCTTTAAATATATATTTTATATAAAAGATAAGCGAGATTATGTATAAAAAAACATTTCAAATTAGAGTACTTTTTACAATGGTTTTTTTTTTTTTTTTTTTTTTTTTTTAAACCGACTTAAGGATTGAAGGAACAAATACATAATAATGCACTTAACAATCCAATAAAAACGTAATACATTTTAGGCAGTTACCAGTATCCAAGAAGACACTAAGATTTTTCCCTTCGTTCCTTAACTACAACTTAATCTAACTTTACCTCGTTAACATTGACCTTACCTAATCACATACCTACCAAACTTAATTATATCGAACATAACCTTGACCTCACAAATGTTTCCTTGCCATAGGTAAATTACTACATCTATGTTAACCTTATTCAGTTAATTACTTTATGAAGAATTCCTTTCCAAATTGAACATAATCTAATGAAGCATAGGTATTCCAACATAGCAATATCAAATCTATCATAACATGGCAATTTCATATTACTTTACTCACAAATGTTTCCTTGCCATAGGTAAATTACTACACCTATATTAACCGTATTCAGTTAATTACTTTATCAAGAATTCCTTTCCATACCGAACATAATCTAATGAAGCCTATATATTCCAACATAGCAATATCAAATCTATCATAACATGACAATTTCATATTACTTTATTGAGCATATCTAACATTGCCTTGTTATACGCCCACCTTGCCATAATTCATAGATGTTACCTTTCCATAACTAACACGGTGTTAATTAACCTAAACTCTCTATATAACGTATTTCTATTGAATCTACCTCACCCTATGAACACAACGCTGTCAAACCTTGCCTTACTGTACCTTATTAATGTTTCCTTATCAAACCTGACATTTCATATTTAACATTACCTTATCAAACTCAACTTCATTTTACGAAAGTAACTTTGCAAATTATCAGCCTCTGTACCATGGTCTTACACTGTCCTTAGTTAGAGTTCTTATGCTTGAGGGTACGCTCAGCCATTCTATCTGTTTCCTTTTCCTTATTTCCTTTCCTCACTGGGCTATTTTCCCGGTTGGAGACCTTGAACTTCTAGCATCTTGCTTTTCCAACGGGGGAAAGCAATGATAATAATATTCAATTCACTTTACCATGTATAACTCAATCTTATTAGACCTTCCTCACTTCAATATTCTATCTTATCAATCTTTACTTGATCATTCTTGATTAACTTTACGTTGTCTGAGCTACTTTGGGGTATTGCGACAGGGAGCTTAGTACATGGTAGATAGCCAACTCTGACGGATAGTATCTTTATCATATTATTATTATTATTATTATTATTATTATTATTATTATTATTATTACCTGCCAAGCTACAGCACTAGTTGGAAAAGCAAAATGATATAAGCCCAAGGGCTACAACATGGAAAAATAGCCCAGTGAGGAAAGGAAATAAGGAAATAAATAAATGATGAGAATAAATTAACAATATATCATTCTAAAAATCAGTAACAACGTTAAAACAGATATGTCCTATATAAACTATTAACAACGTCAAAAACAGATATGTGTATATAAACTATAGAAAGACTCATGTCAGCCTGGTCAACATAAAAACATTTGCTCCAACTTTGAACTTTTGAAGTTCTACTGATTCAACTACCCGATTAGGAAGATCATTCCACAACTTGGTAACAGCTGGAATAAAGCTTCTAGAATACTAGAATCATTCCATAACGCAGAGATTATCAACTTATGAAAAAACAGCGCAATAAGTTGCATACAATTCTCAAATGTGAAGCTTTGGCAACACAACAGACGCTATTCTCTTAAGGTCCCTGTTCTTTCTTAAAGTTCTGTTATCAATTTAAATGTTAAAACTATGTACAGTTGTTCAGACAACATTGCTTTTTGTCTATATTTTCGTTTTATGTTAAAATCTTTATTGTAAGGTGAATCAGTCTCCTCTTTATTTTTCCCCATCCAATTTATTATCATCATCAGTATTTCTACTACTACTACTACTACTACTACTACTACTACTACTACTACTAATAATAATAATAATAATAATAATAATAATAATAATAATAATGAGGATAGAATTGTGGTACCTATAGAGGCAGAAGATACTTTGACCTTTCAAAAACGCAATTACTCTTTGGGTGTTTCTCTTGCTCCATTTCGTAGCTAAAATCACCTCATGAATCTGGATCATTATTCAGAGAATTTATTGGAAGATAATGTTTCGGCGCCATTTCAAAATTTCGTAAAAAAAAAAACCGTCTGCAGTGATCTACGTAGAGCGAAAGTAATTTTAACTTGCAATTGCAGAAATGATAATATTGCGCATGCATAAAAACCGAGAGAGAGAGAGAGAGAGAGAGAGAGAGAGAGAGAGAGAGAGAGAGAGAGAGAGAGAGAGAGATGTAATTTCCTTCTAAATGACTCGTTATAAAAACAACGGCATAATTTATGTTAATTATCTATTTGCATTTTGCCTCGCTTGACCTCTCTCCTTCTTTCTGATATCCAGTCTCATCTATTCCATCAGTTTCCGGAAATCAAAACAATGTTTCAAACGTAGTGATTAATAAGTGCTAATAATATAATAATTATAGCAGAGGAGCTCTTACGGATGAGCAAAGATTTTGGCGTTTTAATTTTGGATTTCCTGTTTATCAATCTGGGATATAATGAAATGTGCAAATATCTCAATGGAATTAGTATATCAATTAACAATTATATATTCTCATTATGCAAATTACCTTCAAGAAACACTTAACTACAAGATTATTTTACTTCGGTTACCTGTATTATGGATTGAATGAAGTCGAAAATTTCTAATATTTTGTAATTCATTATTATTATCAATGTTATTATCATCATTATTACTATTATCATCAGTATTAGTAGTTGTAGTAGCGGTAGTAGTAGTAATATCATTATAAGTATCATTATTTCTATAGTTTATATTGATATTAGTATTACTATTTCTACTCAAATGAAGTGACTCCCACACTACTTTGAAAATTAAGTGACTCCCAGACTACTTTGGAAATAAAGTGGCTCCAAGACTACTTACTGAAAATGAAGTGACTCCAAGACTATTTACTGAAAATGAAGTGACTCCCAGACTACTTACAAGATTATTTTGTAGAATATGGCACGAGGAGGCAAAACCTGATGAATAGGAGTTAGTAGTGTTGGTGAAAATAGCAAACAAAAAAGGAGACCTGACTGATTGCAATAATTACAGAAGCATAACACTTGAGTCAGTTGTTATGAAAATGTATAAAATATATATGAAAAATTCTAAAGAGACTGGAGAGAAAGATTGATGAAAAGCTGAGAGATGAACAAAAAGGATTTAGAAAAGGTAAAAGTTGCACTGACCAAATTTTCATTTTGAGACATGTACAGCAATGCGTAGAATATAGAAATTGCCATTTGATAGTATTTGTGGACTATGAAAAAGCCTTTGATAGTGTGCATCGGCCGATTTAGTGGAGAGTCCTGCGTTATTAATGGAATTCCTCTTAAATATGTAAATTTGATTAAGTCTGTTCATGAGCATAGCAAATGAAAAGTTAATGTTAATGGAGTCTTATCAAATAAATTTCCTGTGAACAGCGGAGTACTCCAAGGGAAAGTGATGTCACTTGTGTTGTTTATTCTCCTCACGGATGTTGTAATGAATAGAACAGTCAGAGATGGTAGAGAAGGATTGGACTGTATTGGTGATAGGAATTTAGCAGACCAGAGTATGCTGATTAGGCTGTACTTGTTAGCAGAACACCACAGGATTTACAATGCTTGCTTACTAGAATGCATGAAATATCACACGAGGTTAGGCTGAAGATAAATAGAAGAAAGAAAGACATGATGAAAACGGAGTATGCAATGGAAGATGAAACGTCATTGGAAGGAGAAAGGATTAATAAGGTAGGATCATTTAAGTATATAGGAACTATGATCTCCAATACAGGGTCTTCAGAATTAGAGTTTAGTGAAAGATTGAAAAAAGCCAATCAGACATTGGCAAGGATAAATAAAATTTGGAAATCGAATCGCCTGAAATTACATATAAAAATCAGGCTATATATCAGTTTAGTGAGATCGGTGTTACTGCATGGACATGCATCATGGTATGACAATTAAACAATCTCCAATAGATTTACTAGGTTTGAAAACAAAGCCCTCAGAGGGATATTGGGAGTTAAATGACTGGACAGGATTAGAAATGAAACTATAAGAGAGATTACTCGAGTGCCATACGTGGATGAGATCATGATGAGTGGTAGATGGAGATGGTTTGGGCATGCTCTTCGCACTCCCCAAGAGAGATTAGTTCACCAACGTTAAGCTGGGGTCCACAAGGCACTAGAAGAGTGTGAAGACTCAGGCCTACATGGCTGAGGACTATGAAGCGCGAAGTAGGAGATGAATGATGGAGAACTACTCAATTAAAAGTTAAAGATACAGACGACTGGTGAAATCAAACCGAGGCCCTTTGCGTTAATAGGCGCAGGAGGAAATGATGATGATGAAGATGATGATGATTATGATGGTTTCTACTCAAACACAGAGACTACGTCAAAAAATTTTAGTAGCACTTCGCTTAAAAATATGTATTGCTCTCCAATTTACATATCTACAATTAGCCACATTTTGTCCCCTAAAGCAAAGTAAGTGAAACACCCTTTTTTCTAAAACTTAGATGAACTATTATTATCATTGTTACTGTTATTATGATTATCATTTTTGTTGTTGTTGTTATAAGAAAACAGCCGCAAAACATAAAAACAAGATCAAAGATTTTATTATTATTATTATTATTATTATTATTATTATTATTATTATTATTATCATTATTAGTATTATTATCATTGTTATTATTATTATTATCATTATAGAAAGGAAATGGCATTAACATTTATTTTCAACAAAGATACAAAAGAACTTTTAGAAATCTTTATCTCGAAACTGAAACCAATTGCTCTTTTTTCCTAGATGGATGATAGCTAGACTGATGCCTTGTGGCAATCTGTCTGTAATGGAGAGGATTTCAATCAAGCAAATAGGTTAGGGGAGAAAAAAAAGAAAAAAAGATATTGGATATACAAAATGTCATAGGATGTCTAGGATATATGCAGTATTAGATATTTCTAGGTTATGAGGTTAGTAAAAAAGGACAGTCCAATGCTTGGGGCGGGGAGGGTTTCAGGAGGAAGGTAACATCTAAAGTAGGCTATGTGGAACGCCATGATGATTGTTCTTAAAGCTCAAGGCAACAAGAATTTTCATGTTTAAAATTGACACCGTTACCGATGAGAAAAACAGACATGTATATTCAGGGTCTTTTTAGTGCGAGGGAAGAGCGAAGATACTGCACAAGCATAATATATACACAAATTGAAATGTCGTTACTATGTACGATCGTGTGACACACGGTTGGTACAGTTCATATATATTCAGAAGCCTAGATTATTATTGGCTTCGTTGTTGTTGTAAATTACCTATCTTTGCCTTTTCCTCAAGTTGTAGATCATATAGATATCCCTTTTCTCCTCCCCTTGTTTATAGCCCTTCATTCAATTGCTCTATCGTTCTTCCAATAGCTATACCTACTTTCCTCCTAGAATCCTTTTCCTCTTCTCTGTACTGTTCCTCTGCATCCTATGCATGTCTTACTTTCCAGTCCTTGAATGCCTTTGATTTTTTTATCTGACACTTCTACCTCTTTATCCCACCGTATTCGCCAAATCTTCCCGCTAGTTTCTTCTGTTTCCCCATATTTCTTTTATATCCGCATATATATTTTCCACTCTGTTACCCTGTCCACTCTTTAAGTTCAAGCTTTCCATTTGCTCTAACAATCCTGCTAAATTGCTCACACTTTTCTCCTTTAAGGTAGCAAATCTTAATTCTAGATTTCCTCTTTCTCTTCTTGAGGTTTCTACCTCTCATTTTAAAATCCATCACTACCAATCTAGTCTATGTTGTTTAACCCATGTTTCCTCAAAAAATCTCTTTACAGTTCACCACATTGGTTTTGTCAACTCTTCTAACCAAGAAGTAATCCATTTGGCTTTCCACTCCATTTACATAAGTTATCAGGTGCTTATCCAACTTTTGAAACCATGTATTCATACATGTCAATTGAAAACTCTGAACCGTCTCTAATATATATATATATATATATATATATATATATATATATATATATATATATATATATATATATATATACGAGAGAGAGAGAGAGAGAGAGAGAGAGAGAGAGAGAGAGAGAGAGAGAGAGAGAGAGAGAGAGAGAGCAGCTTAATTTAAAAATCTTCACGGGTGAACTACTTTGTTCATGAATTTAGCTTAAAAATCTACACGAGTGAGCTACTTTGTTCTTGATTCAATTCTTGTTAGAGCGTAACAGACATATAAAAATATGCATATGTACACGCATAAACACGCACATAAACACGCATATGCACACATACACACACCCATATATATATATATATATAAATATATATATATACATATATATATATATATATATATATATTAGTGTGTGTGTGTATAACATTCATTACCTCCAAATACAAATAATTCTTATAGATATAGAGGGACGCTTCTATCTCCAAAATTATTCTTGTTGAACTGATTAATTTTATAGTTTACATCATCTGAAATAGATATAACGTTTTAGAAGTAATTCATCTTTTCCACTGTTGTAGTTTACGAATCTCATTTATCGATTTGTTATGACTGACCACAGAAAATACAGTTTCAGCGAATGAATTGTCGTTAGATCATAATATCCGGTTTCCCTTTATCCAAATAATTCAGCCCAGTGAATTGCATCTCATTTAGAGAACAAATAGAATTTGCAATCTCATGATAATTTAGCGGTAATCAATCATGCTCTTTGATATTGTTGATATTGTTAATTTATTCTCATCATTTATTTATTTCCTTATTTCCTTTCCTCACTTGGCTATTTTTCCCTGTTGGAGCCCTTGGGCTTATAGCATCTTGCCTTTCCAACTAGGGTTGTAGCTTGGCTAGTAATAATAATAATAATAATAGTAATAATAATAAAAATAATGATAATAATAATAATGATAATAATAATATTAACACCTTACCATGTTTAAGCGTCGACCAAAGTCCAGACTAATCCTATTATACCAACTCAAATGATTGATGGAAGTCAAAAGGAATAATGATTGAAAGTAGAAAGTTGAAATAATCACCCGAATACGGGGAAATGATAGAAATTATTAATAATGGTAGGAGCT
>NC_090766.1:44236852-44239352 GCF_036898095.1 Palaemon carinicauda | reverse complement strand
ATTATTATTAATACTTGCTAAGCTACAACCCTAGTTGGAAAAGAAGGATGCTATTAGCCGAGGGGCCCCAACAGGGAAAAGAGCTCAGTGAGGAAAGGAGAAAAAGGAAAAATTAAATATTTTAAGAATAGCAACAACATTAAAATAATTATTTCCTAAATAAACTATAAAAATTATAGCAAAACAAGAGAGAAATTAGATAGAATAGCGTGCCCGAGTGTACCCTCAAGCAAGAGAACTCTAACCCAAGACAGTGGAAGACTATAGTACAGACGCTATGGCACTACCCAAGACTAAAGAACACTGGTTTGATTTTGGAGTGTCCTTCTCCTAGAAGAGCTGCTTACCATATCTAAAGAGTCTCTTCTACATGTCAGATGTAAAGGAACTGAAATGTCTATGGAGACGAAGTTCATGAAATATTACGATTATAAAGTCCAGCTTAACAAAGCATGATTTAGCCAAAAGATATTAAAAGGTACATGAACATAGTTAGATGTCAAGCTGACGTGTCTCACCTGCATAAGAAGAAAAAAAAGTAATGCACTAGTTTTTCTCAAAATGAATAAATATCCTTCTTGTATTTTTTTTTAGATGGTTAAGCGTGGCAATATCTTTTCAAAGACAATGAGGATAACCATTAGAATTTACCACTTTCATTCTTCCACCATCTTTATCAACATCATCAGCTTTTCTCAAAATGAATAAATATCCTTCTTGCATTTTTGTGATTGGTTAAGTGTGGCAAAATCTTTTTCAAAAACAATGAGGATAACAATTAGAATTTACCACTTTCATTCTTCCACCATCTTTATCAACATCATCAGCTTTTCTCAAAATGAATAAATATCCTTCTTGCATTTTTGTGATTGGTTAAGTGTGGCAAAATCTTTTTCAAAAACAATGAGGATAACAATTAGAATTTACCACTCCCATTCTTCCAGCATCTCTATCAACATTCATCATACAATCTTCACTATTAAGTGGAAAAAGAGCACTATGTTTGGCAGTGTTGATGATATAAAAAGATAAGATTTTGCTTAATTTAAGCCTTTTACAATTTGGGTAGAAGAGACTCTTTACCTATGGTAAGCAGCTCTTCTAGGAGAAGGACACTCCAAAATCTAACCAATGTTCTCTAGTCTTGGGTTGTGCCATAACCTCTGTACCATGGTCTTCCACTGTCTTGGATTAGAGTTCTCTTGCTTGAGGATACACTCGGGCAACCTATTCTATCCGTTTTCTCTCTTGTTTGTTAAAGTTTTTATAGTTTAAATGAGAAATATTTATTTCAATGTTGTTATTGTTCTTAAAATATTTTATTTTTTCCTTGTTTCCTTTCCTCACTGGGCTATTTTCCCTGTTGGGGTTCCTGGGGGTTATAGCATTCTGCTTTTCCAACTAGGGTTGTAGCTTAGCAAGTAATAATAATAATAATAAATAATAATAATAATAATAATAATAATAATAATATGTCCTGAGTGTAAGTAAAAAAAAAATAATACCAAATAAAAAGTGCAAATGCTACACTGAAGAATACAAGGAGTATCTTGGACCGTAGCATAGAATACAATGCTAGAGAGGAGAGAGAGAGAGAGAGAGAGAGAGAGAGAGAGAGAGAGAGAGAGAGAGAGAGAGAGAGAGAGAGAGCTTAAGGAAAACCGTTTATATTCATCTTCATAAAGGCTGGTTATTATAAGCAATCTATGAGAGAGAGGAGAGAGAGAGAGAGAGAGAGAGAAGAGAGAGAGAGAGAGAGAGGGTAGGGCACTGCTTTTCTTGAGAAATCAAATTTACTTATTGATGGACATAAAGTAATATGATATATGAGTTAAGTGATAAGTTTAATGAAAAGAGAGAGAGAGAGAGAGAGAGAGAGAGAGAGAGAGAGAGAGAGAGAGAGAGAGAGAGAGAGAGAGAGAGAGAGAGAGAGTAGGGCACTGCTTTCTTGAGAAATGAAATTTTATTCATTAGTGGACATCAAGTAATATGATATATGAGTGATGGTAATTAATTTAATATTGAGAGAGAGAGGGAGAGAGAGAGAGAGAGAGAGAGAGAGAGGAGAGAGAGAGAGAGAGAGAGATCAAGGAAAACCGTTTATGTTCATCTTCATAAAAGGCTGGTTATTACAAGCAATCTATGAGAGAGAGAGAGAGAGAGAGAGAGAGAGAGAGAGAGAGAGGAGAGAGAGAGAGAGAGAGAGAGAGAGAGTAGAGCACTGCTTTTCTTGAGAAATCAAATTTATTCATTGGTGGACATAAAGTAATATGATATATGAGTGAGGTGATTAATCATTAGTGAGAGAGAGAGAGAGAGAGAGAGAGAGAGAGAGAGAGAGGAGAGAGAGAGAGAGAGAGAGAGAGGCTCGAGTGTATTGTGATGGAACATAAAAGAATAGAGGTGAAAGAAGCAATCCACAGATCCAGATGAGCTGAGTATTAGGCCTAAACAGGCCCATGCTCGTATCCTGTGACCTGTGCGGCCTTTATGGAAGGCT
>NC_090766.1:44223898-44233898 GCF_036898095.1 Palaemon carinicauda | reverse complement strand
ATAAATATATATATACATATATATATATATATATATATGCTGTATACATATATATATATATATATATAGAGAGAGAGAGAGAGAGAGAGAGAGAGAGAGCATCCGCACCAATATCGTCATAACATTGCTCTTTCTCAGGAAGATCAGAAATTAAAAAAAAGTTTGCAAATTTTCTTTATTTTCATCTAGAATCCTGGAAGCCCATTATAGAAATTCTCTTTTCATCGACTTAACCGCGAAGTGCATACACATGCATAGCAGACGAGCGGTGGCCGACATACAGCCACACCATTCAGATAAAACAAAGAAAGTATGCCTTGGTTTAATGCAGGAAGCAGAGCCCCCGCCCTCCTCATTCCCCACCCTCCCCATCTCTCATTCCTCATGTACCTATGTAAGCATCGAGGGATAAACTATCACCAGACAACGTTGATGTTGACTCTTTCTATTGCCAGAATGAGAGATCAATATATAGTAGCCTTGGACTTGAACTTGCTGGTTGGAGCACATCTTTCTCTACTCCCCCACCTACCACAACTCACCCCCTCCCCCTCCCTCCCTCCCTTCTCCCTCTGCTTCTCCCCAAGTGGTGCTAGCCACAGTCAAACGGACTCAACGACCCCAGCGCGTCTCTGAATCCCCCCTCTTCTAACCCCCCTTCTCTCTCGCTAAGGCTTTATCCTCCCATCTCTCTCTCTCTCTCTCTCTCTCTCTCTCTCTCTCTCAACAGTACGTGTCTGGCAAGTGTCTCCCCACCTCAGGTTATTTTCCCTTTCCCCCCTCCTCTCTCCCTGTAGACTAACCCACCCTTCCTCAACTTCACCCTCCCCCCCTTTTCATCTTCTCCCACATTCACTCCCTCTTTCTATCCCCCCCCCTGTTTTCTCTCACTTCTCCCAGCGAAGTACACCTCCCTTCTACTCTTTACGCTTCAACATTAAAGGGGACATTGGTGTGAAGTCCCATTAGTTCATACAACAAATACTGCAAGGTCTATTATTATTATTATTATTATTATTATTATTATTATTATTAGACCATACAGATGGTCTAATAGATGAATAGATAAATATTATGTGATTTGGTTGAGATATTTGATAGGTTTCCGAAGTCAAGTCAGGATTGTTGCAGTGAAATATCAAGCGTTGCTCATGTTGCAAGATTCATCATTAATCCTTGAGACAGTTATCAATTTAGAAGTTACTGGTATTGAATAACTTGTTTTATCAATAAGATTGTTGTTGTTGTTGTTGTTGTTGTTGTTGTTATCATTATTATTACTAGCCAAGCTACAACCCTAGTTGGAAAAGCTAGATGCAATAAGCCCAAGGGCTCCAATAGGAAAAAATAGCCCAGTCAGGAAAGGAAATAAGGAAATAAATAAATGATGAGAACAAATTAACAATAAATCATTCTAAAAACAGTAACAACGTCAAAAACAGATATGTCATATATAAACTATAAAAAGACTTATGTCAGCCTGGTCAACATAAAAACATTTGCTGCAACTTTGAACTTTTGAAGTTCTCCTGATTCAACAACCCGATTAGGAAGATCATTCCACAGCTTGGTCACAGCTGGAATAAAACTTCTAGAATACTGTGTAGTATTGAACCTCATGATGGAGAAGGCTTGGCTATTAGAATTAACTGCCTACCTAGTATTACGAACAGGATGGAATTGTCCAGGAAGATCTGAATGTAAAGATGGTCAGAGTTATGAAAAATCTTATGCAACATGCATAATGAACTAATTGAACGACGGTGCCAAAGATTAATATCTAGATCAGGAACAAAAATTTTAATAGACCGTGAGTTTCTGTCCATCAAATTAAGATGATAATAATAATAATAATAATAATAATAATAATAATAATAATAATAATAATAATAATAATGTTGTTGTTGTGTTGGTGTTCACTCAAAATATGCTTTCCATTTGCTGATAGCTTTTAGATATATTTATTTCATTTTTACTACGCTTTCAGGATTTTTGAAATTATTAATTCTTATGTTCACAAGTCTAATTTCTAAAGAGATCGACATTTGCAGTTTTCAATTTACAAATATATCTGCAATATTTCTAATCCTTTTTAAATTTTCAGCCAAACTTCCAAACTCAATATTTTAGCTAATTTTCCCATTTTCAATTCTTTAAGTGAGTTCCTAAATATATTAACCTAATTATAATTTTAATGCTTTTAATTTCCAAATTAAATTCTAAGAATATCTATATCTCATTAATTTTAATTAATCAATCGCAAAGTTTTGGTTATGTCAATTTGTACTGGCTGTTAATTTTTATTTTTTCTAATTTTTAGATTAATTAGATTTTACTTTGATCTAACTTTTCAGTGAACAAATTGTCAAATCATTATTTTTTCCTTTTATTTTCCAGTTGCTGTTCAGTCTTTTTCAACATTTATTATTATTATTTATACTTAATTGAGTTAATATTACAAAAAACTTACAAAGGTAAAGATACATCATAAATTGTATACAATAATTATGTCCACAAAAATATATAAACAAACAAACAAATTCCGATTAATAACATGGTAATACCACTCCAAATCTATTCATCATCATTACATCTTGTAGTGGAAGTGCCCGATCAAGTGCCATAGATTCATAAATCCATATAAGGAAAAGATTATTAAACATACAGTATATACATTTTTTCTGAACCATTTTAGATGTTGGTAAAGTGCTTCCTAATACTTGCCCTATAATTTTAGCACTTTTGTTTTTTATTTATCTCTTGACACTCGTAAATTTCCACTTAAGATTTCAGCCTTCATCAACAATTATATCTGCAACAAAATGTGAGTTAATTCTAAAAATATTTTTCAGTAAAACTTTCATTATTATTATTACTATTATTAGCTAAGCTACAGCCCTAGCTGGGAAAACAGGATGCTATAAGCCCAAGGGCTCCAACAGGATAATTAGCCCAGTGAGGAAAGGAAATGACAAAACAGATAGAACAGTGTGCTCGATTTTACCCTCAAGCAAGAGAACTCTAACCCAAGACAGTAAATTTTCAGTCAGAATTTCAGTATTCATCTGCAGGTAAATTTCCGCCATCAGGTGAATTAATTCTTTAAAAAAAAAAAAAATATTTTGCAGTTAGTTTCTATCAAGAAAACATGCATTGATTAGATGTTCATTATATTCTTTTTAAGATATTTCTCTTAATTTGTTTGCTTTAAATTTTCAGAATATTATTGCTATTTGATTAGTTTGCATTTATTTACATGTTATATTCAACTGCATCTTAATCTACTACACTGTTTTTGGGGTTACACTAATTTTTTATGATGATATGTTTATCAAAAATTAACTTTAACGAAGACAACAATAAATATAAACATAAACAGAAACTAGTATTATTCGCTTCATATTCCAGTACATTACTAAGAATTCCAAATGAAAGAACATCTGTTCTCCGTTCTGTCCCTGGAATGTTCGTTCGTGTGGCGTCTCACATTTGTGAGAGAGAAAGGGTAAACCATTTTATTTGGGGTAAAATTATGGGCAATTGAGCGATCTCCACCAAGGTCAAGGGTCTGTCTTTACCTGGTTAATTTCCTTATTATCTGTCTGGATCTCTGTCTCCTCTGTCCTGCTCGCTTGTCTATTTCTGTCTGTTGGTCTGCTGAAAGGCCACCTTTTTATTATTATTATTATTATTATTATTATTATTATTATTATTACTACCCAAGCTACAACCCTAGTTGGAAAAGCAAGATGCTATAAACCCAAGGGCTCCAATAGGGAAAAATAGCCCATTTAGAAAAGGGAATAAGAAAATAAATAAATGATGAGAACAAATTAACAATAAATCATTCTAAAAACTGTAACAACGACAAAATAGATATGTCATATATAAACTATTAACAATGTCAAAAACAGATATGTCATATATAAACTATTAACAACGTCAAAAACAGATATGTCATATATAAACTATTAACAACGTCAAAAACAGATATGTCATATATAAACTATAAAGAGACTCATGTCAGCTTGTTCATCATAAAAACATTTGCTCTAACTTTGCTACCCGATTAGTAAGATCATTCCACAACTTGTCAGTTTATCAAATAGTTTGTCGTATTAGAAGGCTATTTTCTCTATTGGATAAATTGTTTGTCGTATTTAGAGACTATTATGTCTACTAACTTAATTGTATGTCATATTGATCTTAATTGTATGTCATATTGATTAATCATTTTGTCTATTGGTTGAACTGTTAACTGTTTGCCGTATCTGGAAGCTATCTCGTTGGTGATATACATGGTTTGATGCATATAACGGCTAATTACTCCGCTCATGAGTGGCAGAGGATTTCTTGCCGCTGCCACTCATGAGCGGCGGAACTTTAATGCTTTAAAAAAATGCTAAAAACCTTACGATTTAAAATTGGGTTGGATTCCATCCATACTTAACGGGAAAAGAAAGATTGAAAGTAAAAAAAGAAATGAAAAAAAAAAGCATTAATAAGCATCAACATCTGGTTGAAATCAAGCATAGACGAAAACTTGCTATAACGATTACACATCGGTTTCCTTCCCGCCCAGTCATTCATTAACTTGCAAGTCGTATTCGAGTTGATACTAAATAGCCTTCCGATCAGGGGATTTTTAGGTTGTGCTATGAAACAAACCGTGACTGAGAAGCTTTTTCATTTCTTATCTTTTTGAGGAAGAGGAGATGGTTCGTATGAAAGCCTATAAGGGTTGTCGCGTTGCGGGGGTGGGGGGCGAGGGGGAGGGGAGTAATCTCATGCGTAGGCCTATAGATAGGGTGATCATATGGAGAGGGGCTTTTGTATGGTTTGAGTGTGGTCGCATTCAAAGGAGGTTTATATGAATGATCATTGGATGTAATTTGTTGTGGGTCGGCACTGGTGCTTGGAAGGCCATTCATCGCCCACATTGTTATTATTATTATTATTATTATTATTAAATGCTAAGCTACAACCCTAGTTGGAAAAGCAGGATACTATAAGCCCAGGGGCTCCAACAAGGAAAATACCCCAGTGAGGAAAGGAAACAAAGAAAAATAAAGTATATTAAGAAGAGTAACAACATTAAAATAAGTATCTCCTATATAAACTATATAAACTTTAACAAAAACCCCTTAAATCCCCCTACCCCTAATTCCCTCTTACAATTAATTCCCATTACCCGTAATTCCCTCTTGCCTTTAATACCTCCTTACCCTTAATTCCCCCTTACCCCTAATTCCATCTTACCTTTAAATTCCCGTTACCATTAATTCCTCCTACACTTAAATCCTCCTTACCTCTAATTCCCCGTTAACCCTAATTCCCCCTTACCTTGATTTCCCTCCTTACCCTTAATTCCCCCTTATCCCTAATTCCATCTTACCTTTAAATTCCCATTACTCTTAATTCCTCCTACCTTAAATCCCCCTTACCTCTAATTCCCCCTTTACCCTAGTTCCATCTTACCTTTAAATTCCCATTACCCTTAATTCCTCCTACCCATAAATCCCCCTTACCTCTAATTCCCCCTTAACCCAAAATCCCCTTTACCTTGATTTCCCACCCCTCAGTTGCCCTCAGTTCCCATATAACCACAGACCCCCACCCTAAAGTGCCCCCCCCCTCCCCCTGGCTGGCTCACTGATCAGAAATAATGGTGTCTGCACGAAATGTGAAATAGATCCCTTCTCCGGTCGATATTGTCTCGCATGATTTCCTAAATTCTTTATGGGTTATGAATATATTTTCCTCATCTTTGCACCTCGAAGGTCGTGTACTTGAGCGTACGTTGTAGGAGGATTCCTTGTATTGACTAGATGTATTTGTGATTGTGTATATGTATGTGCATATCGATATGTAAATATATATAAATATATATATATATATATATATATATATATATATATATATGCATATAAAACACACACATATGTATATATATATATATATATTATATATATATATATATATATATATATATATATATATATATATATATATATATATATATTTCCCTGTTGGAGCCCTTGGGCTTATAGCATCTTGCTTTTCCAACTAGGGTTGTAGCTTGGCTAGTAATAATAATAACTATATATATATATATATATATATATATATATATATATATATATATATATATATATATATACATATATATATATGTATATATATATATATATATATATATATATGCATGCATACATACATACTTTTTGAATATCCTAAAGGCAAGGGCTGTGACTAGCAGTTTTGCACAATAAATTCTTATTGAAGATAAAATTGTGTAGGCCTACTCTTTGGCCATCAGCTCTTTAACTTGAATTTAGATGAATCTACAGGAAACATTATGTATATAATAAGGATTTATATATATATATATATATATATATATATATATATATATATATATATATATATATATGATACATATATACATATACCAAGGCACTTCCCCCAATTTTGGGGGGTAGCCGACATCAACAAAAGAAACAATACAGAAAAGGGGACCTCTACTCTCTACGTTCCTCCAGCCTAACAAGGGACTCAGCCGAGTTCAGCTGGTACTGCTAGGGTGCCACAGCCCACCCTCCCACATTATCCACCACAGATGAAGCTTCATAATGCTGAATCCCCTACTGCTGCTACCTCCGCGGTCACCTAAGGCATCGGAGGCAGCAGCAGGGCCTACCGGAACTGCGTCACAATATATATTGATATATATATATATATATCTATATATATATGTGTGTGTGTGTTTGTGCGTGCGTGCGCGTGTATATATATATATATATATATGAGTGTGTGAGTGTGTGTGTGTTTGTGTGTGCGTGCACGTGTATATATATATATATATATATATATATATATATATATATATATATATATATATATATATACAGTATATATGTATATATATATAAATATATATATATATATATATATATATATATATATATACATACATAGTGTACATGCAGAAATGTACTCGGTATTGAAAAAAGAAAAACTGATTATAACAGCACGTGGTTTCCATTATATCTAATGTATTCAAATCATGGGTTGTGCTTGCATGTAACGTGGCCCTCCCTCCCCCCCCCCCCCCGCCCCACCCTCTAATTCTCGGATGCGAGGACCCTTTGCATGATGGTACAAACTTACTTTTTTTTTTTTTTTTTTTTTTTTTTTTTTTTATCGTGTGCCTTGACACTCTACTTTACATGCTGGTCTTAAGTCTGTGTCAACCAGGAGATTTAAGCTTAAGATGAACTGCCTAGAACATTGTACCAGGGAGTAATTTAAAGGTTTAAAGGAAGATTATGAGGCAAGGTATAGTGACAATGCCCTAGAGACTGATCATATATACATATGATCATAATAATAATAATAATAATAATAATAATAATAATAATAATAATAAAAAATAATCATAATTTTGATATCAATAATAATAATAATAATAATAATAATAATAATAATAATAATAGTAATAATAATACTAATGATAATAATAATAACAATAATAATAATAATTTTAATAATAACATAATCATGGCCCTCTCCACCCAAGATGGGACCAGAGAGGTCCAAGCAATGGCTGCTGATGACTCAACAGATTGGCCTGTAGCTTGGAGGATAGCGAGGTTGTAAACGAAGGTTGCAGACCCTACAAGAAAATATCGAGCTTGAGAGGGTCTCGAACTCAGTCCAGTAGATCGCCAGACAGGGACGTTTCCAATAGGCTACAACAACCCTAACATCGTGCGTTTTTTCTAGCCCAGACTTGAAGATGACAAGGAAAGCAAGGAAGTAACTATAATTAAATCGTGTGAATAAAAAAAAATAACTAATTACATCAGATTCTAAATGTCTTTGATGTAGTTATTATTATTGTTATTATTATTATTATTATTATTATTATTATCATTATTATTATTATTATTAAATGCTAAGCTACAACCCTAGTTGGAAAAGCAGGAGGCTATAAGCCCAGGGGCCCCAACAGAGAAAATAGCCCAGTGAGGCAAGGAAATAATGAAAAATACAATGTTTTAAGAATAATAACATCAAAATAAATATATCCTATATAAACTATAAAAGCTTTAAAAAAACAAGAGGAAGAGAAACTAGATTATTATTATTATCATTATTATTATTATTATCATTAGTAATCAGTTACACTGTTATTCTTATGTGCCGGACAAAGACTGGTCAATACAGAGACAATAGATTTAAATTGCTTTCACAATGTTAGTGTTTAATTTCTTACCAATTATCGAAAATTGCTCTTCTTTGTTCTGTAACATTTATAGATTTTTAAGCATTTGCAAAGGCGGATAATTTGCCTTCCTATTATGCCACCAAAGATTAAGGTTAAAATGTTTATATTTTCGTAAGAGTGAAATAACTAGATTAGTTAGAATATTTTCCATGAATAATAATAATAATAATAATAATAATAATAATAATAATAATAATAATAATAATAATAATAATAATAATAATAATAATAATAATAATAATAATATAACATCTTGATTTCCGTCTCATATTTCTTTGTCTCTTCATTCATTCATTCATTATTACTTCTTTTTTACAGCCATTTGCATTTTCATAGAATAAATATCAGGGTAGAATACTATTTCTCTCTCTCTCTCTCTCTCTCTCTCTCTCTCTCTCTCTCTCTCTCTCTCTCTCTCTCTCTCTCTCTCTCTTTATATATATATATATATTTATATATATATATATTATTGCTTCATATACTAGGATAATCTTTTGTTTTCCTATTTACTGGTTGTTATTTCTATTATTATTATTCTATTTTCTTCAAATAGCCTATAAAAAGACGAAAAGGCCATAGATGTGCTATGTGCATACAGTGTGTATATACATATATATATATATATATATATATGTGTGTATATATATATATATATATATATATATATATATATATATATATATGTACACATACATACAGTATATATATATATATATATATATATATATATATATATATATATATATATATATATATATATATATATATATATATATATATGCTGAATAAAGACAAATATGTCAGGGTTTATACAATCCGGTCGCGACCTTTTCATTTCCACTTCCCCTTACCTACCTATTTTTTTTTCTACCCCTTCCGTCACCCCTTGCTTCATCCTTCACCCCTCCACACAATAACCTTTTCCCCAGTTCCATTTCATTACAGTCCTCTTGTTTCTTCTTCATTTCCCAAAATAATCACCCCCACCCATCCCTACTCTTCAATTCCCCTATCCCCATATCACCACCCCACCCCAACCTCCAGCAACCATCACCAGCTGAGCCGGCAAGAGCACAAGGTCCCAGAATTCCCATTCACTTGTCTGCTGTATTGTACCTAAGGTAGGAGGCCTTCTCCCAGCCCATATCTTCCCTGTCAAACAAACAATCCTGGACCTTTTCCAGTGCGTCCTACCTCCTTCTACCTGTCTTACTCCACTCTACCTCATTTCATTGTACCTCACTCAGCCCTACCTCAATTGGCCCAACCTCACTCAGCTCCTACCTTACTCGGTCCTAGTTCCCTCGTGCCCTACATCACTCAGTCGTGCCTCACTCAACTCTACCTCACTTCACCTCTCTAACTTAGTTCTACCTCACTCAGCACTAGCTCACTCAACCCTTCTCTCGCCCAGCCTAACTCCATTCAGCCCTACCTCAATCAGCGTTACCTTGCTCAAGCATATATAACTCGATCCTACCTTATTTACCCCTACCTGACTAGGTTTCTTCACTCAAACGACGTCCTTCAGTCCCTGCACTTGCTCAGTCCTATATCGCTCAGCCCTAACTCCCTCAGTCCTTCCTCACTCTGGCTTACCTCACTTTGCCCCTACAACACTCAATCATTACCTCATATAACACTTACCTCATTCATTTCAACCTCATTTGGCCATAAGTCATTCAGCCCGAACCTCACGCAGTCCTACTT
>NC_090766.1:44191398-44213898 GCF_036898095.1 Palaemon carinicauda | reverse complement strand
GTTTTGATATATTTACGATTTTTAATGAAAAGTCTCTGCAGTTTTTCCTTTGAAACATCAAAGCATACACTGATTAAAACTAAACAATAATTTATTTTCCAAATAAAGATTTAACATTGCCAACACCTTATAAAATTTCATTTCGAACTGCCGCTGTTAAAAACCTAATATAACGAAGATCAATAAAAAGTAAAAATGATGAAATGGGAAAGTAATGATAAAAGGTACTAATATTCTATTTATATTCCGCTCATAATTTACCCAGACGGCCATAGGTCTTGCTTAGATATGTCTTTTTTTTTTTTTTTTTTTTTTTATGGACCTGAGTACTTTCCTCCTACCGTGTTTTTTTTTAAATGAAAAATAAAACCTCAAATTACTAGTCATTGGTTTTATGGGTCAGCCTTTTCCGAGCTTCTAGTAGTCCATATTAATTTCTCAAAGATCTAAGGACCTTCATTGCACTTGATAACAAACAGGAAATTAGTCCTTATGTCATCATCATCTCCTACGCCTATTAACGCAAAGGGCCTCAGTTAGATTTCGCCAGTCGTCTCTATCTTGAGCTTTTAAATCAATACTCCGTTCATCATCTCCTACTTCAGTCCTTATGGTATATGGATTTTTATTCCAGCTGTTACCAAGTTGTGGAATGATCTTCCTAATCGGGGAGTTGAATCAGTAGAACTTCAAAAGTTCAAAGTTTTTATGTTGACGAGGCTGACATGGGTCTTTTTACTGTTTATATATGACATATCAGTTTTTGACGTTGTTAATAGTTTATATAGGACATATCTGTTTTGACGCTGTTACTGTTTCTAGAATGATATATTGTTAATTTATTCTCATCATTATTTATTTCCTTATTTACTTTCCTCACTTGGCTATTTTTCCCTGTTGGAGCCCTTTAGCTTATAGCATCTTGCTTTTCCAGCTGGGGTTGTAGCTTGGCTAGTAATAATAATAATAACAATATATATCTAAACAAATAGAACATTGAGTAAGGCAAGCTCAATTAGAACTATATTGCGGCCATTCAATGTTGAATTATTATTCTTAAATATAAATAATGGCGTTTTGAAATCCACTTCGCTTTTCTTTACTTGAATTGGAAATTATATAAGATTTCTTTAGCTGTACTCTTTGTTGGCATTCGTTATCATTGCTTTTCCCACTATGAAAGTTTATAGACCACAATTCTTTTTTTTTTAATCAAAAATTAGCTGGAAATTCTTCGTTCGAAAAGAGTTAAGAATCTGTAATGTCTTTTACCTATTTGAAAATGTGATATTGTAATTATTTCACCTTTTTCTGATTGAGTAATTAAGTCAACTTTAGGTAGATATCTGCTTGTCTACCTATTTGATATCTGCTCGTTTATCTATTTGCTTGTATAGACTTTCATATTTTTCAAATGCCTTTTCACTTACTAACTTCTATTTGATTAGAATGCCCTAAAGTTAACTCTGTTAAAATATCGCTTCCTAACTCTCACTATTTATTTTTCAGCTTTTTGGTTCGCTCATTCTATTTCTATTTATCTTTTCGCTTTATTCTAAATTTCCTCCGTTTATTGAGCTCTCTTTAGCCTCTTTTCTAATAAACTTATATGTGAATCTCTGGAACAGTTACGGTATTAGAAATTAAATTAAATAAATATTCGGTTTAGATTTCTGCCTAATGAATAACTATTTCGTTTCGCTTTTTATTTTCAGAAAAATTTAAGAAAAAAATGTATATACAGACAAATGTTCCAATGAAAAAAATGTTCAAACAAATATGAAAAGGGAAAATATTAATTTTGAATATATTTAAAAAAAATAACTTCTCGTTTTGTCCTTTGATGTTTTTATATAAGAAAAAATAAATAAATAACTGACACACTGACGTTTATTTCTCAAAATATTCTTCGAACCTTGACGAGTCCTGTTCTGCCATGACTTGTTGAGGCATTCGAAATATTCGAGAAAATTATAAAAAATATGAAATATGAAATAAATATTGAGGGTTTCCGTAAAAAATTGGAAAAACTGGTTTTGGTACAAAGGATAGGTACCGTCATAAAAGACAAGGTTAACGTAGGTTGTAAATGAGCTAACCATGAAAAAAAAATCCCTTAAATAATTATAGAAAGTGAAAGGTTAAGGGGATTGAGAGAGAGAGAGAGAGAGAGAGAGAGAGAGGAGAGAGAAGGAGAGAGAGAGAGAGAGAGAGAGAGACTAATGAAGTATAAACTTTTTAGCTTTTGAAAAAAAATTTATTACCCTTACAGAAAGTGTACGTTAGAAGGAACAAGAAAGTGAAAGGTTAAGGAGAGAGAGAGAGAGAGAGAGAGAGAGAGAGAGAGAGAGAGAGAGAGAGAGAGAGAGAGAGAGAGACTAATGAAGTACAATCTTTTTAGCTTTTGATAAAAAAATTTGTATTGCCTTTACAGAAAGTGTACGTTAGAAGGAACAAGAGAGTGAAATATTAAGGGGAATGAGAGAGAGAGAGAGAGAGAGAGAGAGAGAGAGAGAGAGATGAGAGAGAGAGAGAGAGAGAGAGAGAGAGACTAATGAAGTGTAATCGTTCTAATTTTTGAAAATTTTGTTGTATTACCTTTTCAGAAAGTGTACGTTAGAAGGAACAGACACAAAAATTTTAAAACTACTGCAATTGAAAAACGCTATAAAACTGAAATTATCAGTTTCCGGTGACAATATCAAGAGAGAGAGAGAGAGAGAGAGAGGAGAGAGAGAGAGAGACCTACCACACTCACAAACACATAACGAACTCACAAACAGCGAGTAAACAATCACATCAAAAGCATAATGTAGAACAGAATTAGCGCATAAGAATTTAATGTCCTTTTTATGAGCTATCAATTCCACCATTCACTGGATTAAGGCAAATTCCAGTCGATAAACCGAAACTATAAGTTATCAGCTACAAGATTAAGATCACCCCAAAGAGAGAAGACACCATACCATGATCTACAAGTCCCCACACGATTCATCAACCCCCCCCCCCACAATACATTAGTGACTACACAATGCGGTAGTCCCTCACAATCCGGGAATTCATCTTCATCCATCAGTCACCATATGATAGTGAGTCACCCCCCGATCCAACAGTCACTCCATGATCCACAAGTCACCCCTTGATCCAAGAGTTACCCCCACAAACCAGCAGTGCCCACATATTCCACTATTAACACCACTAATTCACCAATCATCCCACAATTCATCTCGGCAATCCACCACTCACCCTATGACCTGCTAATCATCCCCATGATCTACCAGTGACACCACAATCCATCATTCACTCCACAATCCATCATTCACTCCACGATCCACCACTCACCCCACGATCCACTAGTTACCCCACGATCCACTACTCACCCCCCCCCCACAATCCACCAGTCACCCTACGATCCACCAGTTATCCCACGATCCACTAATCACCCCACAATCCATCATTCACTCCATGATCCACGAGTTACCCCACGATCCACCAGTCACCTCATAATCCACCACTCACCCTATGACCTGCTAATCATCCCCATGATCTACCAGTCACACCACAATCCATCATTCACTCCACAATCCATCATTCACTCCACGATCCACCACTCACCCCACGATCCACTAGTTACCCCACGATCCACTACTCACCCCCCCACAATCCACCAGTCACCCTACGATCCACCAGTTATCCCACGATCCACTAATCACCCCACAATCCATCATTCACTCCATGATCCACGAGTTACCCCACGATCCACCAGTCACCTCATAATCCACCACTCACCCTATGACCTGCTAATCATCCCCATGATCTACCAGTCACACCACAATCCATCATTCACTCCACAATCCATCATTCACTCCACGATCCACCACTCACCCCACGATCCACTAGTTACCCCATGATCCACTACTCACCCCCCCCACAATCCACCAGTCACCCTACGATCCACCAGTTATCCCACGATCCACTAATCACCCCACAATCCATCATTCACTCCATGATCCACGAGTTACCCCACGATCCACCAGTCACCTCATAATCCACCACTCACCCTATGACCTGCTAATCATCCCCATGATCTACCAGTCACACCACAATCCATCATTCACTCCACAATCCATCATTCACTCCACGATCCACCACTCACCCCACGATCCACTAGTTACCCCATGATCCACTACTCACCCCCCCCCACAATCCACCAGTCACCCTACGATCCACCAGTTATCCCACGATCCACTAATCACCCCACAATCCATCATTCACTCCATGATCCACGAGTTACCCCACGATCCACCAGTCACCTCATAATCCACCACTCACCCAACGATCCACCAGTCACCCCACTGCGCTCACATTTTCGTGAAGATTGAGAAGTCGAATGAATATGTGAATATCCCTATAAAATTGTTATGACTTTCCGCATGGCGTTTGTTATTAGGGCTGGTAAAAAGTTATTAAAGTGGTTAACGAGCAAGACTGTTTTAAGAGGGAATTATATTATGGCAATTGATTATTCTACCCTTAGGCAAGATGTCGGTACAAGGAGGACAGGGATGAAAGAACTTCAACTGTTATAAGAATATCATTATCATCATTATTGCAGGTTAAACTCCATTTGGAAATGAGGATGCTATAAGCCCAACAACTCCAACAGGGGAAAAATAACCCAAAATTGGTTACTGTAATAAGAAGTCGTTTTTTTCTTTTTATGGGTATTACAGACATTGAAAAAAATAAAAGTTTATAGATTTTCTAGAGCAGTGGAGATGGTCATGTCTACAAAAACCAAGCGAGGCCACTGAGTGAAATGATAACCAAATCGATCCATAGTAAGAGGCATGATAAAAAAGCAGGATATGAAGGAAAATTGAAAATTCTTAGTTATTGAAGTAAATGATATGACACACAAACAATGTTAAAAGATAGTTCTTGATTATAGAACCCGGCAAACATTGGAGATATTTTTTTTCTAATATAAAGCGTTTCCCTTAACAGAGGGTGTGCCTGAGAAACACAACAGAACAGAAACTGTTCCATTCTTTTTTTAATTGCTGAATCATGGATGAAAACATTTACAGTAAAAATGTCCATGGCATTGATCGCTTCTTAGCTATTCATAGATGGCTAATCAGTAGCTCGACTATCCCATTTACACAAATTGCACCATGGAACCCAATATTGCCCGTGATCTTGTGTTTCCTGCATTTAAAGGATATTTTGGCATTTTTTGAAAAGCAAGAGCACTATATTGACATGTATGCTCGTAATATATGGACAAAAAAAGGCTTAATATTTGTTTCCTGCATTTCAAGGCCTTGGATTATTAATTTACGTTTTGCAAATTGGCATTCGAGCGATGATAACCCGTCGTAAGTGTTTTGAATTGCAACCCGTCACTGAAATGAATACAGATGGATGGGGCTGTAAAGCAATTGTTCACATGTTGTGTAAATATGGCTTGTTATTTCGTTATCAATGTAGATTCATTTAATCTCAAGCGCTTAATCTATTTTTAAGAAATAATTTCGTATGCTTCGTTTGCATTATTTAGCCGTAATACCTGTTTTGATAAGTGATATTAAATTGACATATCCGGGTGATTGAAAAGGGATATTATTTAGAATACATATCATTTGTTAGAAGATATTTTTTTTTCTTTTCTTTGGGGGGTGGGGGTTTATCCATTTGTTCATTAATCATCTGTTATTTATGTATTTTAGTATTCGTTCATATTCATTTCCAATTATCCTAATTATTATCTTACCATTCTATTATCTGTCATTATTTATCAATTTATCTCTTGTATGTTACATTTTTTATGCATATACTTATTTTCTATGTATTTAAGTAGCCATCTATTCAACTATCTATATATTTATTCATCCTGTTATTTACGTATTAACTTAATTTATTTCTCTTATATCAATTGTTCTATTTATTTCAATATCTATCCGTCTAATTTTCAGCCTATACTAGCTGCAGAACAAGAGTAATAGTCAACGCAAAAAAAAAAAAAAAAAAAAAAAAAAAAATATATATATATATATATATATATATATATATATATATATATATATATATATATAAACTTGGAAATGCTGTACATTTTTAAAATAGAAAACTTCAAGAATAGATAGTTAACCCACTCCCTACCTTCAAAGCATTCTGCAGAAACCTATGTAGGCCTACACCCAAACATTCTTCTTCTAGTAGTAGCCTATACTGTTCAATATCTGAAAGGCAACATTTCTAAGAAAATTGTTTTTAATCAAGAATATTTCTCACGTCTATGGAGTTGATCTCCTTTATGAATTTACACAGAGTATCTTTGTTCTGATTTTCTAAATCAGAACAGAGACCAGGTTATTTACAACGCTATTTGTGTCTTGCTTGACCACTGGTCATAGAGAGAAAATACCCGGACAAACTAAATACTTATATATATATATATATATATATATATATATATATATATATATATATATATATATATATATACGTATATATATTATACATATATATACACACATATATATATTATATATATATAATTTATATATATATATATATATATATATATATATATATATACATACAACACCCCTAGTCCTATAACTGTACTCACTTTTAAGCCTAGAACTATCCTGGAAATCTCGCTTTAATTCTGATACCTTGCTCTTTCACCACTTTTTAAATTTTGAATCGTAGTGCAACTGCGGGTTATCCCCCAGTTGTAGGTGGGGGCACAGTGGCATCCTACGCCCTAGATTCATCAATGCTATCCTTTGTGAAATTTAACTACAGGGGTTGATATAAGAGGATGAGTTGAATTCAGAAATTACATCACTGCTTCATGAAAATGAAATTGGTTTTAATTTCAGAGTCTAGAAAAAAAATCTTAATTGTATGAGCTAGGGATCGCTATGGTGCATCAGATTAGTTTTCTGGGTCTAACATTCACGGATTTGGGGTAAATGTCCCTCATTTCCTAAAGGTTTAAAGGTAAATCCGTAATGCCATAGGCAATGGACCGCGACAATGCCCTGGAGACCATATACAGTACTGTATAGTACTACATATGATGAGCGCCCATTAGTACTCTCTCCACCCAAGGTAGGACTAATGTCCTCTTTCCAGATTGTTATCCTCCTACGGGCTGTCCAGGACAAGAGCCCGTGTCATGCTACAGGCATGGCAATCTTCACCAACTAACCAACCAGGACTAATGATGGCCAGGCCATGGCTGATGATGACTCAGCTAGCAGATCTATAGTCCTCCTCAAACTTTAGTTCACAAGGATGGTGAGGTTGCAGACTCTACAAGAAACTCTTAAGCTTGGCGGGTTCTCGAACCCTAGTCCAGCAGGTCACCAGGCAAGGCACGTTTCCATTAGGGCCCAGTGTTTCCAAACCTTTTTTAAATGATTACCCCAAATTTTATTTCCAACTAATCAATTACCCCATTGAACATATACCCGGTAACATCGGATGTTTTTTTGCAGCCACCTGATGGACTGTATGGATCATGTAGCCCGCTATTGGCTGCTTATAGTTAAGGATCCAAAACAAATGCAAACTTTACCATTTTAATGGATATCAAAATTAACCATCATCAGTGCAGAATATTCAATGTAACAATATTAATAGATATTATTTAGTAATCACTTTATGTTTGCTCTGGTTTTTCAGTGTGTGGGTTGAGCTTGTTTTGCTTGTGCAATTTTCTCTATTCTGGGCTTGGTTAATAATGGGAATGTGAATAACTCAATTTCAGAACATCTTGATTAGCCCAAAAATACGGGTCCATTACCCCACTGGGGTAATTTACCCCAGGGTTGGGAAACACTGCATTAGGCTATCACAACCCAATACCCTTGACCTAATTGAATAGTTAGTATCTATTCTAGTAAGCTTAAAATACAGAATTGTAGGAACTCTAGAAATGGAACGCGCTTACAGATATGAAATCAAATTGAATGTGGTTATTTGAAGCTCTCTTGAGAAATGTGATGAAAATAGATTTCACATGATGCAGACTCTAATTCTATGGAACAGAAATTAGGATAAGTCATATCTCCGTCAAAAGGAATGCTGCTCGTTGTATAATTCCAGTATAAAGAAGAATTCAGTTACAATGTCGATAGAAAATGGAAAATGTGAATCAAGTACTTAATTAAAAAAAAAAAAAAAAAAAAAAAAAAAAAAAAAAAAAAAAAAACGTCATTTACACCTTTACTGTTGATTCAGCGAGCTTGTCCGATATCCTTATAAATAATTTCTCCTACATTTACTATTATTTTTAATACCACTATCATGATTATTAGAAATAATCTTAGAAGTTAAATAATAACTAGCCGTATGAATATATATCAAATATGACCTTATGGGCAAATGGACGTAACTAAAATGATAACTGTATCTTTAATTTATTGTTTCTTACAGTAATTATTCATTTCAATTACAGATTTTATTAAAACCAGGAACATCTGGTGTTGCGACCTACAATATCAAAGCAAGAATTATTATTAAATATTGAATATTCATACTAGTTGATATCAGAATCTGTTGGGTCTCCTTCTCTAACTACCAAAAATAATATTCACATAGTCACTATATTTGTTTTAAAAAAGTCATTAGTCCACCTTGATATTAAGAGCCACTAATGTCATTAAATAATCAGTACATTGTAATATTACCTTAAGAGTAATAAAGATTTTGAAAACACCTTTGTAGCTTAGCTAGTAACAATAACAAATAATAATACAGTCACAGAAAGGACAAATAGAAACAATAACAATAACAACAACTAAAATCCTAATATTACTTCTACAATAACAAAGAATTTGAAAACACCTTTGTAGGTTAGCTAGTAACAATAACAAATAATAATACAGTCACAGAAAGGACAAATAGAAACAATAACAACAACTAAAATCCAAGACTGGAAACCACACAGTGCAGAGACGACTTGCAACAACAGAGAATCGCAAATACAAAAATGAATAGCAATGATAGCGAAGACAATATGAAATGTTACACATAGGAGGGGGGGGGGGGTTTGGAGGAGTGGGGGGGAGGGAGGGATGTGGAATAGGGGTTGGAAGTTGTGTTAGGGGTTTTGGAGAGACGAGGGGTTGCAGAGGACGTACAAGCAGCAATATTGACGTGCCGCGGGCAGAGAGGTTTCTTGGAACTGTTCCCTTCGTCAGTACCAGGATCCGTTGCTCTTGGTATTGTTCTTTGTGAAGTCTTCTGTTGCCATTGGAGTTGATCTTTTTTTTTCAATATGTGTATATATGAATTAATAAAACTTTTTTTCAATGTGTATATATATAAATTGATGGAATATTTTTCAATGTGTGTATTATATCAATGGAATTTTTTCCAATATGTGTATATATAAATTAATAGATTTTTTTTCAATTTGTATATATATATATATATATATATATATATATATATATAATATTAATAGAATTTTTTTTCAATATGTGTATATATATACATACACACACACACACATATATATATATATATATATTAATAGAATCTTTTTCAATATGTATATATATATATATATATAAATAGAATTTTTTCAATGTGTGTATATATGAATGAAATGCACGAACGTACGGATATTTACAGCCTAGAAATTCATTATTATTTGTATGGATTCATTTATCTTTTGAATATGTGTTTATATGAATTAAATGCACGAATGTACGGTTATAAACAACCTGGAAGTTTGTTATTATCTATATGAATTAATACATATATACGCTATGGTAATACGTGTATCGTGTATTTAATTCTTAGTGTGTATCCATGTAACATCATTCATTTCCTGTTCATGAACTATATCCCAGCATGTATGTACACATTTCATCTGATGTTTATATACATCATGTATATATATATATATATATATATATATATATATATATATATATATATATATATATATATATATATATTTGATGTTTATATACATCATATACATACATATATATATACGGTAATATATATATATATATATATATATATATATATATATATGTATATATATACTGTATATATATATATGTATATATATACTGTATATATATATATATATATATATATATATATATGTATATATAGAACACACACATACAGTTTATATGTAATATATACATATATATATATATATATATATATATATATATCTATCTATATATATATATATATATATATATATATATATGTATATACACATACACACACACACATATATATATATATACATATATATATTGTGTGTATATATATGTATATATATTTATATATATATATATATATATATATATATATATATATATATATATATATGGATATATATACACACATACATATATATATACATATATATATATATATATATATATATATATACATATATATGTATATATAGTAGATAGATAGATAGATAGATAGATAGATAGATAGATAGATAGATAGATAGATACATATGATAGCTTTGTGGCCATAATTTTTTCCAATAATTTATAAATTATCTTGAAGTTGGCTTACACTTATAAGTGAAACCAAAAATGAATGTATGAATGCACGTATACTGTATATAGGTATATACAGTATACGTGCATTCATACATTAAGTAGGTTCTTATAACTCGTCTTTTTTTGTAAAGTATTACTTCGCTTATCTGGAGCTCACATAAACTGTTGAGAGAATTCAGTTATACGTAACATAAATATAAAGATAGAAATGTTTTTAGACAGTTTTCCATTTTTTCATTTGTGTTACGTAATACTGAATTAATCCTGTCAATCATTTCTCCAGACGGCGAAATAATTCTTAAGAGTAATTGCTAGTTCAGAAGAATATTCACCTTGACGTTATATATATATATATATATATATATATATATATATATATATATATATATATATATATATATATATATATATATATATAGATAGATAGATAGATAGATAGATATATACAGTATATATCTTTTACTGTATATTGAGGTAGGTCGTTGATCCTAGCGAGCTTCAGAAATAAAATGAATAGGAGAACGAAGAATCTGGACAACATCGCTCATGTTTATTAATGCCAACGTTTTGGGACGCATCCCATTATCAAGGCTAGAAAAGACAAAATTTTGTAAGCTCCACAAAATTGGCCTTTGCTCATTATCAAAGGCTTTTTCATAGTCTACAAATGCCATCGAAAGTAGATATCTCAAAATGATATTTGGTCATTACAACTTCTACCTTTTCAAAATCCTGCTCTTTCATCTCAGCCTTTCATCAATATTTCTCTGCAGTCTCTTTAGAATAAGCAGAGTATATATTTTCATGATAACTGACGTAAGTGTGAGGCCTCTGTAATTATTGCAATCAACCAGGTCTCCTTTTTTTTCTTTTTGCCATTTTTCACTAACACTTCTAACTCCCATTCATAAGGTTTTGCCTCTTCATGCTACATTCTATAAAATAATCTTGAAAGTATTCTGTGAGTTACTTCACTTTTAGCCCGTATCATCTCAGCAGTTATTCCATTGTAACCAGGGGCTCTCCATCTCCTGAGTTTTTTAATGATAGCTTTGACTTCAAACACACATCAAGGTTTCATCACCTTCAGGTATATCAATCAAATTATTCCCTTCGTATCTCCTATTCATGACCTCACTAGCGTTCCATCCAACGTTGCCGTTCTTGATCCTCTGTTGTTATAACAGATACATCTCCCTTTTTGATAGGTATATGTTTTTTCTTCTTTGCCCCGTCGAGATTTCATTAATAATTCTATGAGCAATTCTTACACCATAGCCACTTCCTAAATTCATAGCTTTGTCAGCCTCACCTGCGTTCCTGTCTAAATGTTCTCTACAGTTATTCCTGGCTTTTCTTTTGACCTCACTATCAATACTAGAATACTTAACATGCTCTACCATGTAATTTTCATTACTTCCTCGAAAACTCTCAACAATAATTTTCTGTCTTTGTCTCCTTTTTATAGTATCCCACTTATCCCTTGTAATTGCATGTCCCTAATCTTCAATATTAACTGGTTGATAGATGTTCTTGATATCACACCATTCTTCATTAATTGTCTGATCTTCATCTCTTAAAATCTCCATGACTGCAAATTGATTCCTACATTTTCAATTGCAAATGTTTCTCTGTGCTCTTCTTCTAAAAGCTCAATTGTATCAAACCTAGGTATTTATCTATCTGTTTGTTGGGTGCTTTCACTTTGAATTTTAGTGTGGTAATGAGAACCTGGTGATCACTATTAATTCATGCACCTCTATGTCTTCTTACGCTTCTCAGAGTCCTCCTTCTCTCTTTATTAATGGCTATGTGGTCTATTTGATTTTTATAATTGACACATGTTGAAGTTCATGTACATTTATGGAGGTCCTTGTGCTGGAAAAGAGTACCTCTAATGACACAATTGTTTTTTGTACATTACTAAAAATAAAAATTTTCGTTAACATAACAAGAATGTAACTTGATTCTTACGCCATAAAACTTAATATTTTTACTGGAATGATTCATGAAAATTTATTTGTTCCTTATACCGTAAGAAATAAACATTTACTTATACCTTATGACTTAACATTTATCCTATACTATTAAAATTACATTTTCCTTATACTATTCTATATAAATAAATATCTTCACTGAATCATATAAAATGAAAGATTTCATGAAAATCTAAGTTATTTTTTACACTATTTGAAATGCATTATTTTCATATTGAAATTATGAAAAACAAGTAAAAAAAATTCCTTCAAAAATCAATTAAACAGAAGAAGAAGTAGTCCACCTTAATTATATTTTCGCTTGAGAAATTCTCTTTTCTATGAGCTGTTAATTTGGTTTATGAGACGACACGTGACTTGAAAACTCCATTTAATTTCATTTCAGAAAACTGAAACTATTCGCTGAAGGGTCAAATGGATATTGCCAGGACAGTTGTTTTTCTCCAGCAGTTTAGAGGCAATTGTGACTCTTTCTAATTTCAACTTGTGTTACATTGTAGCGCTGTCAAATGCCAGTTTATTTCGTGCGTGTAATCCTAGGTTTGTTGTTTTGAGAAATCTTTCAAACTTGAAGCTTATTTTTCAAGGAAAAGTTCAGACTATAAGTTTACTTTCCGAGAAATCCTTCAAACTTGAAGCTTATTTTTAGAGGAATAGTTCAGACACAATAAGTTTACTTTCCGATGACTCATTCAAACTCTAAGCTTTCATAAATGTAATCTGATTCTAATTGATAAAACATTAATAATTCATTTTATTTTATCAATTTTGATAGATTTAATTTTCGCGAATGATTTCCCCAAAAATAGAAACAAAGGAAGATAATGAAAAACAACCTGAAGCGAAGCACATGCAGAAAGGGCAGCTCCATTTCTTCCGGGTGGTATGAATCGTAAACATTTGAAATTAAGGGGAGAGGAGTACACGGTATAGAACTGTCATAAGTATAAGAGAAGAGTTACGATGTTAATATGAAGGCTTAACTGCTGTGAAAGCAGGTCCAGGCGCATGGTCATATCATATGCTTATTGTGGAGAGAGAGAGAGAGAGAGAGAGAGAGAGAGAGAGAGAGAGAGAGAGAGAGAGAGAGAGAGAGAGAGAGAGAGATAGTATCTTCCGAGCCATGGGGTCAGTCTTAAAGGAGGAAGAGGCTTGAGAAATAGCGAGGGCCTGGGAATTAACGGAGGGAAATATCTGTCGCTGGTCTTACCAAGATGCGACCTAAATTTGGATTCTAGAAATTCCAGGGTCCTCTTTCCTAGAAAGATACGAAGAGGAAATGCTGAATTGCATTTTCCATTTTTCCTTCCTCAACACTTAGAGAGAGGAAGATGTGGTGATGGCTAAAGTGTTTACATTTTTTTCAACTAATTAGTCGGAAATTTTAATTTGCATTAATTTAGAGCGGGTATAATTAGGCCTACTATTTGCGTATATTTTAGCTTTTATTAATATCATCAAAGAGGTTACCAACCTCTTCCGTATCTTGCTGTGATACGTCTTCATGTGAAAAACTGTATAACAGATAATTACCTATCTCCCTCTATCTATCTATCAATATAGATATATAGATTGATTGATAGATATGTATCTATATACAATTATAGGGATTTAGATTTATTTCATTATATTTTCACTAGCCGTGTTAATTTAGTGGCTAAGTTAGAATTGTTAAACATCTAAATCATTTTCCTTTCATTTAGGGATATTAAAAAAAAATTTATAGGCCTATGTGTATGGAAAGTTTTAGAATCTATAAATGTTGATCATTTGTTTGTATATATGTACATATACAGCTAAGATATAGCTAGAAAACTCTTTTCGGAAAGTCCATCAGGTTCCTGCTGTCCCTTCTCGGAAACTCTTGACTCATAATGATTCCAAAATCCGGAGAAAATGGGAGGTAAAGAGCAGGGAGGGTTAGATTATATATAAATAAAACATGACCCTTGATTACTTGGGAAAATATCTCTATGTTTTATCCAGTCGTTTGGGGATTTAAACACTTTTTTTAACCTATTTTCGTTCCTATGGTAATTATGGATTCATCCGATGGTTTTGGAATATATGCGTCATTTTCTTTCTGAATAGAATATAATAAACAACTTTTATTGTTATGGGTATTTGTGAGTTAATCCAATTATTTTTGTTTCAAATCTAGGGTTCTAAGATTCTGAGAGTTATTGTCCAGTTTAAGTGAAAGTCAACACACCTGTTGTATATGTATGTACCAACCGTGTGCCAATGTGATGGTGCCGAGAGAAGGTTGTGAACTCAAAGCCAGTGTGAAAGCAACTGAGTGAGTTTATTGTAGAACACTCTCCTTTATATACAAAATCTCAAAGCAAAAAGAATTTTCATGTTGAGAAATCGACAATGTTACAGAGGAAAAAAGCAGACACGATTTTTCAGGTTCTTTTTAGTGCGAGGGGAAAGCTAAGATACAAGCACAAAATGAACTATGTACGATCGTGTGACACACGGTTGGTACATGTATTAGGTTCCAAACCCGGTTTTAAACGCAGATGGGTCAAACTACCACCTCGGAAAAGATGTACTAATTACCTTACATTTTGTAATTAACCTTTTACTTCGTCATTTTATTTATGTTGAACAGTATTAGTTTCCGAGATCTGATCGATGACATTGATAAGAGCAATTCATTCTAAACTAAGCTTGGGATACCGCTTTCAATTACTTAACGTTTAGATACGTTCAGTTCTATTTTCTTGTTTTATATTCCCATAAAGATAAACCAGGCCATGGTTGATCTTGAGGCAAAATTAATTTTCATGAAACTATACAACATTTCAGTATTCAGATATGTAGTTTCTGAACCTCTTACTTCATGCCAAACGAAATAAGAGAAAAGTTTAGATTGAAAATGAATTAAACCTTTGTTTTTAGCAGGCGTCAGAGTCTTTATTATTATATTACTATTATTATTACTTGCTAAGCTACAACCCTTTTTGGAAAAGCAGAATGCTATAAGCCCAGGGGCCCAAGCACGGAAAATAGCCCAGTGAGGAAAGGAAAAAAAGGAAAAATAAAACATTTTACGAACAGTATCAACATTAAAATAATTACTTCCGATATAAACTATTAAAACTTTAACGAAACAAGAGAAATTAGAGAGAATAGTGTGCCTGAGTGTACCCTCAAGTATGTGTGTGTGTGTTTTATTTCTTAAGCATATACAGTATATGTATATCTATATACAATTTACAATATACATATACATATATATATGTATATATATACTGTATATATATATATATATGTATATGTGTGTATATGTATATATATATATATATATATATATATATATATATATATATATATATATATATATATATATATATATATATATACAGTATACAGTATATATATATATATATATATATATATATATATATATATATATATATATATATATATATATTCATGAAAAAAAGTATTATTGGTATTTACTATTGATATGAAATTCATTACTGACTATGAATAATCATCTTTACAGTTGTCTATTTCCTTTGTCTGTGCTAACCGGCGTATTTGCATTTTAATGCGATATAACGAATAATTATAAATGTATTGCTGTTTTTAAAAACGAATAAAATCATACCGGCGGATATTACTATTGTTTCAAATGAAAGTAAATTGACCCTTTATATTTCAGTCATCATCATCATTATGACGATGATTAACATTATAAACGAAAACACGGGTTAATGCAATTAATTATAATAAAAGTAAGTTTATCATTTGCATTAAAACAAAACCCAGACGTGTACAATATAGTTCATCCAACTCGAGACAGCAAAATACTGATTATTCTCTCTTAACACTTTACGGAAAACAAAACCCAGACGTGTAGAATGTAGTTCATCCAACTCGAGACAGCAAAATACTGAATATTCTCTCTTAACACGGTACGGAAAACAAAACCCAGACGTGTACAATGTAGTTCATCCAACTCGAGACAGCAATATACTAAATATTCTCTCTTAACACGGTACGGAAAACAAAACCCAGACGTGTACAATGTAGTTCATCCAACTCGAGACAGCAAAATACTGAATATTCTCTCTTAACACGGTACGGAAAACAAAACCCAGACGTGTACAATGTAGTTCATCCAACTCGAGACAGCAATATACTAAATATTCTCTCTTAACAAACTTTACGGAAAACAAAACCCAGACGTGTACAATGTAGTTCATCCAACTCGAGACAGCAAAATACTGAATATTCTCTCTTAACACTTTACGGAAAACAAAACCCAGACGTGTACAATGTAGTTCATCCAACTCGAGACAGCAATATACTAAATATTCTCTCTTAACATTTTACGGAAAACAAAACCCAGACGTGTACAATGTAGTTCATCCAACTCGAGACAGCAATATACTAAATATTCTCTCTTAACACGGTACGGAAAACAAAACCCAGACATGTACAATGTAGTTCATCCAACTTGAGACAGCAATATACTGAATATTCTCTCTTAACACGGTACGGAAAACAAAACCCAGACGTGTACAATGTAGTTCATCCAACTCGAGACAGCAAAATACTGAATATTCTCTCTTAACACGGTACGGAAAACAAAACCCAGACGTGTACAATGTAGTTCATCCAACTCGAGACAGCAAAATACTGAATATTCTCTCTTAACACGGTACGGAAAACAAAACCCAGACATGTACAATGTAGTTCATCCAACTCGAGACAGCAATATACTAAATATTCTCTCTTAACACTTTACGGAAAACAAAACCCAGACGTGTACAATGTAGTTCATCCAACTCGAGACAGCAAAATACTGAATATTCTCTCTTAACACTTTACGGAAAACAAAACCCAGACGTGTACAATGTAGTTCATCCAACTCGAGACAGCAATATACTAAATATTCTCTCTTAACACTTTACGGAAAACAAAACCCAGACGTGTACAATGTAGTTCATCCAACTCGAGACAGCAAAATACTGAATATTCTCTCTTAACACTTTACGGAAAACAAAACCCAGACGTGTACAATATAGTTCATCCAACTCGAGACAGCAAAATACTGAATATTCTAGCTTAACACTTTACGGAAATGTCCAGAGCTAGGCCAGCTAAGAGTTGAGGCTCTGGGCTAACCTACCACGGCGTCTATTACTTACCCTGAGGAAAGTTTTCTTATGACCGGTTTCCTGACCATTACAGTCGCCTAAAAAGTATTTTATCCCTAAATCCCAGACAGGATCCTGCCAAACTTTTTATTCTAATAACCAGAACTGTTTGGCTTAAAGCACAGTACTTCTTAGTTGTATTATTATCATTATTATTATTATTATTATCCGAGCTACAACCCTAGTTGGAAAAGCAAGATCCTATAAGCCCAAGGGCTCCAATAGGGAAAAATAGCCCAGTAAGGAAAGGCAATAAGGAAATAAACAAACGATATGAACAATTTAACAATAAATCATTCTACAAGCAGTAACAACCTCAAAACAGATATGTCCTATATAAACTATTAACAACGTCAAAAACAGATATGTCATATATAAACTAGAAAAGGACTTATGTCAGCCTGTTCAACATAAAAACATTTGCTGCAACTTTGAACTTTTGAAGTTCTACTGATTCAACTACCCGATTAGGAAGATCATTCCAAAACTTGGCCACAACTGGAATAAAACTTCTAGAATACCGCGTAGTATTGAGGGTCATGAAGGAGAAGGCCTATTTTAACTAATTGCTCTTACCAGTTGGAAAGTTCTTGGTGCACTTTCAAATTGTACATTATATATGTAATAGTTGTGCTATTAGATATAAAGGAAAATGTGTGTGATAGAGGAAGTGATAAACTTATTAGTAGTATGGTATTCTTGAATAGCAGCAAATGAAGAGATTTGTATAAATGTATTTTGCAATAGGCTTGATTTTGGGAAATACACGGATTTTGAAAACTGAGGAAAATAATATTTAGGAAAGAGAAAATGGACAGGAAAAAATCTTGCTCGACTATTTATTAGTCCAGCCACCCGTTGAGATACTACCACTAGAGAGTTATGGGGTCTTTTGACTGGCCAGACATTACTACATTGGATCCTTCTTTCTGGTTACGGTTCATTTTCCCTTTGCCTACACACTCACACACCGAATAGTCTGGCATATACCTGACAACACTGAGATTACCAAACAATTCTTCTTACTGCACTAATTGTTCAATGAATACTTTCCTCTTTTTAAGGGTAGAAGAGGATCTTTCGCTATGGTAAGCAGGAGAAGGACACTCCAAAATCAAACCATTGTTCTCTAATCTTGGGTAGTGCCTCAGCCTCTGTACCAGGGTCTTCCACTGTCTTGGGTTAGAGTTCTCTTCCTTAAGGGTACACTCGGGCACACTGCTATATCTTATATCTTATTTCTCTTCCTCTTGTTTTGTTGAAGTTTTTATAGTTTATAAAGTGATATTTATTTTAATATTGTTGCTCTTCTTAAAATATTTTTTCCTTGTTTCCTTTCCTCACTGAGCTATTATCCCTGTTGGGCCCCTGGCCTTGTAGCATCCTGCTTTTCCAACTAGGGTTGTAGCTTGGCAAGTAATAATAATAATAATAATAATAATAATAATAATAATAATAATAATAATAATAATAATAGCAAGTTGCAAAATGTAAAGGCAAGAGGAGGATGGCTGAAGGTATATTCAGTTGAAGGTGAGGTTAAGGTAAATATGAATTGGAGATGGAAGTGAGAAAATGTGGATAAAAATGTAATTAAGAGAAGAGCTGGGGAAGGTAGTATGAAGATAATATAAGGGTTACACACACACACACACACACAGAGAGAGAGAGAGAGAGAGAGAGAGAGAGAGAGAGAGAGAGAGAGAGAGAGAGAGAGAGAGAGAGAGAGAGAGAGAATAAGAAATAGTGTGAAGAGATATAGGGATTATTGAAGGATATGTTTTTTTCGATATCCTATCACAGGATAACAAAGAAAATCGGGTCAAGTCGTGTGAGGATTAGCAAGTCAATCAATAGCAAAGTAATTGAAATAAAACACTGCAAGTAATAAAAGCAAAGAGAAGAAGGTGAATGGAAACTTTTAATTAACCTTCAAATATTTTACATTTTCTATTCATCACTCATATATATCTATTTGTTATTTCCTTATTTCCTCTCCTCACTGGGCTGTTTTCCTTCAAAGAGCGCTTGGGCTCCTAGTAGCATTCTGCTTTCTCAGCCAGGGTTGTAGCTTGGTTAGAGTCAATAATAATAATAATAATAATAATAATAATAATAATAATAATAATAATAATAATAATAATAACGATATTAATAATAATAATAATAATAATAATAATAATAATAATAATAATAATAATAATAATAATAATAATAATCAAAAGCCTCAGTAGTGTTAAAATATATTATTGTAAAATGGTAAAAATCATACAAGGAGAGACTTTCGGATACTGCTCCGTATCCCTCTTCAATCCTACGGAGCAGTATCCGAAAGTCTCTCCTTGTATATTTTTTACCATCTTACAATAATATATTTTAACACTACTGTGGCTTTTGATTGTAAATATAACAGCCTCGTTACGGAAGTTCCTTAGTTCAATAATAATAATAATAATAATAATAATAATAATAATAATAATAATAATAATAATAATAATGAAGACATGACTGTTAAAATCAACTGCACACCTAGTACTACATACAGGATGCTACAGTCTGCGAAGTTCTGAAAGCAACGGATGAAAGGAATTCTGAAAAACCTTATGTAACAAGCATAGAGAACTAACTAAACGACGTTGCCAGAGAATGATATCAAGATCGGGAGTAAGGAATTTAATTTCAATAGGACAAATTTTCTATCCAACAAATTATATAAGTCAGCTGCTTAAAGACCGGAAAGGAGAACAATATAAGGTAGAATGAAAGAATTGAAGAATTTGGGATAAATACACATATTGCAACGGAAGATGAAATATCATTGGAAGGCAAAAGGGATAATGAGGTAGAATCATTTAAGTATTTAGGAACTATGATCTCAAATACAGGGTCTTTGGAATTAGTGTTTAGTGAAAGATTGAGAAAGCAAATCAGACAGTGGTTAGATTAAGTGAAATTTGGAAATAAAAACGCCTGAATTTACATATAAATATCAGACTACTATATATATATATCAGTTCACTGAGGGCGATGTTACTATATGGACATGAGTCATGGTATGACAATGAAACAATATCCAACCGATTTTGTAGATTTGAGAACAAATACCTCAGAAGAATATTGGGAGTTAAATGACAGGACAGGATTAGAAATGAAACTGTGAGATAGATTACTCGAGTGCCGTATGTGGATGAGATAATGGTAAGGGGTAGATGGAGATGGTTTCGTTATGCTCTTCGCACTCCCCAAGAGAGATTAGTTCACCAAATGTTCAGCTGGGCTCCACAGGGCACTAGAAGAGTTGGAAGACTCAGGCCTACATGGGTGAGGACTATGAAGCGCGAAGTAGGAGATGATGAATGGAGAAGTGTTGAATTAAAAGCTCAAGATAGAGACGACTGCCGAAATCTAACCGAGGCCCTTTTCGTCAATAGGCGTAGGAGGATATGATTATTTATATATATATATATATATATATATATATATATATATATATATATATATATATATATATATATATATATTGTATGTATATACCGGCTCAAGATAGAGACGACTGCCGAAATCTAACCGAGGCCCTTTGCGTCAATAGGCATAGGAGGATATGATTATATATATATATACATATATATATATATATATATATATATATATATATATATATATATATATATATATATATATATATATACATATATATATATTTATACATATATATATGTGTGTGTGTATACAGTGTATATACATTATATATAAATATATATACACACACACACACATATATATATATATATATATATATATATATATATATATATATATATATATATATATATATATATATATATATATATATATGGTATGTATATACTGTATATATTTATATACATATATATTAACACCCACCCACCAACACACACACACACACACACACACACACACACATATATATATATATATATATATATATATATATATATATATATATATATATATATATATATATATATATATATATATATATATATATATATCAAACTAAGTAAGTTTGATATTCAGATCTCGAGAAATTCAAAATCATAAAAGATACAGAGTAGGATTATAACGGAAAACCTTTTTAAGACACTTAACTTAGGGAAGATCATCGTCTAGGCAAAGATGGTATGAAGTAAGTGTATAATCTACGAAAAGAAGGGATGATAGAGTAGCAATAATAAAGATGAAAAAAAAAATAAACTCGAAGGTCAACGTGTATCGGTCACTTTAGATACCCTTGGGAAAAGATAAGCCATTTTTTTTGAAGACCAATATGGAACAAGGGTCCTTAACGTGTATATTTGCATACTTGTGAATATGGATGTGATACATAATAATGTAGTCGTATGTGCATGTAGATTTATAGAAAAGAAAATGTTTATAGCCCAGAACGAAAACGTATTTATTTTCTTGTACGCATATAGGCATATACACGTAAACAAAATATGTTTTATATAAAAGTATAAAGAGGAATTTTCATGCATATATGTATGTTTATACATACAAATGTAATTTCACTTGAACAGAAGAATGTAAGTCATCTCCTTTCTCACCGTTATCCCTGAATTAAGTGTGGTCAGTTGCCTGATGCACCCTCTCCAATGCCATATATGAAAGGCATCCTCTTCCACCAAACCTCTTCTTTCCATGTCCACAGAGGAATACATGTATGTTTGTATGTAAAACTGTAAGCATCTCCTTTTGATTCTCAATGAAAATTGTATC
>NC_090766.1:44163898-44183898 GCF_036898095.1 Palaemon carinicauda | reverse complement strand
ACAATTCAAGAAGCTGATTTTGTGATTATTCAGGAACTTTGACCCGGAGAAATTAAGTGTTTCTAAATATGTTTAGCATTGCAGTTTCTGATCAAATCGACATTATCGGCAGTGTCACGTCAAAGTTCGGAAGCCTAAAACTGAAACACCTTTACGGTGTCATTTGGGCGTTTCCCACCCGCCGGTCGTCCCTGTGCTTGTTGCTACCCTTCACACCCGGAAACAAGAGACTTCGACGAATGAGGTAAGGGAATATGGCATTCTAGCTCAACTTAATAATACTAATACGCATAAGAGTAATTGTCATGGAAGTACATCCATGTTCCTCTTGCTAGAACGGAGGAACAATGAGACTAGGACTATGTGAGGAAACGGTTCATTTCGCAGATGTTGTTGCAACCTGTTATTTTAGACCGAAAAAATGTTTATTTCTTGTTAATTTTCTTGTTATCATTAACCGTACATCGTTAGTTTTCGTATATAGGGATGTATGTATGATAGCGGCCACCTGTATGTATTGTTACGTTTAAATTAGAATACGGCAGCGTAAGAGGGGTCGCAGGGGGTGGCTTGTTATCCCTCCGTAAGTAGGTGAGGCTCCGCTTGTGGATTAGGTTAGGGAGGGGGGGGGGGGGAGTTTTGGTTAGTTAATGTCCATTTTCAATGAACGCGTGAGGAACTGGCCGCTGATATACAAAGGCTCCCAAGTGTGCAACTGTATTTGTGGTTGTGTGATCAACTTTGTTGGCTTATTTTTATATAAACTTAAGTTAATTTTTATCTGCATTCTGTCGGTATATAATCTACATACATACATATACCAAGGCAATTCTCCCAATTTTGGGGATTAGCCGACATCAAACAAATGAAACAAAAAAGGGGACCTATCCTCCATGTTCCTCCCAGCCTGACAAGGACTCAACCGAGTTCAGCTGGTACTGCTAGGGTGCCATAGCCCCCCTCCCCCGTTATCCACCACAGATGAAGCTTCATAACGCTGAATCCCCTACTGCTGCTACCTCCGCGGTCATCTAAGGCACCGGAGGAAGCAGTAGGGCCTACTGGAACTCCGTCACAATGGCTCGCCATTCATTCCTATTTCTAGCACGCTCTCTTGACTCTCTCACATCTATCCTCCTATCACCCAGAGCTTTCTTCACTCCATCCATCCACCCAAACCTTGGCCTTCCTCTTGTACTTCTCCTATCAACTCTTGCATTCATCACCTTCTTTAGCAGACAGCCATTTTCCAGCCTTTTGACCATTGTGCACATGAACCTGTGAACAAAATAACGAATTATTTGGTTTGCTCAAAGCATTTATGAGGCATAAAGCCTGTAGGCTTACCGGATGTGCATAACAATAACCGGTAACCAGACACACATTTATGGCTCTTATTTTATTGTCGTTTATCATTTATAATTTTAAATTTTCTTGTAGCCTAATACTACTTTTACTTTCCACAAAATTATCAAATTTTCTTAGATGTTTATTTTACAGGGGACTTAAAATGGATATCGCAAACACACACACACACACACACACACACACACATATATATATATATATATATATATATATATATATATATATATATATAATCATCATCATCATCATCTGTTACGTCTATTGAGCTTTTAATTCAGTACTTCTCCATTCATCATCATCTACGTCGCGCTTCATAGTCCTCAGCCATGTATGTCTGGGTCTTCCTACTCTTCCAGTGCCTTGTGGAGCCCAGCTAAACGTTTGGGGAACTAATCTCTCTTGGTGAGTGCGAAGAGTATGCCCAAACCATCTCCATCTACCACTCATCATGATCTCATCCACATATGGCACTAGATTAATCTTTCTTATAGTTTCATTTCTAATCCTGTCCTGCCATTACAGGGTAGTTTCATTTCTAATCCTGTCCTGCCATTACAGGGTAGTTTCATTTCTAATCCTGTCCTGCCATTACAGGGTAGTTTCATTTCTAATCCTGTCCTGCCATTACAGGGTAGTTTCATTTCTAATCCTGTCCTGCCATTACAGGGTTGCCAGGTTGCCCTTTTCAAGTCCAAGAAAACCCTTCAAACTTGGCCTCTTTTTGTGCTAGGTACCTAAATTTGGCCTTTTTTAAATTAGTTTTAAATGCTATATTTTCGGCCTTTTTCTACAATTAGGTTGGCTTTTTAAAGCTGCAGTTGATCAGACTTTGGCCTTTTCTCCTTTGGAAAAACTGGCAACCCTGACTACCAATATCCTTCTGAGGGCTTCGTTCTCAAATCTGCCAAATCTATTGGAGATTGTTTCATTGTCATACCATGACTTGTCCATAGAGTAACACCGATCACACTAAACTGATATATAGTCCGATTTTTTTTTATGTAATTTCATGCGATTTGATTTCCAAATTTTACTTAACACAGCCATTTTCTGATTTGCTTTTGAATATATAATTTAGTAATATTATCCAGAGTTTCCCTACTCACGTTGTGAAAGAAGTCGAAGTCAGTAGTAAAGAGTTAGCCACCGACCGTATACACTTTGCTAGAACACCCCACCGAGAGCTCTCTCTCTCTCTCTCTCTCTCTCTCTCTCTCTCTGTATATATATATATATATATATATATATATATATATATATATATATATATATATATATATATATATATATATTTAGTCGTATAATCCAAAGTTTCCCCACTCACGTAGTGAAAGAAGTCGAAATCAGTGGTAAAGAGTTAGCCACCGAGTGCTCTCTCTCTCTCTCTCTCTCTCTCTCTCTCTCTCTCTCTCTCTCTCTCTTGTTACTTGGCATTTTCCTTCACTGTATCCGATATTTTCAACCATTTTCTTTATTTTCATTAGTAGTAGCCACAGTAATAATAGTTGTTTTAGTAGCAGGGGAGAGTGAGTTCAGAGCTCGAAGTCTGTCGAGTAGGGTGGGAAGGTCGTTTACCTCCACCCATGGTTTTATATCAATCTTCGTACATGCGTCTCTCTCTTATTTCCCATCCATGTACTCTCTGAATCAGGTAACATTTTGTATATTCTCCAGAGTCGTGGAAGCTACCTAGTAAATGTGTATCATGTTTGAAAACAATGGTTTAAATTCTATGACGTGCATTTTTTACACATGTGACAGTGGCGGTGGCGGTGGCGGTGGCGATGGTGGTGAACGGCATATAGTCCCCAAACTGATCTTCCGGTGTTGGCAAAACTTTTCCTCATAAGATTTTTAGGAGTTTGGCTTCAAATATACCAAGGTTCATGACTGCCATTACTTATGGGGAGGGGTGTTGGTGCAATAATTCGCATTACTTTTTTCCAGACAGACAAATAGTCATGCAGACCTCTCAAAACACGTGTATCTGGATGAAACTTGGGTGAATAAGAATTCACGGTTCCAAAATATAAGATGGATGAAAATCACTTAAAGCCACTGTAGTAAGACAGGTAAACGGGGAAGAGAAGTCGTTTGATTATATATACTTTAGTCAGGGAGACCTCCTATAACACGTGTATCTGGATGAAACTTGGGAGAATAAGAATTCACAGTTCCAAAATATTAGATGGATGAAACTCACTTGAGGCCACTGGAGTAAGACTGCTGAACAGGGAAGAGAAGTCGTTTGATTATATATACTTCCATGCTGGTACGAAAAAATGTGGCTTCTGACAACGCCAAGTTTGATTTTTACGGAATAAGGTAGTTTGGACATATGTCGAAAATAAGTAGTAAATGAGAGAGAGAGAGAGAGAGAGAGAGAGAGAGAGAGAGAGAGAGAGAGAGAGAGAGAGAGAGAGAGAGAGAGAGAGATTGTGGGTCGGTAGGTAGGAAGCCGTCGATCTGACATTTGGTTGTCAACTCTATATGGCAGTACCCCACTCATGGAAATTCCATAATCTAGAAATTCCAGAAACTGCCACACCTTGAACCGACTTCGAGTACGGACAGACTGATGCATTCGTTCGATGGTCAGTTTTTCACCTCTGGTTTAGACTCCTTTGCAACAAGGGAGAGTAAAGAAACTGGATTGTGATGGTACTAGTATCACACACACACACACACACACACACACACACATATATATATATATATATATATATATATATATATATATATATATATATATATATCTTTCCTGTCACACTGTGGGAGTGGGCATAGTCATACTCTGATGAGAGGGGGGGGGGGTACCCCAAAGCTCCGAGAGGTACACTCAGAAACCACACGCGTCCACAAATTACCGGGTCTAGAAAAGGGGATCGGTTTGGAAGGGTTGAGTCTGTGTGTACACATCTATCTACATATTTTTACTTCATATTTCACGGGTGGTATACACCCCCCCTCTCTCTCTCTCTCTCTCTCTCTCTCTCTCTCTCTCTCTCTCTCTCTCTCTCTCTCTATATATATATATATATATATATGTATACATATACATATATATATATATATATATATATATATATATATATATATTTACACACACACACACATATATATATATATATATATATATATATATATATATATATATATATATGTATATATATATATATATATATATATATATATATAATTGCATAAATATATACATAATATATATACATATGCTCTATACTGTATATGACATAACATTAAAACTTGGGTAATTATCTTTCATCATTTAGTCACCATTATATGCAAGAGGGTGTCTACTTTACTAAAATCGCCAAAATTTGGAAGCTTCCACGTTAACATTTTGTAAACTGCGCTTCTATAATCTGAGAAATATAACACTTTAAATATAGATTTATGGCAAATGTGGTGGGTTGTACAGATACAGTGATACTATGTAGTTCTTCCTCCGCCTGCCAGGCACAAGCGCGCGCTTGTTGTTGAAGATTGCCTGGCCCTTACAGCCAGGCACGGGCTCTTGCATTCTTGCAGCCTTGCAGCCCGTAGTTATGCGTGCGCATGCACATACACACATCAAGGAAGCCTGTTCATACATCAATATATGTATAAACTTATACATATCCTATGTATGTATATAGATATATTTAATTATGTGTGGCAGAGCATATTATTAGTATTATTATTTCAATTTTCGTACGATAGTTAACAATTACTGAAGTTGTTACATATGACTAAGTAGAATGTAACTGATATGTTAACACATTTTGACGTTTTCACCATGGATAGAAGGTCGGGAAGTAAATATACATATGAATATACGCAACAAGTTTTAGCTGAAGCTTGGAAAACGAACAATGTCCGAGCTGTCTTGCATGAGGGAAAGTTGTGTCCAAAACTGGATTAAAAACAAAATGCAAAATTAAATGATGGTATATCCGCTTTATGAAAAGTTAAACTAAACTGCACAAATGCTACCCAGAGAATTGAACGGAAATGGTTAATAATTCCCTATGTTTTGAAATAAGCATCACAATGCTTAAAACTATAAAATTATCGTGCACCGGCAACAGGGATGAAACCCACCAATAAAACTTCTTAGTAAAAACTATATACCTTTTATATATAAAACTATACCTTTTATGTGTTAGAATAAAAATTATAGTTCAAGTATTAACTGTTACTTATAGTAATTAAATAAAAAATGATTCGGTAGTTTGCCGTAATTAGCCGATTAGGAAAGCATAGACGCTTGTTTCGATCATGTAAACGTAAAAAAGTGGGAAAAAATATATTCGCTATGTTTTTCATAATACGGTACTAATATGTGAAAATTGTATACATTACTATTGCATACTGTTAAGTAAAATGTAAGTTTGATCAAAATCTTACCTCGGAGACAAAGTAGGCCTATAGTCATTTGTTTCCCTTCTATAAGTATTTGATTCCCATTTACTGTTTGTGTTTTCCATGAAAAGTAATGTAAGGTGTTGGAAATATAAGATAAGTAACATTCTAACATACAATAAGAACTTTTTTGCTAGGTTTCTTCTTTTATTTTTTTTTTCAAACCTCAAATTTTGGTGAACATACAATTATAATTGTATTCCTCATTTCTGATTTTATTTGTTTCATCCTTTTCTAATTTTGTTATCCTACAAGTATAATTTTTTTTTCAAGAAAAATAACACCACACCGTACATATTTTATTCATCGGAATTTTGCACCTACGATCTAGGTATAGAACACAGGTTCTACATAAAGAATGACCAGCTGCTATTTTGCTTGTGGCTAGTAGTAGTCATAGATCAGTTTGAAGGATATTATTTTGCATGATGTGGATAGACATCATTTCGTTAACGTTATATATTATTTCAAACACAACTCGATAACAAAAAAATTAGCTACAACAGTATTGCCGATAGTGAGAACGTCCACGAATTTTAAACCGATAATTGCCAGTGAATTCTAGATAATAATCAATTAATTAATAAACCTTGGCCAATGTATTGGGTGTCGGTTAGATTTAGTAGTTTTAAGAACAAACCCTCCCTGATTGTTGTTTTGCTGGACGGGAGATAGAGTCCCGCCCTAGTCCCACTCTGACTCCATAGTTTCTTGTAGTGTCTGCAACTTCACCATCCTTGTGAAATAAGGATGGCTGGTTTGGGGAGCCTAAAGGTCTCCCTTCTTTGTCATTAGCAGCCATTGCTTAGACTTCACTGGTCCTAGCTTGGCTGGAGAGGGGCCCTGGGCGCTGGTGATATGGAGTTTTCATTCTCCAGGGCATTGTCACTATCCCTTTCTCTGTCATTCATCCATATACCAAAGGCACTTCCCCCAATTTTGGGGGGTAGCCGACATCAACAAGAACAAAACAAAAAAAGGGGACCTCTACTCTCTATGTTCCTCCAGCCTAACCAGGGACTCAGCCGAGTTCAGCTGGTACTGCTAGGGTGCCACAGCCCAACCTCCCACATTTCCACCACAGATGAAGCTTCATACTGCTGAGTCCCCTACTGCTGCTACCTCCGCGGTCATCTAAGGCACCGGAGGAAGCAGCAGGAGTGGCCTTAAACATAGACAGTACAGTCATGTACTTAGCACTAGGTTTGCAGTTAATTCTAACAGTCTTGCCTTCTCCGTCATAAGTGTTAATACTACACAGGATTCTCGGAGTTTCATTTCAGTTGTGACGATATTGTGTTATGATCTTTCCAATGTGATAGTTGAATTGGCGGAACTTTAGGAGTTCAAAGTTTTCACAAAAGTTTTTAGTTGAACAGGTTGACATGCAAAACTTATATAAAAGACTTGATATATTTAACGTTGTTACTGGTTTTTAAACATTTTCAAGTATAGGTTTTTATTCTTATAGTAAACTCGTTATTTCTCTATTTGCGGACTGCTATCTCTATTGTAGCTCTTGGATTTCAGGCATATTGCATTTCCAATTAGTGTTGTAACTTATCTAATGATAATAATTATAGTATTATTTACTTATATGACCACGAATACTGGCCACAATTGTAAGTCTCTGTAGGTTAGGGACATTCAAATGCCCCGAATAAAAATAAAACTAAAAGACTGGAGAGGGTATGGATATTTTAAATGCTTAAATATGAGACTAAGTCAAGAAACAAGAACAACGCGAAGAGTGTTATATGTTTTTTGAGATTGAAGGAAAAAAAGTTTCTCATTAAAAATAAGTTACATATATTTTTGTCTAACTTTTTCTCTCTCTTCACTTCGTTAAAACTTAAGAATATTATAAGGCCTAACGTTTTCCAAATGAAATTTCCGTAATTTCAAGTTGGCCAACCCTTGATCACGACCAGAGCTCCCCTGTCTCTCTTTCTTGGATTTTTTAATTCATTTCACACATCTCTTTCAATCGGCGTGCTCTCTCTCTCTCTCTCTCTCTCTCTCTCTCTCTCTCTCTCTCTCTCTCTCTCTCTCTCTCTCTCTATAAAAATATTTTGGAATATGTTTCACAAAATATGTTTTTCCCCTCCCTTAGATATATAGGCTATATACAGTATAAACATATATACACTCATATATATAGATATATAGACATATATATATATTTATATATATATTTATATATATATATATATATATATATATATATATTTATATATTTATATATATATTATATATACATATATATATATATATATATATATATATATATATATGTGTGTGTGTGTGTGTGTGTGTGTATTTGTGTATATATACGTATATATATCCTCTTTTAGAATGGATGATGCCAGAAATTAATAGCTTTCTTGTATTCAGACAGTCTTTCGGGATGAATTAGCAGGCCCCAGGTCCTTTTCCTGATCCTATGTTGATTTGCGGGCGGTAGTCTGGGATCGAATTACATAGAAAGCCCCCAAACATCTTTGTTGACGATATAGGAAAAATTACGAATTATTTTCAATAATTTTGAGATATTATTTTAGTAGGATGTTGCCCAATTAATTAGTCGGACGAAGGACCGTGAGTTTCCTGCTTCTTTTATTCAATTTGTGCTAATAGAATTCCTTTATAGCTATTAATTTCACTGATAGCCTGGAAAAATATAAATGGAATAGATAAAATGTCAGCTAGGCAAGTGAGTGACCTCGTATGACCTATATGAAAGGAGTTCATATATACATATGTATATGAGAGAGAGAGAGAGAGAGAGAGAGAGAGAGAGAGAGAGAGAGAGAGAGAGAGAGAGAGAGAGAGAGAGAGAGAGAGAGAGCCAGCCTTTGTAGAGTCACTGACCTGACATGGCAATTTAAATACACTATTGGAACTAGATTGTTTTCACTGCAGTAAAATTTCCCTTTCTTTTGACGACTGGGGCTAGACCGTTTAAAGCATTATTTGACGTTCATAAAAGTTATTTCATAATTACAATAAATCAAAATAAAATTTCACGGGAGGGAGATTATCCTGTGCTATGTCGCTTTATAATAACTTCTCTGTATTAGTTACCTGATGTATCTTTGGCTGGCCTTGATTGATCACTGACCATTGATGGCGAACAAACTGGTTTCTTTTAACATTGATAAAATGTTTTTGATCAGGATATGTTCATTCATTTCACATGTGAATTATTATTAGTAACATTAAGCGTATGTTATCAAGGTTCTAAAAAGTGATAATTTCTTTTTATTTATTATCTAACCTAAAACATGATTTTTTTTTCTCAATCAGAGAGTAAATTCCTAGATTAAATGGTCGAACATGTTGTCCTTTTAGTTAAAACTCTATAAAAGCCTCGACAATATTGGTTTTATTAAGATGATTGTGACGCCCAATAGTAGACGTATGGTTGCTGAATACCTTAGTTGAGATCTAGCTAAAGTTAGTGCATGGTGCAAATTATAAGTATGTCGAGGACGAGGGTCTTCAACAATCAAATCTATGCATTGAAAGTGCCATTTTAACTATACACAATTCATTTAAGAAGTCTGATCGCAAATTTACTTTGGAGAAGCACATTCTGTCTATTTCTTCTTTAATTTCACAAAAAAAAAAAAGACTAATGAAGAGAGCCTGTTAGGGTTTTTGGTGATCAGTCTGTTCTGAGGAATTATTTTAGTCTTCATTTTACCCTGTTTGCATATTCTTCATCAGTCTGGTCTTCAGCTGCTGAATCTCATTTTAATTTGTTGGACAAAACTTCTGGTTCATTAAATTCCTATTTCCTAATCTGGATATTAATTTCTGGTACTGTCGTTCAGTTAGTTCTTTGTTCTTGTTGCATAATATATTTTGATAATTCTGATGATCCTCTGAATTCAGATTTTCCCAGACTGTTATATCCTTTACGAAGTAACCTACCATATATGAGTAATTTTTGTGTTGATAATATTGATAAATTGCAAAAAATAGCAATATATTGCAATTCCGCGCATAAATTGGTGACTAGATGCCCTAGATACTGTCTTTTTCCCTTTCAGAATTTTTTGTTTGCAATGTTGCTAAATTGCAAGAAAATGACATTATATTTGAATTTTGCGGGTAAATTGGTGACTAGATGCCCAAAATACTGTATTTTTCCCATTTGATAAATTGATTATAACAATCTTGCCTTCGTCATCATAAGGCTCAATTCTACACTGTACTCTAAAATTTTATTCCAGCTATGACCAGATTGTGGAATGATCTTCCCCAAATCTGGCGGTTGAATCGGTGGTATTAAAGATATTCGAGGCTGTTGCAATTGCTTGCCTGTTGACATAAGTCTCTATAGTTGAATATAACAGATCTATTTTAGACTTGTTACTGACTGACCTTAAAATATTTTATATCTTTTATTCATTCCCATTTATAGTTTATTTGGTATTCCTCTATGTCCTCTCCTCAATGGGCTGCATTCCCTGTTTGAAGGGTTAAAGGCCGCACATGAATAGCAGAGGAAAGGGACAGTGACATTTCCCTATCAAGCAGGACAATGCCCTAGAGTCTGACCATATATATATATATATATATATATATATATATATATATATATATATATATATATATATATATATGATCAGTGTCCAAGCCCCCTCTCCACCCAAGCTAGGACCAAGGAGGGCCAGGCAATGGCTGCTGAGTACTCAGCAGATAGACCTATAGGCTCCCCCAAACGCTCCATCCTTAGTTCACAAGGATGGTCAGGTTTCAGTGACCAAAGGAAATAACTAGTTTGAGCGGCTCTCGAACCCCAGCCTGGCGTTCACCAGTGACGGTCATTAATGGGCTACCACAAGCAATTGTGCTTGTAACATCTTGCTCTTCTAAGTAGGATTGCAGATTGGCTAGTAAAAACAATAACAATGATAGAAAGAGGTAATGCCCCCAAAGCTAGATATGTATGCTGTAGTCCCCATTACTAAATTGGAATTTGTCTCTCGAACGCGACGTGTAAAAAAAATAGTTTCATTAGTTACAATCCGAAGAGAGCAATTACCATCACTGCGCAATGCACTTCACGCGGCCCACTGTAGGTACTGCTAAAGGGCCTTAGCAGCGTCCCTTTAGTCTCTATCTACAGTATGTTCATCTTTTAGTCTTTAACTTTACCGCCGTTTCCTCTTCTTTTCTTCTATCTGACGACCCAATCATTTCTTGAATCATAAAAGTATACTATTTGTTCTCAACCCCTCTTGCGTCTTCGTCCTTCAAACGATCAACTGCTGCTTTTCCACCGTGTTACCCCATTGTTGATTGGTCTCCCCAGTCCTAGTGCTGGGGCATATAAGCCAAATTCCATGAATCAATCATAGTAAATCGTCTCTTCGTCCTCACCCTTAGTCACGTTGCCCTGCCTTTTCCAAATCATCTCATCATTCCGGCTTCCGAGAAAACACTTTCATTCGTTTCAGTTTCAGTTACAGTTGTCAGCCTTGCGATCCTCCATTCTATTCCATTTTACATTTATTATTTGAGCTAGAAATACTAAGCAATTAAAAATCTCCGTGGATCAATTTTAGCTGTGTAAAAGAGGAGTTACAGAAAAAGATGACAGTGTCTCGAAGCGTTTGTGTATATCATTGAACAATTTCCATCTAGAGGATTAATTTCGTTCTTTATTTTGTTGTTTGTTTCCTATCGTATTTTTCTGTTTAATTCTTTCCATTGACTGTTTTGTGTTTTCGAGTAACAATACAGAGTATAGCTGTATTCCAGAATTTGTATTTTACGGAACGTTTGGCTTCATTCCCCTGTATTTTATGAAATAATTCCTCCTGTGAGGAAATATGAGGATGTTTGTCTTGCTTTGTAGATGATTGTGTTGATATTATCACTATTGCTGTGGTTGATAGTATAAAAATAACAATAATAATAATATATTCATTAATGAATATAGTATATATTTTATTTGTTATAGTTGTAATACTAGATAATATAAGGGCAATTGTTGTTATGAATTTTGGGGATATAGCCCAGCATTGAGGTCTGGGATGAAGGAAAGGAAGCAAGAAAGAGAGGTAAAGTAGCATATAAAGCAAGTGCAGCTAGGGATCGAAGGAATGTTGCTAAGACCCTTCAGAAATGCCAACAGTGCACTGCGTGAAGTACACTGACGTCACTACCTTCCTATGGGGTTGCTAAGCTACAACCCTAATTGGAAAGGCATGATGCTATAAGCCCAGGGGCTCCAACAGGGAAAACAGCCCAGTGAGGAAAGAAAACAAAGAAAAGTAAATATTTTAAGAACAGTAGCATTAAAATACATGTTTCCTATATAAACTATAAAAAACTTTAACGAAACAAGAGGAAGAGAAATAAGATAGAATAGTGTGCCCGAGTGTACCCTCAAGCAATAGAACTCTAACCCAAGACAGTGGAAGACCATGGTACAGAGGCTATGGCACTACCTAAGACTTGAGAACAATGGTTTGATTTTGGAGTGTCCTTTTATAGTAACGTTCTTGCTTTGAATCCTTGGGTCCCTATGAAAAAATCCAACTGGAGGTTCCTATGATGAGTTCCAATCGGAGGTCCCTATGAACAGTTCCAAATGGGGTCCCTATGATGGGTTCCAATTGGGGCCCTTATGATGGGTTCCAATTGGGGCCCTTATGAGTGGTTCCAATTGGAGGTCCCTATGAAGTGTTCCAACTGGGAGTCCTTATGATGGGTTCCAATTGGGGCCCTTATGATGGGTTCCAAAAGGTCCCTATGAAGTGTTCCAACTGGGGGTCCCTATGATGGGTTCCAAACGGAGGTCCCTTTGGAGGGTTCCAACTGGTGGTCCTTATGAATGGTTCCAACTAGGGGTCCCTAAGAAGGGTTCCAACTGGGGGTCCTTATCAAGGGTTCCAACTTGGGGTCCCTATGAAGGGTTCCAACTGGGGGTCCCTACGAAGGTTCCAACTGGGGGTCCTTATGAAGGGTTCCAACTGTGGATCCCTATGAATGGTTCCAACTGGGGGCCCTTATCAAGGGTTTCAACTTGGGGTCCCTTTGAAGGGTTCCAACTGGGGGTCCCTATGAAGGGTTCCAACTGGGGGTCCCTACGAAGGTTTCAACTGGGGGTCCTTATGAAGGGTTCCAACTGTGGATCCCTATGAATGGTTCTAACTGGGGGCCCTTATCAAGGGTTTCAACTTGGGGTCCCTTTGAAGGGTTCCAACTGGGGGTCCTTATGAAGGGTTCCAACTGTGGATCCCTGTGAAGGGTTCCAACTGTGGATCCCTGTGAAGGTTTCCAATTGGAGGTCCTTATGAAGGGTTCCAACTGGGGTCCCTATGAAGGGTTTCAACTGGGGATCCATATGATGGGTTCCAACTGGGGGTCCTTATGAAGGGTTCCAACTGGGGATCCCTCTGAAGGGTTCCAACTGGGGGTTTCTATGATGGGTTCCAACTGGGGGTCCTTATGAAGGGTTCCAATTGGGGGTCCCCATGAAGGGTTCCAACGGGAGATATCCATTGAGGGCTCGTATTGCGGTCCCTACTGGGGGTCACTACGGAGGTGTCCAAATTGGGTTTATACTTTTGTCCTTATTAGGTATATTATCCGGGATCAATGCCCCTGTGTAGTAAGAATGACGTAGCTTAGTCATTCATATTAGGTAGAGTGACGTCAATATCTTGTGATCTATTCATTACTCTTCTTCCTCCTTCATTTCCAGAGTAAAGGTGTTACAATACCTTATATATGTGTTTGTGTTTGTTTCACCGGGAAATGTAATTATTTAGTGAATCCTTACTAATTTTGCCTCGGCGTCATTCCAGTATTCTTATTTTGAAGCTAAGAAGATATAAAGAAAAATATCTTCGGTTAACATTAAGATACGTCATGTAAAAGATAGTCACATAATAGATATTCAAAGGATGTATTCTTAATAAGCTTAAGTTTGTAGTGGAAAATATCTTTATTGCAATAATAAATTTTATTTCCAAAATTGAAACACATGTCACCAAATTACCTGTGTCTAGATTTCAAAGAATACTTTCAATTGTGTATATTTTACAGGTAGAAACCTAAAGAGGTCCGGTTACCTGTCGGGAGTTACAATTCTAGATATGATTGGTTTAGCATGTTAATTGATTGATAAAATACGTCAAACATTTATGGTCGTTTATGACGAAGAAGAGAATCACATGGAATGCAATATAGAATAAATGTATTAGCAAGGGATACTAAAGAGTGATGCAATAAGGAGGTCCATTTGAAGGGGCAGTCATTGGATGGGGATGCATTTAAAAAGAGCTGCATTTGATTGGGGAGGAATTTATAATGTGATATATTTAAAAGGGATGATTTTGAAGTGGAGTGAAATTATAAGGGGATACATTTAAAAGAGGGTGCGTTTGAAAGATGATACATCTGAAGGGGGAGCATTTGATGGAGGATACATTTGAAAGGAGATACATCTCAAAAGTGATGCATTTGAAAGGGGAAACTGTTTAAAAGGGATACATTGAAAGGGGATACTCTTCAAAAGTGATGCATTTGAAAGGGGAAAGAGTTCAAAAGGGATACATTTGAAAGGGGATACACTTCAAAAGTGATGCATTTGAAAGGGGAAACAATTCAAAAGGGATACATTTGAAAGGGGATACTCTTCAAAAGTGATGCATTTGAAAGGGGATACACTTCAAAAGGGATGCATTTGAAAGGAATACACTTCACAAGTTATGCATTTGAAAAGGGATCACTTCAAAAGTGATACGTTTGAAAAAGGAAACTCTTCAAAAGTGATGCATTTGAAAGGGGATACACTTCAAAAGTGATGTATTTGAAAGGGGATACAATTCAAAAGTGATGCATTTAAAAGGGGAAACACTTCAAAAGTGATGCATTTGAAATGGGATACACTTCAAAAGTGATGTACTTGAAAGGGGAAAGACTTCAAAAGTGATGTATTTGAAAGGGGGATACACTACAAAAGTGATGTATTTGAAAGGGGAAACACTTCACAAGTGATTTATTTGAAAGGGCAAATACTTCAAAAGTGATGTATTTGAAAGGGGGATACACTTCAAAAGTGATGCATCTAAAAGGGGAACACTTCAAAAGTGATGTATTTGAAAGGGGGATACACTTCAAAAGTGATGCATCTAAAAGGGGAACACTTCAAAAGTGATGAATTTGAAAGGGGAAACACTTCAAAAGTGATGCATTTGAAATGGGATACACTTCAAAAGTGATGTATTTGAAAGGGGATACACTTCAAAAGTAATGACTTTGAAAGGTGGAAGCGCTTCAAAAGTGATGCATTTGAAATGGGATACACTTCAAAACTAATTCATTTGAAAAGGGATACACTTCAAAAGTAATTCATTTGAAAAGGGATACACTTCAAAAGTGGTGTATTTGAAAGGGGAAACTCTTCAAAAGTTATGCATTTGAAATGGGATACACTTCAAAAGTAATGGCTTTGAAAGTGATGCATTTGAGGGGGGATGAATTTATAAGTTGATCCATTTGAAGCTGTCACTTAAAAAAAGGGTGTATTTGACGTGGGATGCATTTGGAAAGGGATGCACTTCAGAAGTGATGCATTTGAGATGGGCTACACTTCAAAAGGGATGCATTTGAAAGGGGATAAATGTATAAGTAAATCCATTTGAATCAGACATTTAAAAAGAAATGCATTTGAAAGGGGATGCAATAGAAGGAGGCATGCGGCGAGAAATGAGTTGTGGTAGAAAGAGGATGTGATATAACTGAAAGGGATTTGAGAGGGCTACACTTACAGGCGACATAATATCCTGGAGATATTTTATATTTTGTAATTCCACATATATTTGAAAGGCTTTTGTTTTATTCCTCAAATAATCAGTGACCTCATTATATATCATTGTTGCAAAATCTAATGATATGCAAAAAAGGCTCAATTTGTGTGGTCGTCCGTATGTCGTTTGGTTAATGAAACGGTTTATAGTTTTGACTGTTGAAAAAGGTGGGGTTTCTCTTTCAGAGAGAGTCATTAACAGACCGCATATCATTCTAATAAAGCTGGAAATATTAATAAGCCCCGTAATTAGTATTGTTGCCAATGAATGAGTGGTCAAAGTATGAGAGGCAACATCACTGCAGATTTCAGTTCTTGCAATTCTTGTCGTACCCTCATAATCCTCATCAACTTTTGTTTGCAACTTGAACAAAGGAAAAGAAATAATAGGACTTCTGTGAATTCTTTTCAAAGGATGACTAAGTCACAATGAACAAATATGACTTCATTTATGTTTTTTTTTTCTTTTTTTTTTTTTTTTTGCTAGAAAATTATATACGTTTGTTTATACTTTACTGGTAAATCTAGGTATTATTGGAATGCCTACAGTACCTCTAACGGGGTACTGTAGACATTACAAAATGGTATTCGGAGTGTTCCTTCGACCCCTATCCCACCCACTTCTTAGCCTTCTCCTTCGCTTCCGTTCCTATTTCTTTTCTTCCCTCTCGCTGTTCCGCCTCTTTCAAATTTTACTTCTTCGATGTATTCACAGAGTTGCACATGGCTGCTGTATGGCCTCCCCGGCTCCAACACTTGGCCATATGCCCGAATTCATTAAATGCATAAAAGTTAATTAGGTCATCGAGGTCAATGGAGGGTAAATTATGGGAAGAATGTTCGGTTGAAAAATATTCTACTTTTATTATCATAGACGGTAACAAATCAAATTCAATACGGCCACAGTGTAACGTTAGAGTAAAGATGTCTATCTCCTTAAATATTCATTACAATAACAGAAAAATAATTGAATTTTTTTTTGTATTTCAAGTCCAAACTCAATCATTTTTTTTTCTCTACAAAACGGCTATAAACAATTCGTCTTAATAGCATAACATTTGGATCGATAATTAAACTTTAAGAAGACACTACAATGTTAATTTTTTATGGCAACTAAAATTACTATCAACAATATCTCACTCGAAATAGATTTTCTTTACAAATTACAGTCATTACTCCTGTAATAAATCTCTGCGAATGTTGAATGAGAATACAAGTCGCTCATGTTTTTATGAATTAATAATGGCGATTTCAAAAACCTCGTAACTCTAGATTATGGAATTCATAAGTCCTTCTGTCATCTTTTAAGATACCATTGAACTAATAGCAGAATTTCAGCGATATTACCTGGGCCACAATATGGCCATTTTCTGAATATTTCAGTAATGCCAGAGTTATTATACCTGGCATTTGAAATATACATTAACTCATAATTATTTTATGTAATTACTTTCATAGATCTATATAAGTATCTAATTTTTTTAATGTATCGAACATTTCAGTGTTTGGATTACCCTTTGCACGTCACGAGTTCCGGAGAAGCAGTTATTATTAATAGTTACCAGTTATTACAAACAATTAATATAAAGTATCACCAATAAACATTGTTTTGCGAATCAACGAAATAGATTGACGTAATGGATTCTTAGAACTAATTGTCTGGTTAAGCTCTTTTTTTCTTTCATGCCCGAATAAAGTATAAAGATAGAATGATTAGTATTTAGGCTTTACTAAGAAGGAAGGAATAGACGCGACTCTTAAAACAGATAAGGTTATAGTTCTGAGATATCAGGACAGCAACAGTAATGCTACTATTACCATTGCTACTACTACTACTTCTACTACTACTACTACTACTACTACTACTACTACTACTACTACTACTACTTAAGAAGGGGGTCATAAGTGATTAATAAAAATATTTTCTTCGTGTATTAGTCATGAATTATTGCATCAATTAACATACTCGTAGATAATACCAATTTATTCAATTTAATTTTTGCAATATTTCTTTAACGACGTTACTTTTGTTTATGTGCATAATAATGGCATACAGTAAAAAATAATGAGAGAGAGAGAGTACTGTTAATTTTGATTGATTACATAATTTAAAATTCAGAGATACCAATTCAAATGAATGTTTACGTAAATGCAAGAGATGATTGAAAGAGATTCATGTAAAGTCTTGGATTAGTACAAATGTATGAGTAAATGCTTGTCTTAGTACGAGAAATGTATATCAAGGGTTGCGTTAGTATGATATGAGGAATTAATATGAAGTTTGGCATTAGTACTAGGGATTTATGTAAAGACTAGCAATATTGTAAAGCATTTATGTAAATATTTGCTGTAGTACGAATGATTTATGTATGTATGTATATATATATATATATATATATATATATATATATATATATATATATATATATATATATATATTATACATTTGTATATAGAGTTATTTATCATAAGAAATAGACAATGGTTTGGTGGCGTTCTAAGATTGAAGATAGTTTCTCTACGGTCGGATTGTCCTCCAGATAGTACTCAGAATAACATGGAAAATGCTTTCAAGTTTCTCCATTTATTATTTGATGCCGACAGTCCGTCCGCAGAGAAACTATCATCGATCTATGAATGCCACCAAGACATTGTTTATTCGTTTTAAACGTAGAGTAACTTGCCCATGCGATACCAAAAAGAATAAGTCAGTGTTTATATTAATACAAGGGATTTACGTGAAGACTTGTTGTACAGGAGATTCAATGTTGATTCTTGTATTGCGACGTGCGTTCTATGTAAATGTCTGCATTAGCGCAAAGCGTATATATATATATATATATATATATATATATATATATATATATATATATATATATATATATATATATATATATATATATTATATATATATATATATATATATATTTATATATATACACATATATTTATATATATACATACATACATATATATATATATATATATATATATATATATATATATATATATATATATGTATATATATATATATACACGAGTATATATGAATACTTACAATGTCACAAGTAATTTGTGAAAAGGCTTGCAGTAGTACAACGGATTTATGTGAATTATTGTTCTCGAACGAGGAATTTAGGTAAATGTTGCAATATTATAAAGGATTCTTCTTTTACCTTCTCTATCATGCCTGCCTGTTCCATTCAGACCACTTGAATATCAGATTGTCGAGTTGTCTGGTTATCCTTGTGTCTATGTGACTGTCTGGCTCTATCAGCTCTCTCTCTTTAGAACGCAATAGCTGAAAGAAGGTAGGGTCGCAAAAATAATTGCATATAAAATTTAATAATGGCCACGTTATCTGGGAGTGTTGGTATGCAGACCCTTTTTAATTTACTTCGTTACTGTCTTCTTCTGACAGATTAACCATCCCACGGTATCTAAAAGGGGCGCCGCCTTCGTAAACTTTCGTTATTATTCGTCTTATTATTATTGAAGTTTCTTATAAAATCGAATGAACAAGTTTCGAAAGGTAACTGTTTCCTTATTTACGTTTTGAGCTTACCGTAATTTGACTTTTTGGCTAGATCAGAAACCCTATTTGACCTTTTGGCTTGGTCAGAAACCTTATTTGACATTTTAGATAGGTCACAAATCTTATTTGACCTTTTGGCTAAGTCACAAATCTTATTTGACCCTTTGGCTAGCTCACAAACCTTAATTGACGTGTTGGCTAGGTTAAGAACCTTATTTGAACTTTTGGCGAGGTCACAAACCTTCTTTGATCTTTTGGCTAGGTCAGGAACTTATCTGACCTTTTGGCGAGGCCACAAACCTTCTTTGACCTTTTGGCTAGGCAGAAACCTTATTTGACGTTTTGGTTAGGTGAGAAACCTTATTTGACCTTTTGAGAGGATCAAAGCTCTCATTTTACCCTTTGGCGTAATCAGTTAGCAGCCTCAATTGGCTTTTTAGCTCGGTCAGAAACCCAAAATAACCTTTTGCTTTGGTCAGAACCTATATTTGAATTTTTGGCAAGGTCAGGACCCTTATATGACCTTTTATCTTTGTGAAAACTCTTATTTGACCTTGTGGCTTGGTGAGAGCTCATAATTGACTCTGTGGCTTGGTGATAACCAATAATGGACCCTTTTGTCTTAATTACTGTCCTTATTTAACCTACTAATTTAGACTGGAAACCATATTTCACCTTTTGGCTTCATCAGATCCCTTTTAGACCTTTATCGACGTCAGAAACTTTACTTGACCTTTGTGCTTTGACAGAGCTAATATTTGACCCTTTAGCTTGAGAAAAACATAATACTTGACCTTTTTTCAGTTTGTCAGAGCCCTTGTTTGCCTATTTGGCGTCGTCGGG
>NC_090766.1:44141398-44156398 GCF_036898095.1 Palaemon carinicauda | reverse complement strand
TGGCCCAAAATTGTCAAATGTTATGGTATATTGTCCGATTATATAAGAATAATTCGTAAATTACGATATTATTATTATTATCAAATGCTAAGCTACAACCCTAGTTGGAAAAGAAGGATGCTATAAACCCAGGGGCTCCAACAGGGAAAATAGCCCTGTGAGGAAAGGAAATAAGGAAAAATAAAATATTTTAAGAATAGTAACAACATTAAAATGAATATTTTTTATATAAACTTTAAAAACTATAACAAAACAAGAGGAAGAGAAACTAGATACAACAGTGTGCCCGAGAGTACCCTCAAGCAAGAGAACTCTAACCCAAGACAATGGAATACCATGGTACAGAGGTTATAGCACTACCCAAGACTAGAGAACAATGGTTTGATCTTGGAGTGTCCTCATAGAAGAGCTGCTTACCTTAGCTGAAGAGTCTCTTGTACCCTTACCAAGAGGAAAGTAGCCACTGAAATTAGAGTGCAGTAGTTAACCCCTTGAGAGAAGAAGAATAGTTTGATAATCTCAGTGTTGTCAGGTGTATGAGGACAGAGTAGAATCTGTAAAGAATAGGCCACACTATTTGGTGTCTGTGTAGGCAAAAGGAAAGAACCGTAACCAGAGAGAAGGGTCCTATGTAGTACTGTCTGGCCAGTCAAAGGACCCCATAACTCTCTAGCGGTAGTATCTCAACGGGCGGTTAGATATTCTACCAAAAATAGGCCAAATTTTTCAATTGTTATGATACATTGCCTGATTATGTTTGAAGAGTATTTAATAAATGCACTGATTCGGTCTTGATTACACCAAAATGTGTAATGTTGTTCTTTTCGCACATACTGTACATATTCCTGTAAATTCTCAAAATTATAGTGTTGAAAGATAAACTCATGGTAGTCGAGTTACCTTGTTTTCCCAACATGATGATAGAGGTCATGATGAAGCAATGATTCGATAGATTTTGTTTTCTGCAATGTTCAGAGATAGTATATCTGTAGCAGTGTAGATTGGTTATGCACGCGATAGTAGATAAATTCACGTTTAAACCGTGAATATAATCATATTTACGACGTCATGCGGAGAACTCTTATTTTCCCTCCAAGTTGAGAGGCTCATATTCATGATGCTTTTAGTAACAAGAGTCACTTTCAATATGGTAATGCAGAACGTTTTGCAATATAACTGTTAAGTGAAACGGATTCATCAATAATTTTGATGTGTCGAAAATCGATATTTGAATGCAATATTAATGAAAAGACTTTTTATGGGGAGGATATTTTAGTCCGTGGGATATAGGTGAAAAGGTGATTTAATAAAAATAAAGTGCAATAGATTATTTTATTGCACGAACATGTTATATGGACATTTAGTAACACCATATACAGAATGGGACACTGTTCAATTCCAAAATTGTGTAGTTCCCACTTTTACTTTTTCGGTAGGTATATCTATCTCCATTAAGGAGGTTATAGAATGACCTACGTTTAGGTATTTATTTATCTGTTTGTTTGCCTGTGAACAGGATCACGTCAAAACTTCTAGCCGGATTTTCAACAAATTCGAACAACGGATAGGTATCATGTTCCGGAAAAGCTCAGTAATTTTTGGAAGTGATCCGGTTCAAATTCTTGATTCTGGTTATTGTTATTATTTTACATTAGATTCATTCATGGTCAACATATAAAAAAGGGAAAACTTGGTCCGTAGACTTGATTAAAATGTTGACAAATCTTCATTAGCGGAGGTCAAAAATCTATGATTGTTCTTTTTTCTCGTATTATCTTGTTTTCTTCGGTAATAGAACGTTTTACGCATAAGAGGTATTAATTGAAATAAAAATGTGGAATTCAATTTTACACAATTTTCTCTCCATAAGGCATTTCAGATATTTTGAAAAAGCGAAAGATAGAAATATTTCTCGCTTTTCCTTCAGTATCTATTAAACTACTAATTTCATAGTAAACTATTATAGAATGACAGAAGGATTTTATTTCATTTCTACATAATTGTTATTCTCTAAATGTTAGTAAATTGTACAAGAGACCCTGAAAAGCCAATATACCCAATTTCAAGGATTGGAAAATACATGAAAATATTGGGTTCTTTTAAACAAGTTACAATAGTTCCATTGCATAAAGGTTTATTACGTTTTTTATGAACATCAAAATAGAAAAATTTAATTATTACTATATTTAATCTAGTTATGTTCAGTGCCATCGTTTATTAATATGCTAGCTAGATAATACTCACAAAAGTATGTACAGTATAGACCATGCTTTTTACATTGACAGTGATGAATGTCATGATGACATTTATACTAGACTACTTTTAGTAAGGCATCAGGAGTATGGTTGTTATCCATTGTCCAAGGAATCAAGTTTTTCTATTTCTCTTCCAGCCCCAATAATTAGGTTCCATATTACTATTTTCTAGCCAGATTTGTGTTTGATAATAAACACAAAACGAGTGATGTTTAACTACATCACTAGTAGGTAGCAGGTCATGAGTATCAACACTTCCCAAACACTGGAACTTTCTCTTTCTCATCTCATCAAGAGATGCACAATCCGTGCTGTAACTGAAGACCTAAATTATTGTTCTTTCTCACGCTTTTTTATTTCCTCGTGAGTGGATTTGTCAGATTGCAATGGCACTACACACTCAACCGTCTTTCCTTTGGTATTCAATCTTGACGTTGTATCACATCCACACAGATTATGCATAAATAGCAAACACCTGTAACAGTTTTCATCAAGTTATGAACTAATTTCTACATTATTCCAATTAGGAGTCTTCATGTTGGAATCCTGTGATAACAGAAATAGTGGGTGACTATTATGCTTCATGTAATGACAAAGGAGAACAGATATGTCAGTATTCTCTTCTAAGACTTATTACTTCGATAACTGCCTTGTTAACTTCCTCCTGCACTATTAGAAGATTGGGCTCTCCCTCTGCATGCTTGGTAAATATCCTCTGCTTCTTCAGAGTTTCATATAGGAAGTCAATAGAAACTTTTTTTTGATTGGCTAAAAATTGCCTCTTATTTCTAAATTTAAAGACTTGGGAAAATACTAAATGAATATATGGGCTACAATTACGCCCCTAACACGCTTGTGATGAGTCACGTATTTTGTTGATACGTTATTGCTCTACCCACCAAAGACAACACTAGGATCGTTGGTAACATTCTTTGATGCACTGTCTTCATAGGATTTTCCTGTTTGTTGCATTAAAGCAAGGATCTACCATAAAGAATATAACATTTAGCTTCAGGAATTGTCTCAAGTTTGTCATGGCATCTGGAAACTGAGACTTGTGGTACTTCGAGAAAATTCATTACTTTTGAATACCGATGGTGGGTATACTGGAACTTCAGGATTCCACCTCGGCTATCACAAGTAATTGCTGGAACAGTGTTTGAGACCTCCATCTTTTACCAATTTTTGATCCATTGGCAAGCTGGTTTTGTAGTAAAGACAGCAAGTTGGTTTTGAGATAACACAGCAGGTTGGTTTTAAGGAAATACGGCAAGTCTGTCATGAGATAAAGACAGCAAGTTGGTTTTAAGGTAAGATGGCATGTTGGTTCTGAGATAAAGACAGCAAGTTGGTTTTGAGTTTTTTAAATAGGACGGCAAGTTGGTTTTGAGTTTTTTAAATAGGACGGCAAGTTGGTTTTGAGTTTTTTAAATAGGACGGCAAGTTGGTTTGGAGTTTTTTAAATAGGACGGCAAGTTGGTTTTGAGTTTTCAAATAGGACGGCAAGTTGGTTTTGAGTTTTTTAAATAGGACGGCAAGTTGGTTTTGAGTTTTTTAAATAGGACGGCAAGTTGGTTTGGAGTTTTTTAAATAGGACGGCAAGTTGGTTTTGAGTTTTCAAATAGGACGGCAAGTTGGTTTTGAGTTTTTTAAATAGGACGGCAAGTTGGTTTGGAGTTTTTTAAATAGGACGGCAAGTTGGTTTGGAGTTTTTTAAATAGGACGGCAAGTTGGTTTGGAGTTTTTTAAATAGGACGGCAAGTTGGTTTTGAGTTTTCAAATAGGATGGCAAGTTGGTTTTGAGTTTTTTAAATAGGACGGCAAGTTGGTTTGGAGTTTTTTAAATAGGACGGCAAGTTGGTTTTGAGTTTTCAAATAGGACGGCAAGTTGGTTTTGAGTTTTTTAAATAGGACGGCAAGTTGGTTTTGAGTTTTTTAAATAGGACGGCAAGTTGGTTTGGAGTTTTTTAAATAGGACGGCAAGTTGGTTTTGAGTTTTCAAATAGGACGGCAAGTTGGTTTTGAGTTTTTTAAATAGGACGGCAAGTTGGTTTTGAGTTTTTTAAATAGGACGACAAGTTGGTTTTGAGTTTTTTAAATAGGACGACAAGTTGGTTTTGAGTTTTTTTTAAATAGGACGACAAGTTGATTTTGAGATAACGACAGGATTATGGTTTTGAAATAAGACGGCCTGTTGGTTTTGAGATAAAGACAGCCAGTTGGTTTTGAGATAAGACGTGATGGCATGTTGGTTTTGAGATAAGACGGCAGATTGGTTTTGATAGAATTTTCTGAAATGAAGACCGCAAGTCTTTTTAATAAGTTGGTCCTAAGTTAGAGAGAGGAAATTTGTTTTGAGAGAGTTGGCAAATTGGATTTAAGATAGAGACAGAAACGTGGTTTTAAGATTGAGACTGCATGTTAGTTTTGAGATAAAAACAATAAGTAGGGATTGAGATAGAGGCAAAAGGTTGGCTTTGAGACAAAGACAGGAAGTTGGTTTTGAGATAGCAACAGCAAGTTTGTTTTTCATGAGAGACAATGGAGTTATTTGGAAGGAGGACGTTTTCCGCATCTTTAAAAGTTAAACTGGGATAGGGGGTATATTGAAACTAGTTTACAGACCAATTAAGTTTGTAATGAAGCGATAACCGTGTTTTATTCCATATATTCTTTTGAAGGTTCCATTAGAAATTTATCATATCATCAAGGATTGAAATAAAACACACAGGGCTACTTATTTGACCAAAGCAGTAATGAACCTGATAATTACGAACCAAGTAGTTTATGTTACGAAATGCAAATAACGAATCTTACTGTTGTTTTTATTGTTTTAATAGATAGTCTTTTGTGTGAGGTATTGAATGATATGACGGATATATGCCGCTCCACTGCATTCATTTCCGAAATAGATTGCTTTCAAAATGATGCTCAGGGTAAATTGTGGAATATTAATCTGCCTTTGTTCCCAAAAGCTCAATAATGAAATGTAAAAATAACAGAAACGAACAAAGCTTCATCAATTCGTAGTCTGATTACTATTCATTAGATACAGATTTGTAATTCACTTATTAAATGAAAAAAAAAATATGTTTCATTACGAGTGTGTTTCGTCAGTATTAATTTCTAATGCTCCTCTTAAAAGTGATTTTAGGAGTACATTTTGTTTCGATGACTTTTTTCGCTATAAATTCTGGCAGATAATGTCGGTCAGAAAATAAGGTTAAAACTAAAATATTTAGATGAATGTCCAACTATCCAAAGTAGACCAGAAAGGTTAAGCAACCTTACAAACTGGCGGAACATAACTAACTTTACAAAGTTTGGTGGATAATGTGACCAGCCTTAAAAAGTCTAGTAGAGTAGTGACCACTTATACAAAGTCTTCTAGATAATGTGGCTAACCTCCAACCCTACAAGGTCTGAATGACATTATGGTCAACCACATAAAGTCTAGTGAGTAATATGGCTCACTGGAAAAAATCTGTCAAGCTGTGTAGATTAGTAGACACAGTCTGATACACAAAGCCTAACTGTAGAAAAGTCTGGCAGACTATGTGGACTAATGTACAAATTCCTACAAAATTGGTGGCTGACCAAAAGTTCATTCTCTCAAACGAAATTCTATCCTCGGTTTTTTAATATAATCTTCAGTGTTAGCCCCCAATCATCCCCTTTTGATTGGGTTTTAATAGCACATCCCTGGATATGTCATTGCTTCCTGAGCTCTAAAACATTATTTTCTGAATCCCAACCCTCGTTAACTGGATCCAAGTCCTCACTGTCGTCCCCCAACATTGGCACTCAAAATCCAAATCTGACCAACTTTGCATTTTACTTTCTGGACCTGAATCCTCATCGCTCTAAATCCCCAGTTATTCCTCAACCATCTCCTCAATCTCAGTCCTTCTCCGAATCCCCAATCCTAGTCCTCTTCTGAATCCCCAAGGCTCTCCTGAATTCTTAATCCTCCTCTGAATCCTCAATGCTCTCCTGAATTCTAAATCCTCCTGAATCCCCAGTCTTCCTTTCAATACCTAATCCTCTCCTAAATCCCCAGTCCTCCTTTGAATCCTCAATCCTCTTCTGAATTCCAAATCCTCGTGAGTCTCCAGTCCTCCTTTGAATATCTAATCCCCTCCTAAATCCCCAGTCCTTCTTTAAATCCCCAATCGTCTCCTGAATTCTAAATCCTCCTGAATACCAAATCCTCCTGAATCCCCAGTCCTGCTCTGAATACCTAATCCTCTCCTGAATCGCCAATCCTAGCTTGAATTCCCAGTCCTCCTCTGAATCCACAATCCTCTTCATGAATCCCCAGTCCTCCTCATGATTCCCAATCCTCTGCTTTTCCTCTGGTTCTCATAAACGCATTTTAATGAGATATTTCACACCTGTTTTGATTATACTCATGATGCGAATGGCAATCAAACAGCGGCGATAGGTTTTCCTGCATTTGCATGACCCCGGTCGCCTTTGATGTTAAAGTGCCGACCAAAAAGAGTTAATTATGAAATATAACTGCTGTCTAATCGGTAAGGGAATTTTTCCTAGCCCCTTTTTATAATCAAATATCTATGTATTTTTATCGAATTTGTATGATTTCACCTAAATAGCATTTTTTTGCGCTTTTTATGTACAGTATATGGGCTCATAACTAATTTTAATGTATATTTTTTTTCAATTTTTTATCTAAAATCTTTTTTTTTTTAATATAACTTGTATGCCCTCCTATCTGATTTGTCATTTTCTATCAATTTGTAGGGTTTTTCATCTTATTTTTTTAAGGAACTTGTCTGATTATTTATTTCTTACGTAGTTGACTTAATTTTATTACATAAAATTTCTTTCTGAAGGAATTTTTCTTTTTATGAGATACTCCAAATTAGTTTATTCCTCGATTTTTTTTTTTTGGGGGGGGGGAAGATATCTACATAGGGAAGGGGGCCCATTTTATAACATGATATGCCATGACATGTCATGGACGTACTCCAAGGGACAGAGGCTGTTACTCAGAATTTTAGGTAAGGAAGGTTTGTCACTTGTTTACCACGCAAGAATTGTATAAATTAAAAAAAAAAAAAACCTTAACCGTACTCAAGACTGGAGTGTCATTTTGACCTTTTTATGCAAATTTTGACCTTATTCAAGGTCAATTATATTTTTATATATGAAACTTTTATTTACGTCAAAGGATATATCATTGTATATCAAATAAAAGATCCTTTTATGCATATTTTTTATTTTTAAGGTAGAGGCGTGTGAAAGTTATTGCCAATAATTTAGAAAAAATTCAAATTTCTTTTAATAATTTTAGGAACCTAATGCAGTTTAGTAGTCATAAAGTATTATTAAAAGCCAAGGGCATCTTCAATTATGCCTCAAAAACTTTGTAATGGTATGAAAATTAATAGTAAAATACCATATTTCCAATTCCTTCATCGGTAAGGAAGCAACTGAGGTATTTTTGTAGAAGTCCATCGTGACCGCTGTAATGCAAATAAGTGAATAAGATCAAGTTAAACATATCTCACAGCTCTAACTATTACTGCAGAACTTTTAGGGTTTATTTATGGGAACTTTGTAATGCTCCTAATATATTCGGTAATCTTTTTTATTTCTTCAAGATTATAATAGCAACCCTTAACCGGAATTTGTTTTGAGATTCCTTCTGGCAGTGTTAGCAATATGGTCTGTTTACCCGAGGGTTTTATTACACTGCCAGGGGTTCTTCCCTCACTGCCCATATTACTCAGTACTTCTGTTAACCCTATAAACATACATTTATCAATGCCAAAATTATAAAACTAGTTGCTAGTTACCCTACTCTCCATGATCACTTTCATCTCTACCTGAATCAACATTTAAAATGCATTCATCAGAGTCATCACACTCCTCTTCTCCCTCATCTACATCATTAGGTTGCATGGTATCAGAAAGTGCAGTTCAAATCTGTCTGCAAGTAAATCATATTGGTTGGAATATCACATTTTCTTCCTACCAGCCATGATCTGTCGGGCAAACATCTTTCAATGGATCCCTCGTGCGTGGATGTTTCCAGAGATATGTCACGTAATTGCTTTGAGCTCATTTAAGCATCAACCCATTTTCGTAAGCTGGAAGCATGTCTGCATCAATTCTTTTAATTTTCTCGAAAGGACTGCATCGTCCTGCAATTGACAGGCTGACTTAGCTATAGCTATGTGCCATGTTGTTAACATGTACTTTTCCTTAGCAAGAGCAACACTCTTCATTGTTTCGTTTACTACTTCATTTTGTGGTGGGGAAGGGTGCTCCAATATTTGCCAAGCTTCCTATTTTCTGTGGCGGCAAGATATCTTTGCTTATTGTGGAGTTCCATCCAGGCCACTTTGGTACTTGCTTGTTTGTATAACTTAATATTATCCAATCAACATCTCTGGCAAGGCAATTTTGTATTTTGCAGAATTATCTATGGTTAAAACATGAAATGAAAATCGTATTTGGTATATCAAGACTTCTCTTGTATTTCCTTTTAAGAAATTAGGATGACTTCGTACTGTATACTTCGGCACAGTCGATGGTGCAGCTGAAACGTCATTTTCGATCCCGATGCCTTGAGTGTTATGGTACATTAATTCATCGTATTTGTCCCATGCAGAATTTGTACTTAATCCCTTATTCGGTTGTAAGCCATCAGGAAGAGCTTGTTTTCTGTAATTATTTGCTCAACCATTTGAATGGCACATTCCTCTTTTGTATAATATCCTATAGAGTGGCCAAAATGATTGATGAGTTCTTGAACCTTTCTGAAACCAGTCATACTTTTCAATCCCATTCCAAGTAATATGTGTTTTGATGGCACTACTTGAACTCTATTGGATTTATGGATATCATCTTCTGTTGATGCTTAAACATATCTTTCAATTCTTTCAATTACCTCGTCTTTAGAATCCGTGTACATAATCCTATATAACTACAATAGTTCACATAATATATTCATAGACTAACCTTTGAGAATATCATCTAATGTCATTGGGTTTGGCTGAATGTTATTATCATGGACACTGAATCTTTGCCGTCAAAAATAAAGCAATAGTCTTTACCTTTATTGCAATGTCAATGGCTTCCCTAGCCAAAGATATGCATGTGCCTAGTTCTTTTTTAATTAATGGAAAATATATTGCCATAAAGTTCCTTGATTTTAGTTAACAAATCATATGGCTCTAAACTGATTTGCTCATAATCTTCTTCGCGAAGAAATATGACATATGCCTCATTACCATCCATTAGTTTATTTTAGGTTTTCTTCAGAAATAGTTCAGAATCAACTTATATAAGCAATTTTTTTAAAAGAATTTTTCCTTTTAAGAACTTTTTTTGCTGATAATCCTTTGTTTGCACTTGATATATATCTGGTTCCGCATGTATTACAGTGCATTGCTTCTTTCGCTACAAAATCAATGTGCTCATATTCACATAAGAAGGAGCTGTGTCCTTGCTGCTTGGGAGTGTTTAGTTTCACATGAAGATGAGGTTTTTCCTTTGCAAAATATACACATTTTCTTCAGCACTCCTGTGCGAGTTCATCTCATAGGAGTTCCTCTTATTGAGATCATGCTTTTAATGAAATATTTACTTCAGAAGTGTTATTTATAGGGGATTGTATATAGTAAGAAGTAGATTTGCTATACCAATTAGTGAAAGCCATAAGAGGGTACTGACTCAGAACTAAAATCAACGGACTTACAAACATCAAGGTATTGAACAATGTCAGCAGAATTTCTCCAAATATGTTCTGTGAATGGAATTATTACACCCTCAGAATGTTCTTTATCACCTTTTACGTGCAAAAGTTATCAGAACCGGGCGTCCAAAATACTTAGTAGAATTGCTACATATTGCGCAGCCAACAAATCGTGTCGACACGAGAATAGTTACAGATGGCTTCAAACTGTTGGAACCAGATTTATGTCTACTGTAGGCTCCAGAGCCTTTAAATATGCGGCCCCGAGACTATATAATAAGCTCCCACGAAACATTCGAATGAATGAAGACATTAAGGCTTTCAAGAGGAAACTGAAGACTTTCTTATTTCATGAGTCTTGGCAATGACGATTTAACAGTAAATGAACAATACGACAGTGGAGGTCCTGTAGAGTGGTGTTCCCCAGCTGTATGGGACCGGAAAAGCAGCCATCAAAGTAAAGTAAATGACACTGCATTGGTACTTTCGAATCAACTATCTGAAAAAAAATAATATATAAGCATGCATAGGTAAGACATGGAATGGTTGTTGTTTTTTACAACACAGTAGGGCTATGGCATTAGAACTATGTATAAAACCAAAAGAAAACTTTCTTACGTTTTTTAAGTAAAATGCAAATGCGGTACTATGTCGACATTTTGCTCTCTTTAAGAAAGTTTGTTTTTTCATGTATAATTGAGGGTGACATTGGCAATTAATAATACTGTACTTCATGAGTAATAAATCGCACCATGTTTCTAAAAAGTTTATAGAAATTACGATATATTCGAAATTAATGGTGATAACTTTTAAATGTCTATAGCTATAAAATTTTAGTTTGCAAATCTGAAATCTTTCATTTGATATAGCATGATATCATATTTGATCCATATATAGGTGTTTCGTACAACAAAATATAATTGACTTTGAAAAAGGTAAAAACTTGCATGAAAAGGTCATTTTTATTTTTTTTTTTTTATTTTTTTTTTGCATAAGAAACAAGTGTCAAAACTTCCTTACCTAAAATTCTGATTAACGTCATCCATCTCTTAGGGTAACGAGGTTTGCAATGACTTAGCACATCCTTACATAATTTTAAGTGAATGCTTGTTTGTACATCATGACGTTTCTTGATAATTTGTCATGTCACTGCTTAATAACAGTATGATAGGACATTTTTTTTACATTCGTAATAATATTGGTTTAAAGTACGTCTTAGCTTCTTGGCTATATTTTTTTATGTGTTAAGACTACTTCAATTTATTTCATTACAAAATAATGTTTTAATTTTTATGCAAAGTACTCCAGTATATATTTAACGCTCATCAGCTACACGTCATCACCATAACCTGCACAATCTGTCTCTTTTCCAACGTCTCCGTAAAGGTTACCTGGAATCTATGGGCCTAACGTGACCAAGTTGTGGAATGATCTTCCTAATCGGGTGGTTGAATCAGTAGAACTTCAAAAGTTCAAAATTGTAGAAAATGTTTTTTATGTTGACCAGGCTGACATAAGTCTTTTTATAGTTTATATATGACATATCTGTTTTGAGGTTGTTACTGTTTTTAGAATGATTTATTTGCTAATTTGTTTTTATCATTTATTTATTTCCTTATTTCCTTTCCTCACTGGGCTATTTTCCCCTATTGGAGCCCTTGGGCTTATAGCATCTTGCTTTTCCAACTAGGGTTGTAGCTTGTCTAGTAATAATAATGATAATAACGTATCCTTTCCTGATTAAGTTTCTAATCATGAAGACGCTTTTCTCAAGCATATCCTCTGATCACTACAAAAGACCAGATTAGTTTAAATAATCTGATCCACCTTTTGCAATATACTAATTAAGAGTATGAAATATGTTATAATGCTATGGAAATAATTAACTAATTTAACTTCAACGTTATTTAATTTACAACCCCTTTCCATGCATTTAATTTGAAATCAGTAATTTTTCATATTATTTTTTTTTCTTGCTATACTAAACTGTAATAACAAACCTACAAAAATGCTTTCAGCGTACTTGCTAGTTTATTTTTCATTAGGAAAAGGGAAATATACACAATATGAAATGACATCAATAACAACAGATTAATTATGAAAATTTATGAGAGCATAGATTTCGGTAACACAGATCAGAAACTCTTCGGATGACGACAGCAGCCGAGGCATCAGTTCCAGAAAATGAACCAATTGTATTTACGTCATTCAAACCCTACAGCGACAACAAGAGAGAAAGTCAAAAAATTTGACATAACAACATATATTTTCGAACGACGATATTGAAAGGAACCGGTATATCATATACGGATAAGACTATCTTGAAAGCAAAAAAAGAAAAAAAAATGAAAGACAAAAAGCGACAACATCGCCACCAACAACGTTTCCAATAACAAGAAGCTGTTGGGCTTCGTGAGGAAATCTAGGTCGATGAGAATGGGGTCATTGAGGCGAGTTCGTTGCCCTTTGCAATCCGTCACATTTACGCCCTGACATGTCCCCCTTAATGCAGGGCTAACTTGCAGCGTGAATCGCGGAGAGATCGCCAGCAGACGGGATTTTAATCGGTCGGTGAACGACACCCATTCATGTGGGTCAGGATATGGACTGGATTATTCGGAGCAATTTCCTGGGTGGAGAACGCTGTAGCCTATGGAAGCAATTGCAGTTACGGGGGCGAAATAAGGCCTAATCTTTGGGAGAAAATGCTTCTATGAAATTGAAACAGGTGTAGCCTTTAGGAGCAATTGCGTCTACTGGACGGAAATATGCATATTATTGGGGAGCAAAGGTTTCTATGAATTGGAGACAGGCGTAGTCTTTGAGGGAATTACATCCACGTGAGCGAAATAGACATACTCTTTGGGAGTTAATATTTCTATGAATATTTAAAACAGGTGTAAGCTTTGGGAGCAGTTGCATCTACGAAAGTGAAATAGGCATAATATTTGCAAAGCAATTACCTCTACGGGAGCGAAATAGGCATGTTCTATGTAAAAAAAAAATATCTCTGAATTGTAAGCAGTTGTGGTCTTTGGGCGAAAATATATCTCTCAAACTAGAATAGACGTAAACTTTGAGAAGAAATGTGTTCTTGGACTTTAATTTAAAATGTTTTTAAGGATGAAATATGAAAATATTTTCCGGGCTCAAAGTGGACTTGTTATTTTGGACTTACTACCTTTGTCGTCTGTAATTGTGTAGTCTTTGGAAGCAGTATAACCTCTGGCTGGATACACTTGTAGTCTTTGGAGGACCAAGATGAATATATTCATCCGTGAGTAAATATATTTCCAGGCTGAAAATGAGAGTAAATCTTTGGGAGTAAATATATCTCCTACCTGGAATCATGCGTAGTCTTTTAGGGGCCAATATATTCCTGTGCAGAAAAAAGAAATTTAGTCTTTAGGAACTAAGAAAAAAAAATCCGGTCTGAAAATAAGTGTTCTTCAGGAGGAATTATATATCTAAGATGAAAACATGTATAGTATAGTCTTTTGCAGCAAATATACCACTGTTGGAAATACACGTATTCTTTAAAGGGAAATAAATTTTCATGATTGAAATGAAAGGATTCTTTTGGAAGATTTATAACTACTGTAGAGAAATATACAGTTGGGCACACGATTATGGGTGTGGCTGGGTTCACTTCCTCAGAGCCAGGTGTACAAGGAATTTTTGTGTCCAACTGTACGTACTATTTGGACGCAATTATCAATAAAACGTGAATGAACGTATTCCATACGTAGCAGATATACTTCATTACTAAACTCTCATCAGAACATAGCTTAAGCTGATTAGGACCATTCCTGCATAGGAATACACGTAACACCTATTCCCTTTTCCGGAAATAATAAAAAAAAATTCTATCATATTTCCCTTTTCGAAATCAGCTTATTTATTCATATTTTATTTTATTTTTCCACTCTTTAGACTTGCGATATTCATGTAACTAGTGCGCTCGTATTATAGACAGGCAATCTAATGAGTATATTAACCATTTTAAAAACATTAATTGCTATTGATTTTTTTTTTTAGCTTTTTACTCAGTATGATGCGTTTGAAATTAGGTGTGATCTCTGGTCCCATATCACAAATAACCAATTTGATTTGAGTTACTGACTGATGAAAAACTAACGTAACATATTCATGTTTTTGACAACTAAATCAAATATATATCAACAATGTCGAAACTAGAACATCCAAGCTTGTAATCGAGGTGTTTGTATAAATGAGAAGGAACTACATAATAACGGAGGAAGGTTTCATAATTACTAGAGTTGTCGTATACGTGATGCAAACATGCCAAAGTGGGAGTTAGTTGCAATATGAGCATATATCTCTTTAGAAAGTTGATATTGCAAATTAAGGAAAAATATCGTCGGAGCTAGGTGCAATGCATTTGGGAAGCCATATTAAAACTCAGTTATAATCCTTTTTTAAATTCCGTGGTGATTTTTTAAACCAACGTAATCACGAAGCAACGTAACATGTTTGAATGATTTTGAAGCGCCAAGAGCTGTGGATTAAACACAGTCGTGAAGCAATGTGATAACTCTCTGAAACGTAGAGATTGATGAAGCAATATTTGGAACTTTTTCCTTATTCCTTTTCGGTTTACTTAGTCACTAGATTCAATATTTAAGTGAGGCAACGTGTTTATTACTACTATTTGGTGATATCCAATTTTACATCAGTAACACTATATATATATATATATATATATATATATATATATATATATATATATATATATATATATATACATACATACATACGTACATACATACATACACATTATATATATATATATATATATATATATATATATATATATATATACATATTTATATCCTTTCTTCATTTATGATTATTGGTACGATAAAATTCATATGTAATTACCCTCCTGCTGATGTATGCTTTACCTATAGAGTTTCATAATCACGAATTTTATTGAATAAAAGCAGTGATTCATTTATATAACTCTAGCAGGATTGAAGGGATTTAGCAATATGGGAC
>NC_090766.1:44133898-44136398 GCF_036898095.1 Palaemon carinicauda | reverse complement strand
TAGATATATGACAAAATGACACTTCAAGAATAATACAATCACTTGTTTCACTAGAAATTGATATATGAAAATATATAATTTTGATTCTATGACCGTGTGAATCATGATGCCCTTGTTCAAACTTGTAAAGATAAAAATAAGTGGGACTTTTCTTATCATAAACATTGAATTTTTAAGTAATAAATGGCAAAGATCAGTTGTAATGTGCACCATAGTGAGTATGAGAATATACTACCTGGTATTCACCAGGATAGTGCTTTTGGCCCATTAGTTTTCATACTTTATTCGAATGATATGTAGTTTGGCCTAGAAAAAAATCTTTTTGCATATGATGATGATGATGCTGTAATACATTAGTTCCAACTTCAGAAAGTAGACCTGTACTTATTGAGTCCCTTGATAGAGAGTTAGCTATAATTAGTCGATAGTGCAAATTATGAGGCAAAAACTCTAATGATGAATGGAAGATACTCAAGGATAGTGGCTCCTCGACGACGTCTAGATATCTGTGGTGATAATATCTATCTAACTAAATACAAATCATTTAAAATTCTAGGTCTAATTCATAATCACAAATTTACTTTTTAGAAACATTTGGTCTGATTCTTCTTCTATTGCACAAAAATAGGTATATTTGATTTTTGGTGATTAATCTATTCTTCATTCTTTCATTCTAACTTGTTTCGAGTGATTTTCCCATGTCTGGTCTTCAGTTGCTGAATCTCATCTTAATTTGTTAGACGGGAACTAATGGTCTAATAAATTTCTTATCCATTATTTGGGATGTTAATATCCGACACTTTCTTTCCGTTAGTTCTTTGTACATTTTACCTAAGATCCCAGGCTGTAGAAGCACCTTCCTATATATAGTACAATGTTTGCAGTTAATACTAAGAGTGTTGCGTTCTCCATCATGAGGTTCAATACTACACAGTATACTAGAAGTTTTATTCCAACTGTGGTCAAATTGTTCATCCTAATCTGGTGGTTGACTCAGATGAACTTTGGAAGTTTGACGTTGTTGCAAATGATTATTTTGTTGCTGCTGAATAGATTAACATGATGATCGTTCCATAATTTATATATGACAGATCTATTTTACCATCGTTACTGATCTAAATATTTTTTTTTATCATTTATCATATGTAGTTCATCCGTTATTTCTCCAATTTCTTTTCTAACTGGGCTGCTTTCCATGTTGGAACCGTGAGGCGTGTTGCACCAGGTTTATCCAACTAGAAATGTAGCTTGGTTAGTAACAATAATAGTAATAATAATTTTCATATGCTCTTATATTTATATACAAAACATACCGCTGTTTGTGTATTTATAGAACTATTTTTGTGCAAAAATATATAACTAAATGCATAAGATCAACAAATAAGTCGGTTGAATATCTGACAGTTTAGTGGCTATACAGTATACTGTATATATATATATATGTATATATATATATATATATATATATATATATATATATATATACATATATATAGATACTGTATATATATATATATATATATATACATATACATATATATATATGTGAATATATATATATATATATATATATATATATGTATATATATATGTATATATTTATATGTGTATAAATATATACATATATATATATATATATATATATATATATATATATATATATATATATATATAAAGGCCCACGTATACTTACAGTTGGACACATAAATCCCTGGCACACTCCTCTCTAAATAAGTGCACTTTATCACACCTTTACTGCACTGAGAGTTCTTGTGATTAACCTAGCCCATCACCTCTGCCATCTCTTCCCATACACTATCTGTTTGGTTACTCGCCGTGTAATAAGGGTGCACTTCTTCAGAGCGAGATGTGCCAGGAATTCTTGCATCCAGCTGTACATTGCTTGTAAGATTGCACGTGCAACATCAACTTAGATTAATCCTTGCATTGCATGAAGTATCATGTATATAAATGAATTTTAAGGAGATTAAACTATGGGATTTATTCATCGAGTTTCGATTTCAATTGATGTATTGATTTAACACCTGGGTCGTGACTGGCATTAACTCCCCTTTTCTCAATTTGGCGTTAATTTTCCTCTCTGGTCCCATCTCTGATTGAAGTAAAAATAAACTTATTCATAAAAAAAAAAAATAAATAAATAAACGTATGTAAGATGTGCGATCTCTTTATCTCGCCTTTGTTATGATGACCTTTGATGTAGCAACGGTATCTTTTAAACTGTCAATCAACTTTTAAGTTTAAAACACTATTCTAAAAGAGTTTTCCTTACTATGGGGATCATAATTGATAAGGAAAAGGAAGCAACGTAAAGTAAGCCCAACTTAGAGCAAGAATTATAATGATGATGATAACGAATGAACAATTATGAAAGTACCTAAGAATGGTATATACTCACCCCTTTGAAAATCGAAATATATGAAAACTAAAAAAGATAAATAAAGCAATATAAAATGAGGCTTTTTTTATAAAGTGGTGA
>NC_090766.1:44093898-44128898 GCF_036898095.1 Palaemon carinicauda | reverse complement strand
AATTACATTTCAAATGAGAGGTATTCAGGATTTCCAGAATTTCTGGTTTGATAAAATTTTTGATGCCATTATATCACTTTTTTCCAAAATTTTCGTTTGAAATTAAATAGGAGTGAGGATTTCCAAACTGAAATGATCTACCGGTGGAAATATGTTTTTAGGTATATCTTCCACACGTCAGGATAATATTCCTTATATTTCAAAGCCTTTCCTGAAACAAATTTAGTTTATCACTGAATTAGAAAAACTTAATTTCATAATGCTGGCCTCCTGGTAATTTAAAGTTGTGAAATATTCTAATTACATGTTGAATTAACTATGAATATTATCATCCTTGCAAGACTTGAAGATATAATTTTTTAATACACAAAATATCAAACAAGCACCATAGAAATGTGTGATTTGTCCTCATCTTTAAAGTACATGATCATTCTATGTAATTTTTGAACGAAAACAAATGGAACAATATTAGCAATGACCATAAAGAGGACTGCCTTATCACCAGTTTCAGTAACTACACGAGATTAATTATCATTATGATTACTAGCTAAGCTACAATGTTACTTGGAAACGCTGGATGCTATAAGCCTATGGGCTCCAACAGGAAAATATAGCCCAGTGAGGGAAGGAAATAAGGAAACAGATAGAATAGTGTGCTTGGGTGCACCTTCAAGCAAGAGAGCTCTAACCCAAGATAGTGGAGGACAGTGGAACAGAGGCTGTCACTACTCAAGACTAGAGAACAATGGTTTAATTTTGGACTGTATTTCTAGAAGAGCTGCTTACCATATCTAAAGAGTCGACTCTATCCTTGCTAAGTGGAAAGTAGCCACTGAACCATTACAATGTAATAGTTAACCCCTTGAGTAAAGAAGATTTTTTTCGGTTATATTAATGTTGTCAGGTGTATGGAGAAAGGAGAATGCGTAAATGATAGGCCAGATTATTCGGTGTATGTATAGCAAAGGAAATATAAGCCTTAACCAGAGAGGGATAAAAGTAATACTATCTACCCAGACAAATGCCCAAATAACTTTCTAGCTGTAGTCTCTAAGAAATAAAAAGAAATACGCCAGATATAATATACCGCGTAACAGAACACGTTTGGGAGAAGTTTCTATCTCTCTTATTGGGCAGCGTATAAGGTTAATGACATAATATGCCGTTTGCAAAGGGTCTAATTCGGCAGATGCAGGGAACAGATGTTTGAAGCTTAATTGTAAGATAAACTTTTTCCAATATTATTATTATTACTAGCTAAGCTACAACCCTATAGTTTGAACAACAAGAAGCTATAAGCCCAAGGGTTCCAATATGGAAAAATAGCCCAGTGAGGAAAGGAAATAAAAAGAATAGAGAGCCGAAAGCACTAGTTTCAATAGTCTAATTTGAACTTTGTACAGCGTAATGATTCTTGAGCGCGTCCAAACCTTTACCTGTCAAATGTCTCTCAGGTCAACGACCTTATATGTGATACATCGGAAAATATACCGCCAGGTCGGAATTCATTCAGAAGCTTAGATGAGTGAGCATCTCTTTTTCCGAAGAAGATTGAAAGACTTATTTCTCTAATTTTGTGGCATCATCGGTTTCCTTGCAACGGTCTCCATTTCTCTTCATCAAGTAGGATGAAGCAATTGCGTGTTGTTGTTTCGTTTTTAATGAAATTTTTCTTCCACAGCTGCTTTTATCTATTCTTTTTCTCATCTCATCTAAATCTCTGTGGTCTAGCGCGTAAGTTCAGAAAAAGATATTCCTTTTTCGTTTAGGATTCGAAATTATATTCGATTTTTTTTTTGTTTCAAAATCCTGCGTTTTGTTCTTTCAATAATAGGTATATTGTGTTAATCTAACCTTGATAAATCCTTTTTGCACTAGTTTTCCCTTACCGAATCCTAATGTCTTTCTTTACACGTATCTATTTTAAATTTTTTTCTCTCATTGATCCTTCAAGTTATTTTCATTTACTAATAACTAGATATCCTATCCTTAAAACTTAACAATATTTTTTTTCATTATTATTATTCATACCATCCTCTTTGCATAATGTCTAATTTATTACGGTTTTCTTTTGTACTCTCCTTTCTCTACTTAAAACGAGTTGTGTATTTACTTCTCTATTAAATTTTAGCTTGTGTATCTTGGAAGTCATGGCCAAAGATTGAAATTTCTGGATCCAGGCGTTTGCACTAAAATGTGCGTAGAGGTACTCAGAAAATGAATCTTTTGTAAAAAAAGGTGTTTATATCTACGTCAAACTGATTCGAATTACTAAGTATTTGATTGGTTTGAAAGTAGCCTTTTAGAATATTCTCAATAAGGAAAAATTAGTAAAAAAGGATTCTATAGAATCGGTGGAACTTCAGAAGTTCAGACTTGCAACAAATGTTTTAATGTTAAACGGGCTCACGTAAGTCTCCTTTCATAGTTTATAAATAACAGACCTATTTAAATGTTACTAATCTCAAGATATTCTATATTCTTTATTCATTACTTCTTATATAGTTTATTTATTTCCTTCCTTCACTGGGCTATCTTTCCCTGTTGGAGTCCTAGGGCTGGTAGCAGCCTGCTTTTCCAACTAAGGTTGTTTAGCTTATCTAGTAAAAATAATAATAACAACAACAATGACAATAAAGCACTGATTACATGTGTCAAAGGTCTTACAGAGGAAGGACGTAGTACCTCGGAATTGCTAAAATGCGTTCAATATCATGAATAGTACAATTTTTGTGGAAGGTTTCGACATGGTGATAACTGATAAGTGAATGGCCGGGCGTGTGAGAAGGCTGATATCCTTAAAGCTTTTATTATTGTGGATTATCCACGGTGCAGATGCTGAAGTAGATTTGTCAGCGATCAAATCGTTCTTGTCTCTCCACCACCTGCTGGGCCATGGTTTAATATATATATATATATATATATATATATATATATATATATATATATATATATATATATATATATATATATATATATATACATATATATATACATATATATATATGTATATATATTACTAACACTCGAGATTTTCGTATATTCATATAATCCATAAATACCTCTCGGGATAAGAGAACCAAGTGAAAATTTAATTTTTTTGTAAGAACTTTTGGTCGGCTAAGGATTCGAACCCTGACCAAGACGAAACGGAGGTTACAGTCAACCCCTTTACCACAAGAAATTTCTTCTTGGGCCACTGATCCTGAGGAAGAGCGAATTTGATATTAAGAGGTAATTGTGGCCTTTACATATATATATATATATATATATATATATATATATATATATATATATATATATATATATATATATATATATATATATATATTACTAACACTCGAGATTTTTGTATATTCATATAATCCATAAATTAATTATTTGTAAGAACTTTTGGTCGGCTAAGGATTCGAACTCTGACCAAGACGAAACTGAGGTTACAGTCAACCCCTTTACCACAAGAAATTTCTTCTTGGGCCACTGATCCTGAGGAAGAGCGAATTTGATATTAAGAGGTAATTGTGGCCTTTATATATATATATATATATATATATATATATATATATATATATATATATATATATATATATATATATATATATATATATATATATATATATATATATATAATATATATATATTATATATATACATACATATATATATATATATATATATATATATATATATATATATATATATATATATATATATATATATGTATATATATATATATATATATATATATATATATATATATATATATATATATATATATATATATATATATAAGCGAATGAAAACCGGCTGCCAAAGGAGCTAGTAATTTATAAAATTGATAGATGAATAGATTGGTTGAGGTTAATAGATAAAATGTCGAAGACTGATAAATTCAACCTTTTAAAGGTGATAATTGCTAAATGAATATTCCTATCAAGAGTATCCTTGTATTATTATATGTTTTATTGTGGATAGAGTTTTACGGTAGAATGCATGAAGAAAATCTGGTGTAAAAAGAAAAGAAGTAAGTAATCTTTTAATTGAAATAAAACTAGATACATAAAGGAATAGAAATGGTAAAAGAATGGATATGTTGTGGATATTTTCGTTTATTATGAATGCATTAATAGAGAGGTATACTAAGAAATCAATTAAAAACACAACGAAATATTCACTATGGAGTAAAACACGGGAAAAAAAAACTTTTATACATATACAAATTATTTCGGTTCATAAATCACTGAATGTTTGAATAGAAATCATCATGAATTAATGGACAGGAAAAGCAATGGAACTACATACGAAAGATAAAAAAGATAAATAATACATAAAAATGGATTAATTAAAAGAAAAACTGCTAAATGAAATTCAATGTGTTTTCTGCAATCGAATCAATAGAAAACATTACCTCTTTACGGGCGCGATTCAGCGGTTGTTTTTGCATTAATAATCAACAGAATAAACACACCATCTCATTTTCACGCTGTTTATCCTCGAAACTCTAATCCCAAATACTCTGAGGCATCTGATTGTAGCTCTGGGAATGAGACCAGGTGATAATTAGCGACTGTATTTCAGCGCCGGACAGGTTCGGGGGATGAGGAAGGTGGGGATGTGAATGAGGGTAGGGGAGGTAGATGAGGGAATTGGGTCGTAGGGGGGGAATATTTGGAGGTGGGGATGTGAAGGGGCTAAGGAAAAGGATGGGGAAAGAGAGCGTAGTAAGAATGGGGTTATAGTGAAGAGATGTATGAAGGGAATATTAAAAAACTAGTGTATCCGATAAATATGCACACAAGATTCATCCCTTCCAAGCCCCTTCCTCTTTCCTAACTACAATGCAGATTCGACAATTTGGGGAAGACTGTGGTTTCCGAGTCTATCTCTACGGGTACCCCCTCTCAACAGGGTATGAATAGTTCTCCTCCCTGAGGTGACGAAATGTATATATATATATATATATATATATATATATATATATATATATATATATATATATATATATATATATATACATACAGTATATGTGTGTGTATATATGTATATATATACATATATGTATATATATATGTATGTATACATACATACACACACACACACACACACACACATATATATATATATATATATATATATATATATATATATATATATATATATATAAACCAGTCACCCAGTCACTTGTTCTTTATTAAATAGTGGAGATTAGATAGTCATTGAGCCCCATTCATAGGAGTAGGACCGCAAGCTGGCCGAAATTGCTAATTGCAGCCCATATATAGAAAACTAAAAGGCTCAAGAGTTAATCTCCAAAAACATAGAAAAATGTATATGTTGAATGGACTGAAGCTAGTAATCGTAAACTGCATCATCATCATCATCATCATCTCCTCCTACGCCTATTGACGCAAAGGGCCTCGGTTAGATTTCGCCAGTTGTCTCTGTCTTTAGCTTTTGATTCAATACTTCTCCATTCATCATATCCTACTTCGCGCTTCATAGTCCTTAGCCATGTGGGCCTGTGTCTTCAAATTCTTCTAGTGCCTTGTGGAGTCCACCTGAACGTTTGGTGAACTAATCTCTTGGGGAGTGCGAAGAGCACGCCCAAACCATCTCCATCTACCTCTCATCATGATCTCATCCACATATGGCACTGAGTAATCTCTCTTATACTTTCATTTCTAATCCTGTCCTGCTATTTAACTCCCAATATCCTTCTGAGGGCTTTGTTCTCAAATCTACTAAATCTATTGGAGATTGTTTCATTGTCATACCATGACTCACGTCCATACTGTAACACCGATCTGACTAAACTGATATATAGTCTGATTTTATATGCAATCTCAGGCGATTTGATTTCCAAATTTTACTTAACCTAGCCATTGTCTGATTTGCTTTTTTTAATCTTTCACTAAATTCTAATTCTAAAGACCCTGTATTGGAGATCATAGTTCCTAAATACTTATATGATTCTACCTCATTAATCCTTTCTCCTTCCAATGATATTTCCCTTACATTGTATACTCCGTTCTCATCATCTCTGTCTTTCTTTTATTCATCTTCAGCCCAACCTCGTTTGATATTTCATGCATTCTGGTTAGCAAGCATTGCATATCTTGTGGTGTTCTGCTAAAAAGGACAGCATCATCAGCATACTCTAAATCTGCTAAATTCCTATCACCAATCCAGTCCAATCCTTCTCCACCACTGACTGTTCTACACATTACAAAGTCCATGAGGAGGATAAGCAACATTGGTGACAACACATTCCCTTGAAGTACTCTGCTGTTCACTGGAAACTCACTTGATAAGACTCCTTTAACATTAACTTTGCACTTGCTATGCTCATGAACAGACTTAATCAAATTTACATATTTAAGAGAAATTCCATAATAACACAGGACTCTCCACAAAATTGGCCGGTGCACACTATAAAAGGCTTTTTCATAATCCACAAATGCCATCAAAAGGGGATTTCTATATTCTACGCATTTCTGTACATGTCCCAAAATGAAAATTTGGTCAGTGCAACTTCTACCTTTTCTAAATCCTGCTTTTTCATCTCTCAGCTTTTCATCAATCTTTCTCTCCAGTTTCTTAAGAATAGGTATACTATATATTTGCTTTACCAAAGAAAAAAAATGGATATGTTAACTGGACTGAGGCTGGTAATTGCTAATTGCAACCGATGCCATAAGAAAAAATAGTCTCCAGATTTTACCTCTCAAAATAGAAAAAGTTTTTGATTAAAATGTTCCCGCAAAAGCCGCCCAAAATGCTGGCTATGCTGACTGGATTGAGGCAGGTAATTATATCGTAACGAAATCGTATTAAGGCTTTGATGGAAAGCAATCAGACGTTAAAATGTTAATGGTCAATTTAATGTGCATCACAAGAATCTTCCAATGACACAGAAAAGGTCATTTCATTGAACTGCCGCACATTCTCATTAGAGTGATTTATTGTAGTTTAAAGTTCCATTTTCTCGCTTTATTTAGTTTAATTGTGGTTGAAGCTGTGACCGCTGAAGCCGACAAATTATACTAGCACTTCATCTAACCTTGGACTAATTATACTGTAACTAATCTTGGTCTAATTATACTAATACTCGAACTAAACTTGGTCTACTTATATCTAATCTCCAACTACCTTCATCTCAAACCATGGGTTAGTTCATCTAACCTTGGTCTAATTATAAAAATTCTAAATAATCATGGTCTAATTGTGCTAACGCTCCAACTAAACTTGGTCTTGTTATATCTAATCTGCGACTAACCTTGGTCTAATCATACTTTCCTCCATCTCAAACCTTGGGCTAGTTCATCTAACCTTGGTCTAATTATGCAAATTCTAACTAATCTTGGTCTAATTATGCTAACACTCCAACTAAATTTAGCCTAATTATTCTTAATCTCTAAATAAGTTTGGTCTAATTATACTTTCCTTCATCTCAAACCATAGTCTAGCTCATCTAACCTTGGTCTAATTATGCTAACTCTAACTAATTTTTGTCTAAGTATGCTAAGTCACTAACTGAACTTGGTCTAATTATAGGTAATCTCTACCTAACCTTGACCTAATCGTACTTTCCTTTATCTCAAACCAAGGACTAGTTTATTTAAAATGCTCCTCAATATACAAGGAACTTACGCTAACTCTTCCTCAAATTATTTGAACCATTTGGTAGATTATTCTAAAGCTTCCTGTGGTCCTCGACCGAATTATAGGAATGATCCTGATATCCTAATTTTCCTCAAGTATTTTTGTTCACTATGCTAATTATCCCTAAACCTTTGGCTAATTATTGTAAGTATCCCAATTAAACGAATCCATCGCAAAAATAAGGGAAATTACTTCAACCTCTTCTAATCACTGTTCAAAATGCCGTAAACATGCAGAAGGCATCCTGAATGCTTTGGGGGTGGGGAGGGGGAATCATGCTAACCCTCCAGAATCCTTGCGATGAATTATGCTAAAACTTTCGAGTCATTGGGGAGTGTAATGCTCATTTCCCGAAATCTTTTGGGGTGAATTATACCAATTCTCTCAAATTCTTTGGATAAATTATACTAACCCTCTCAAATCCTTGAGGTGAATTATGCTATTCCTCTCGAATCCTTTTGGGTGAATTATGCTAACTCTCTCAAATCGTTGAAGTGAATTATGCTATGCCTCCCAAATCCTTGAGGTGAATTATGCTAGCCTTCTCGAATCCTTGGGTGAATTATGCTAACCCTCTCAAATCTTTGAAGTGAATTATGCTAACCCTCTCAAATCCTTGAGGTGAATTATGCTATCCCTCTCGAATACTTGAGGTAAATTATGCTAATCCTCTCAAATTCTTTGGGTGAATTATGCTAACTCTCTCGAATCCTTCTGGGAAGTTACACTAACCCGCTTGTATTCTTGAAATGAATTATGCCAACCCCCATCAAATAGTTGGAGCGAATTATGCTAAATCTCTCAAATCGTGGAGTGAATTATGCTAACTCTCAAATCGTGGAGTGAATTATGCTAACTCTCTCAAATCTATGAAGTGAATTATGTGAACCATCTCGAATCCTTGTGGTCAATTATGCTAACCCTTTCAAATCTTTTAAGTGAATTATGCTAACCATCTCAAATCCTTGAGGTGAATTATGCTAACCCTCTCGAATCCTTGAGGTGAACTATGCTTAACCTTTCGAATTCTTTGGGTGAATTATGCTGACTCTCTCGAATCCTTGTGGGGAATTACGTAAACCCTCTTGTATCCTTGAAGTGAATTATGCTAACCCCATTGAGTAGTTGGAGTGCATTATGCTAACTTTCTCAAATCTTTGGGGGTGAATTATGCTAACCCTCTCAAATCTTTGAAATGAATTATGCCAGCCCTCTCGAATCCTTGGGGTGAATTATGCTAACCATCTTAAATCTTTGAAATGAATTATGCTAAATCCCTCGAATCCTTGGTGTGAATTATGCTAACCATCTTAAATCTAATCGTTGGAGTGAATAATGCTAACCCTCCTGAATCATTGAGGAGGGTTATGATACCCCCTGAATCTTTGTGGGGTAGTTATGGTAACTCTTAGAGTACATGAGGAAGAACCATGCTAACCCTCTGGATCTTTGGGAACAAATAATACCAGTCCTACATAACTTGGGTGAATTATGCCAACCTCCGAATCTTTGGGTTCAATTATACTAAATACTTGATCCTGGGGGGGGGGGGGGTTAAATTATGCTAAGGTTTTACCCTATACTTCCTCCTCATTCCCAAAATACCCGAATTGCATTCGTATTGCAAACTTTAATCTTCCTTTTATATATCCCAGTCATTTGCGTTCAATTAAACCTATGAATTCTGTGTATTGGCGGTTGATGGTCTCCCTCCCTTCATGTTTAAAGATCAAGAGATAACGGAACCAAGCTGGACCGTTAAGGGAGCCTCATTCCATGCGATCCTGGAAACATATTAGCTATTTCTTTCTAATGTATACACGAGATCATGGAAATGTATTTCACAAGATCCTTTTAATGTATTTCACGAGATCCTTTTAATGTATTTCACGAGATCCTGGAAATGTATTTCACGAGATCCTGGAAATGTATTCACTAAATCTAAGAGATTTATTCACTGGATCTTGGAAATGTATTTCATGAGATCTTGGAAATGTATTCACGAATTTTTGGAAATGTATTCTAGAGATCTTAAAAATGTATTCACGAAGTCTTGGAAATGTAATCAAGAGATCTTGGAAATGTATTCACTAAATCTAAAATATGTATTCACGAGATCTTGGAAATGTATTCACTAAATCTTAAAAATGTATTTACGAGATCTTGGAAATGTATACACGAGATCCCGGAAATATATTAACTAAATCTTGAAAATTAATTCACGAGATCTTGGAAATGTATTCACGAGATCTTGGAAATGTATACACGAGATCCCGGAAATATATTAACTAAATCTTGAAAATGAATTCTCGAGATCTTGGAAATGTATTCACGAGATATTGGAAAAGTATTCACGAAATTTTAGAAATATATTCATGACATCCTGGAAATGTACTCACTAAATCTTCAAAATGTATTAAGAGATCTTGGAAATGTATTAATTAAATCGTAAAAATGTATTCGCAAAGTCTTGGAAATGTATTCATGAGATCTTGGAAATGCATTCATCAAATCTTAAAAATGCATTAACGAAATTGTAGAAATGTATTTACGAGATCCTGGAAATGTATATCGCGAGATCCTTAAAATGTATTCACGAGATCCTGGAAATATATATCATGAGATCCTAGAAATGTATTCACGAGATCCTGGAAATATATATCACGAGATCCTAGAAATATATTCACGAGATCCTTGAAATGTATTCACGAGATCCTGGAAATGTATTTCACGAGATTTTAGAAATATATTCACGAGATCATAGAAATTTATTCACGAGATCATAGAAATTTATTCACGAGATCCTGGAAGTTTATTTCACGAGATCTTTGAAACATACCAGTGCTTGCTAGCGATATAAGCACTGCCAGCAGCATGTTTACGCACGTCCGTGTGTTCCTTGCATTTGGAAAGCTGGGGTACCAGCAGATAGATTTCCCGTTCCTGGGGAGTTTCTAAAATAGATATCTGTAGGTGAGGATGTGTGTGGGGATGACCATGATAAAATATATTTCGTCCATGGAAGAGTTGTGGGAGAAATGCTTTGTGTCTGAAGTTTGCAAAGACGAGTAACGGGTCAAAGAAATTTTAATTTTACAAGATTGTTAGAGAGAACACAGTATACTAAACCTGGTACATGGTTCGTCTATGTATTTTTTTCAGATATAAATAAATGGTTTTCGTCCCCCGTTATTCATATAGAACATTTTCTCGTTCCGTCTTACTTTCTCTGAAATATCTTTCATATTACTGAACTTCATTTCTACTTTTCTGGTCCTTGCTATATAGATTAGGACCATAAGAATGGCAAAAGATTCCAATGCATCTGATGAGCAAAGTCTAGGGGTCCTGGAACAAGACGGTCAGAGTTCTCTTTGTATCCAGAGGAAGCCATTGTCTCTTGATAAAATGGCACACACCTTTGTCTCATGCGTCCCCAACGTTCTCAAAATTCCCCTTCGTATTTCCATTTGACAGGCTGAAAGGAAAAGAGATTTTTTAAGACGTCTTTTGTCCGTTTCTCGTTTCAGTCAATTCTGCGTTTTATCTCTTTCACGGGTGTACTCATTCGTTGGACGCTTTTGAGTCGAGTTGGGATCCTCTTCAGAAGACTGGTGGCTATCTGAGAAAGAAGAGTATTCAGATTTTTTATTTTGGGCTAGGCTATGATTTTTCCACTTCATATTCTTTTGTGCTGACCAGAGTATATTGTTATTGCATTCGCCAAAATCGAAGATTTTGTAAAGGGTATGTATTCACCTCTGTTGTCATTTATTTATTTGGTTGTGAGCATCTATACATAAATTACAGTACTTTAATAATTTTGACCAAACTTGGCAGTAATGTTTGGTATGACCCAAGGATGATTGTATAACATTTTCGGTAAAGTACTTCGAAAATAATCGCAATGTAAAGTCATCATCATGATTTCTTCCTGCAGCTATTGACGCAAAGGGTCTCCGTTAAATTTCGCCAGTTGTCTCCATTGATCATCTCCTACTTCACGCTTCATAGTTCTCAGCCATGTAGGCCTGGATCTTGCAACTCTTCTAGTGGCCTGTGGAGCCCAGTTAAAAGTTTGATGAACTAATTCCTCCTGGGGAGCTCGAAGAGCAAGCCCAAACCATCTCCATCTACTCCTCACTATGATCTCATCCACATATGGCACTCGAATAATCTCTTATAGTTCCAGTTCTAATCATGTCCTGCCATTTAACTTGCAGTATTATTTTGAGGGCTTTGTTCTCAAATCTACAAAATCTGTTGGAAATTGTTTCATTGTCATACCACGACTCATGTTCATACTGTAACAACAATCTCACTAAACTAATATATATCCTTATTTCATATGTAATTTCATGCGATTTGATTACTGAATTTTATTTAACCTAGCCATTGTCTGATTTGCTTTTTTCAATCATTTATTAAACTCCAATTCTAAAGACTGTTTTAGAGATCATATTTCCTAAATATTTAATTGTTTCTACCTCATCCATCCTTTCTCTTTCCAATGATACTTCATCTTCCATTGGATATTCCCTTCTCATCAAATCTGTCTTTCTTCTATTTATCTTGAGCCTAACTTCCTGTGGTATTTCATGCATTCTGGTAAGCAAGCATTGCAAATTCTGTGGTGTTCTAATAAAGGCAGCGTCATCAGCATAATCTAGGTCAGCTAATTTCCTATTACCAATCCAGTCCAATCCTTTTCCACCATCCCTAACTGTTCTACGGATTGCAAAATACATGAGGAGGATAAACAACGTAGGTGACAACACATTCCCTTGAGTACTCCGCTGTTCACTGGATATTCATTTGGTAGGACTCCACTAACCTTAAATTTGCACTCTCTGTGCTGTCCAAATTTACGTATCTAAGTGGAATTCCATATTAATGCAGGTCTCCAAAAAATTGTCCAGTACATAATTTCAAAGGCTTTTTCATAGTCCACAAATACCATCAAGAGTGGATTTCTATATTCTACACATGGCTGTTCATCTCTCATAATTTCATCAATCTTTCTCTCTTTTCTCTTTAGAATGAGCATACTATATATTTTCATTACAACTGACGTAAGTGTGATGCCTCTGTAATTACTACAATCTGTTAATTCTCCTTTTTTTGTTTTGGCATTCTCACCAGCAATCCTAGCTCCCATTCATCAGGATTTGCCTCTTCACCATACATTTCACAAGATTATCTTGTAAATGTTATGGGGTCACTTCATTTTCGGCCCTTTCATCTGAGCAGTTATTCCATCATATCCAGCGGCTTTCCATCTCCTGAGTTTTTTTTTTATGATAGCTTCGACTTAAAACACACTAAATTCATTCATGGGCACATCAAGGTCTTCTCCAGCTTCAGGTATATCAATCAGATTATTCCCTTTATATCTCTTATTCCTATCTTCACTAAAGTGTTCCATCCAACGTTGTCTTTCTTAATCTTCTGTTGTTATAACAGATCCATCCCTCTTTTTGAAGGGTATAAGATTCATTTTGCCACCGTAGAGATTTCATTAATAATTCTATGAATGGTTTTTATACCATAGCCACTCCCTGAATTCATAGCTTTGGCAGCTCGTCAGCTTTCCTGTTTAATTATCCTCAATATTCTCTCCAGTCATTCCTTGCCCTTTTTTTTTTTACCTCACCATGAATACTGGAGTATTTAACATGCTCTAACTTGTAAATTTTAATCTTTCATCGGAAACTTTCAACAATCAATTTTTGTCTTGGTCCACTTTTTATTGTATCCCAAGTATCATTTGTAATCGTTGGCTTTTTCTTTGTAGCTTTGTCCCAAAACTTGACTATCAACTGACTGATATATGTTCTTAATTCTTCATCAAGTGTCTGCTCTTCCTCTCTTGACGTCTAAGACTGAAATCGATTCTCTTATTCATTTGCAAATGTTTCTCTGTTACTCATCTCCTATAAGCTTAGTTGTATTAAAACTAGGTATTTAGGCTACATTTCTGTTTGGTGCTTTAATTTTTAATCCCAGTATGGCAATGAGAAGCTGGTGATCACTACCAATATCTGCATCTCTATAACTTCTTACATTTCTTCGATTCCTCCTCGCTTTATTAATGGCTACGTGATGTATTTAATTTTCTTAAATGCCACATGTATATTTGTGGATGTCCCTGAGCTTGAAAAGAGTACCTCCAATGACGAGATTGTTTGTTGAACAAAAACTTATAAAAAAGTGTTTATTTTCATTTGTATGTAAAGTTAATGGTAAATATTTTGTTAGTTTATTTGTTGCTTGTGAACACCATAACGCAAAATCTACAGAACCAATTTCAAGGAAACTTGGTAGACATGTGGGGTATGATTCAAGGAGAAATCTTTTAGATTTTGCATAAAATACAGCGAAGTACAATTACGCAGTGGAGTTACGAGCAAAATAAGACTGCTTGGCGTGGTGAAGGCATGCTCTCTACTGAGTGCCCCTTTAATTGTTATTGTTATTATCATTATTGTTATTATTTTTTATTGTTAATGAAGCTGAAACCATCCCATGAAAAAGGTAATAGGATAATTTAATGGCCAGAATAGCTTCCCAAGATTACATTGTTATTGTGTGAAAATAAGAAAATTGAGCTAAACATTTAAAACAAATGGATTAAACATGAATATAAATCTGACCTGCTAAAACGTGACACTATGAAGAAATATTACACTCAAATATTATTTCTAGCATTTAAAGGAAGCTCTTATAGGAGACAGGGACCTACTTATAACAATATTGATAACTGGGTAAGACGTGTTCGTTGTGTTAAATATCCGTTTAGATGCAAAAATGTGAAAATATTTTGACTGCATAGAAGCTGAACAACTATCCAAGATGACACTGAATTAGTGCATTGATTGATATCAATATAATGAATTTGATTGAATTAAAAAAAAATAATTATTTGGTCACAATATCAATTTAAATGGAACGTACGAAATATTCAAGTGATGTTCAATAAATCTACAGCATATATTATGTGGGAATAACCACCGCACAGCAGATCTATTTAATAATATGGTAATTGTTTCTATCATCATTTCAAATGCAATGTTCAGAAATGCTTGACTACAGAAGTAATTTAACGAGGAAAAAAAATATTTGCTTCATAATTCTATATTGAGATAATTTGATTTTTAAAAGTATTTGTTGCACATATCAACAATTTGGATAGAATGTTATACGCACAGTTTTATATATATATATATATATATATATATATATATATATATATATATATATATATATATATATATATATATACAACAAGCAACAACAAATGCAGCTGTTTCTGGTCCACTGTAAGACAAAGGCCTCAAACATGTCCTTAGTCATGTCTTGGGTTTGGCTATCCTCATCACTACGCTGGTCAGTGTGAATTGGTGATCGTGGGAGATTTTCGTCTGATCATTCATAGCAAACCAAGCTACTATGAGCAGCTGTACAGCTTTGCTAATCATGGCAAACCCTTCCACCATGTCAAGGTATATATCAGAAAGCGATATATATATATATATATATATATATATATATATACATATATATATATATATATATATATATATATATATATATATATATATATATATATATATATATCGATTATGTGGGGTCAATTAATTTATTTAGAAATTGCTTTATCTAATAATTAAACTACTAGAATTATTTAGGCAATGACTGATCATAAAATACTTAAGTAAAAGTAAATGAATAAACATTTAAAACCTGTAATATAGACCATATCACAATTAGTTAAATTTTCCAAAGAAAAATAATGAATAACAAGAAAGAGTGAAAAACAAAGATCAAAATAAAACTGGATGACTTTAAATCTTGAGGTTTCGTGTGATACAATATTGTCTGTGCGTATTCAGGTTTGAAACTGTATATGTTTACAGAAAATCTTGCTTTTTGTGATTAATTAGAAAAAAGGAAGGTGTCATCAGCATCGTTAATGAACCTTGCTAATGAAGTCATCCCATAACGAGGTTGACCAAAGCCATAATGAAGCAATAAAGATAAAGATAAAACTGTCTTAACTTTTATTACAGTGGGTCCGTTTTCCATACGCATTTTGTGAATGTGAGTTACAGATCAACGGACACATTAGTTTTCCGATTCCCACAGGTTAAGTATGTGAATAGGATGTAGGACGATTGACATAATATCATTAAATTTAATGATGAGTTAATCAAGGAAACAGTGTTTTTAAATTATTAAAAACATGTGAAGTCTTAAACCAAATTCATCAAGAATCCAACTCTTCTGGTCGTGTTGGGCCTGTCTTTTCCAAATTAACTTTATTGGCATCTTTAACCCATTTTTTTTAACCTAATTCTCCAGTTATTCACATCCTAGTTTTCTTAAACTGAAATTATCTATCGTTTCCAACCGAGTTTTCTTCCTTCTAAAACCAAATATTCTGCCGTTTCAAACCGAATTTTCTACCATTTTGAACTTTTTTTTTAACCTAATTTCTATCATATTGAACTGACCTCTTCAGTCGTTTTGAACCTAATAGTTCGCTCTTGAAAAAATTCTTCGGCCATCTTCAGCTTAATAATTTTGCCATCTTGAACCCAGTACTTGGCCTATCTCGAAACTAATTTTTCTGTAATCTTGAACCTAATTCTTTGGCCTTCTCAAAAACATTTTTTTTTTTCATGTTGAGGGTTATTCATTGTCCGTCTTGAACATATTTTTTGTCATCTTGAATCTAATTCTTCGGCCTTCTCAATATCAATCTTTAAATCATCTTGAAGTTAATTCCTTGGCCTTATTAAACCTAGTTTTTTATCATCTGCAGCCCAATTCTTCGGTTGTCTCAAACCAATTTTCTGTCATATTAAACCAGATTTTTGAGCTCAATACTTTGGATGTCATGAACTCAATTTTATGTCATCTTAAACTTAATTTTTGGCTATCTCGTATCATTTTTTCTGGTATCTTCAACTTAATACTTTGGTTATCTTGAACCCAATTTTATCTGTAATCATGAAATGAAATGTGAAACATTTGTCTCATATTCATGTTAGACTATTTCCACGCGAAATTAACTTTGATGATCATATTTCATCTTTCCTGACAATATAATTTTTATGTCGGGATAGTGAAACTGATTAAAATGTCTCAAAGAAAATATACTTTTTAGTCTAAATTTCCTGTCGATTTGCGTCATAAGCGAAGAAGCTCTGATCAAGTTACAGTTCAATAGACTTTTTTATTGGTATCACATTTTAAAAGAACGTTCAACGAAATTCTATTAAGCAGAGATAAAAACATTTCTTGGAGTTTTTCTTGTAAATATACATCTTTTCTAAAAACATTTCTTGGAGTTTTTCTTGTAAATATACATCTTTTCTTTCTGAAATTGTCTAGATACTCATACATCTTTTTGATATTCCAGTGTCTGTTTTAATAAAAAAAAAAACATTTTTTGGAGTTTTTCTTGTAAATAAACATCTTTTTTTTCTGAAATTGTCTAGATATTCGTACATTTTATCTTTCTGAAATTGTCTTTGAAATTTCAGTGTCTGTTTTAATAATGTTATCATATATCATTAGCAATACCCAGTGAATACAGGAAAGATAATTGAAATAGAAATACAACACTAACTCAAAGACAGGCTACGTGATGTACCCGTAATTCTTGAACAATAACTAAAATAAAACACGAGAGAATCAGATTAGTATTAGTATCATGATAATGTGCTTTATGTATATACATTTAAGTGAAAACATCGATGGTACTGAATATTTTAGTTTCTCTTCTCATTATTATTATTATTATTATTATTATTATCATTATTATTATTATTATTATTATTATTATTATTATATTAACAGAGGAATTTGATATAAAAACAAAAGTGATTTAAGCGTGCTCTTATTATTATTATTATTATTATTATTATTATTATTATTATTAAACCAGGAGAATTTTATATCTAAAAACTTAAAAGTGACTTAAGCGTGGTCATTATTATAATTATCATTATTATTATTATTATTATTATTATTATTATTATTATTATTATTGATGTTGTTGTTGTTGCTGTTGTTGTTTTATTATTAACCTGGGGAATTTTATATCCAAAAACTCAAAAGTGATTTAAGCTTCGTTATTATTACTATTATTATTATTATTATTATTAAGAGAAAAGTCACAATACCTGGCCATTGATCGAAACTCATTGTAACATGTATTGATTTTGTTAAACTACCTGATGATTTTTCCTAACTTCACCAATCATATTGAAAGATGAATGCTTTCTATATTTTACCTTATATAATGTGTCTGAAATGCAAGCTTAAAATAACCATATTCACGGGTTTAGTCGGCGTTGTCACATTAGACATATTTTACGTTTCCCAAAATTTAAGTAGATAGCTCGTGTAAGTATAGTTATTTGCAGTGGAAATATGGTTAGATAGTTGAATGTAAGCAACGCATCAGATTTAGCAAATCATTGTAAATTTCGTAATCCCCTTTAACATTTGCGAAGAGTTCATAACAAAATTATGTCTACGACGATTCATATAACTTTTCTGTACCGATGCTAGACACGTTAACCTAGAACGAATTATATCCATCATTTAGCTAGATTTTCATAAGAAATATACAGTAAATTCGGAATAGAGTCATGCCAGATGTAAAAACGCATTAATCGATAACCAATTTATCTAAACTGGATTTTCATATGAAACTATAAATTCGGAATGTATACCTATAAAAATGTTTCTGGCAGCGGTGGGATTCGAACCCACGCCTCCTGAGAGACTGGAGCCTAAATCCAGCGCCTTAGACCACTCGGCCACGCTACCTATGAGTGAGATCACTAACCAGACAATAGAAAATCCGCTTTCAATAGAATCACAACAAACCAATTATATATTGTTTAATTAATAGTTATATGATATAAGACTTGGCTTAAATGTCAGGTAGAATGTGTTACAGAATATAAAGATAACTCTCTTCCCTCTCATATAAAACATAAAGAGAATTATATAAATCTCCTCTGGTGCACTAGATGTGTTTTTATTTCATAAATAGAAAATTAGCCTACTTGCTATTTTCTCTTATTTCTGGAAGAAATTTAATAACATATCTTAGATACTTGAAGGAAATATCTTTATATAAACTTATTTTCCAGCTAAGGTGCTACTTATACGGTTTGCAGTGATAATAATACAGTAATAATACAGCTGTTCCCAAGTTGTGGAATGATCTTCCAAATCGGGTAGTTGAATCAGTAGAACTTCAAAAGTTCAAAGTTGGTGCAAATAGTTTTTATGTTGACCAGGCTGACATGCGTCTTTTTATAGTTTATATAGGACATATCTGTTTTTGACGTTGTTAATAATTTATAGAGGACATATCTGCTTTGACGTTGTTAATCATTTATATTGGACATATCTGCTTTGACGTTGTTAATCATTTATATTGGACATATCTGCTTTGACGTTGTTAATAATTTATATTGGACATATCTGCTTTGACGTTGTCACTGTTTTAGAATGATTTATTGTTAACTTGTTCTCATCATTTATTTATTTCCTTATTTCCTTTCCTCACTGGTCTATTTTTTCCTATTGGAGCCCTTTGGCTTATAGCATCTTGCTTTTCCAACTAGGGTTGTAGCTTGGCTAGTAATAATGATAATAATAATAATAATAATAATAATGAATACAGATCTTAACTTCGAAGTGGCATGCGCGGTAAATTCTTTCCTGTTTTTACTGTTTTAAAGATGTGTTAATAAATTGGCAGATTGTTGTGAGGCTGTAATCATTGTTTCATTTTAACACTTGGTAATTGGGTCAGAAGCTTAACTGATTTTATTAAAGTAAGGGGAAACAATGAGTTGAAAATGGGGTATTATTATTATTATTATTATTATTATTATTATTATTATTATTATTATTATTATTACTGGTACTACAGCTGCTACTGAATTATTATTATTATTATTATTATTATTATTATTATTATTGTTGTTGTTGTTGTTGTTATCATCATCATCATCATCATTATTATTATTGTTATTATTATTGTTATTATTATTATTATTATTATTATTATTATTATTATTATCATTAGTGGTGTTGCTGTTCTTCTCAGTATTTTATTTTCATAACCAATATCATTATTACAATTAACGGAGAATAGAATGAAAATATACCGAGAGAAGATAATGAAAAACATAGATAGCTAAGATTAAATAATATCGTAATTAAATGCTTATAATACTTAATTCATTGCATCCATTTAGCAAACAGTTAAATCAATCTAGTAATTGTTGTGAATATATCTTTCTTTACAAATATCCGGGAGTTCTGAAGTTTTGGAATTAAAGGAAAATGGAAAGAATAAAGATTGGGTCAGACCCAATGGTGTAAGAACAGTATTGTGTTGTCAGTATTAGTATTGCCCCACTTGGCACACTGTAGGCAGCATTAAAAAAAATTCAGCTGTATTGTTTACTTATTTCTCTATTCTTAGCTGTTTTACCCCCTTTTTTTTTAATTTTCGTTTCTAGAATAGACACAAATTTTACGAGTGACATGAGTTTAAAAAAAAAAAAAAAACATTACTACCTAGTGCTACTACCACTGCTACTATTGGATGATAATATTAGCATTTGAATTAATAACAATGATAATGATAGACATGGGTTTAAACAAGAAATGAGTCGTTCTTTGAGCTGAAGTACTACTACTAATGCTGCAATTATTATTGTTATTATTGTTACTTGCTAAACTACATTCCTAGTTGGAAAAGCAGGATGCTATAAGCCCAGGGGCCCCAACAGGGAAAATAGCTCAGTGAGGAAAGGAAATAGGGAAAAATAAAGTAATTTAAGAATAGCAACAACATTAAAATAAATATTTCCTATATAAGCTATAAAAACTTTAACAAAACAAGAAAGAGATAATATTAGTATTTGAATTAATGATAATGATAAAAATAAAATAAAGACGATGGTGATGCAAATTTGCAGTATCAAGAGACATTTTCAGAAGTCTGTCAATGAACCTTTAGAATTGCTCATCCTATGGATGTGTGCCAGTGGAAAGGCAGCAGCGGGCCTTGTCACCACACCTCCAAGAGAGGGTGACAGCAGTGACGAGAGACTGTTCCTAATACTCCCTTGAAGGTTGTCGCATTCTTGAGGACATTGTCTCCAGCCTTACCTGCTTCCCTCACTCGTTCAGTTACTTTTTTTTATAACTTTATTCCATTTGTTTTTCTCGCTATGGAACAACGGACATGTTGAAGGCGTGTGCCTTTCTGTTCACAGTTCTTCCCTCTTTTTAGCCCTCTTTTCCTCCCCCTTCTCCCCGCTCATCACCCTCCTCCTCCTCCCCAATTTCCCCTGCAACCAACACCTTACCCCATTATCCACCGTTCGCTGCTTGCGTCAAAGGGTTCTAAAGAAATCCAGTCTCTTGGTTAACCTGTGTGCCTCCTTTCCCCGTTTTCCATACCCTTTTGTTTGTGGTTATTATTATTATTATTATTATTATTATTATTATTATTATTATCATTATTATTATTATTATTATCATATCCCTAGTTGGAAAAGCAAGATGCTTATAGCCCAAGGGCCCCAGCAGGGAAGAATAGCCTAGTGGGGAAAGGAAATAAGGAAATAGATAAATTGCAAGATAAGTAATATACAATCAAATCAAATATTTCAAGAACAGCAGCATCCTTAAATTTTATCTTACATATATAAACTAAAAAAAAAAAAAAGGACGAGAAATGAGATAGGACAGCGTGTCCGAGTGTACCCTCAAGCAAGAGAGCTCTATTCCTAGACAGTGGAAGACCATGGTACAAAGGCTATGACACTACCCAAGACTAGAGAATAATAGTTTGATTTTGGAGTGTCCTTTTCCTAGTAGAGCTTCTTACCATAGCGAATAAATAGTCTCTTCTACCCTTACCAAGAGAAAAGAAACTCCCTGAGCGAAGAAGAATTGTTTGGTAATCTCAGAGTGGTCAGGTGTATGAGGACATAGGAGAATGTGGAAAGAATAGGCCAGACTATTCGGTGTATGTGTAGGCAAAGCCAAATGAGCCGTAACCAAAGAGATGAGTACAATATAGTATTGAAGTCGCTTAATAAAGGTTTAATCTGAGGTTTGACTTTGTGCTCATAATTTGTAAAGATCAACTCAATGTGAAAGTAATGGCGAAAATTGGAAAAAACAATTTTATAAGAAATTTAGATAAATTATAATCAATTGGCCTTATTGCACTGATTTATAGTGTTAAAGATTATATCAATTCAAGATATAAATTATAATCAATTGGCCTTATTGCAGTGATTTATAGTGTTAAAGATTATATCAGTTCAAGATATAAATTATAATCAATTGGCCTTATTGCAGTGATTTATAGTATTAAAGATTATATCATTTCAAGATATAAAAAAAAAATCTTTAGATTCTTTAGCTCTGGTCATTTTAAATCAGTTTTCAATATCTCTGTCTAGGTAATATTCCGCCAGTGTCAATCATCAGGATGATTTATTCGATCTAAACCAGATTATTTCAGGTCAATCATCAGGATAGTGCTGCTATCTCATTCATATCAGGTCAATTAATGACCTGGATGGTTTAATTTAACCAAGCCAGGTTATTTTTCTGAACGTTTCGTGGCGCTTAGGTCATTTAAAGGCGAAGGCATCGTGTTCTGCTCTTGACTGAATATTGCAAATGTTATAATCTCGGCACTAAATCATTTCTCTATATCCAAAAAAATGAGTTTGACTTTCCAGTTCCCACTGTTTACAAATGCGTAGCATTTTCGCTGGAATTGCTTTAAGTGATGTATTCAGTAATTGTCAACATGCTTTTAATTAGCATCGCAATAAACCAAATACACATGATCTAATCCCGTATTTTCATAGATTTACATAAATAAAGGTCTCTCTCTCTCTCTCTCTCTCTCTCTCTCTCTCTCTCTCTCTCTCTCTCTCTCTCTCTCTCTCTCTCTCTCCAGGAAACACCCATCCCTAACTGGGAAGTTCTATTAACGTGTTCTCCACCTCACGTGTTCATTCTTTCTTTTATATAAAGTTTTTTATGTAAAACATTTTTGTTCTTCCCTTTTTCCCTCTCCAACTCTTTCACCCCTCCTCCTCCTCCTCCTCCCCCTACCTCTTACCTTTACCCCCTCTCCCTCCTTTATGGTCCACAGACCTTCCTCACAGATGTCCATCAAAAACATAACCTCAACTGCTCTTGTTGCAACATGATGTGTCAAGGCGTCTGAAGCCGGGTGCCGGCAAAAGAACCGCTCAACAATGAAGCCCATGTAACGCAAGTATGTTTTCTGGTGCCAAATTTGGCACCAGACAGCTTAAACCAGTGGCGAAATAGAGGTTATAAGTGTTTTTAAATCAAATTTGTGTCTTGCAAGAGCATGCTTCTTCTTATTATGATTTCAGACTTCTTTCAATTTTAGTTCTGACGTCTTTCATTAGCCTGGTCTTTTGTCTTAAAGTTTCTGGTGCTTTTGGCTTTCATTCACCTGGTCTTTTTTTTTCAATTGTAGTTCTGTCGTCTTTCATTCACCTGGTCTATTGTCTTTTATCACAGTTCTGTCATCTTTCATTGCCCCTGGTTATTTGTATTACAATTTCAGTTCTGACGTCTTTCATTCACCTATTTCTTTGTCTTTTATTAGAGTTCTGTCATCTTTCATTAACCCGGTCTTTTGTCTTTTATGACAGGTCTGCCGTCTCTCATTCATTTGGTCTTTTGTCTTTCAATTTCAGTTTTGACGTCTTCCATTCATCTGGTCTTTTGTCTTTCATTTCAGATCTGTCAACTTTCATTCAATTACACTTATATATCAGGTCTGTCGACTTTCATTCATTTGGTCTTTTTGTTTTTCTTCACAGTTTTGTCGTCTTTCATTAACCTGGTCTTTTGTCTTTCATTGCGGGTCTTTTGTCTTTCATCGCAGGTCTTTTGTCTTTCCTTCATTTGGTCTTTTGTCTTTCAATTTCAATTCTGACGTCTTTCATTCACATGGTCTTTTGTCTTTCATCACAGTTTTGTCGTCTTTCATTAACCTGGTTTTTTGTCTTTTCTTCATTTGGTCTTTTGTCTTTTGATTTAAGTTTGACGTCTTTCATTCACCTAGTCTTTTGTCTTTCCTTACAGTTCTGTTGTCTTCCATTCACATGGTCTTTTGTCTTTCATTACAGTTCTTTCATCTTTCATTCACTTGGTCTTTTGTCTTTCAAATAGATCTGTCGTCTTTCATTCATTTGGTCTTTTGTCTTTCAATTCAAGTTCTGACGTCTTTCATTCAATTCAAGTTCTGACGTTTTTCATTCACCTGGTCTTTTGTCTTTCATTACAGTTCTGTCATCTTTCATTCAACAATTCTTTTGTCATTCATTACCATTCTAAACGTCTTCCATTCAATTGGTCTTTTGTCTTTCATTACAGATCTGTCGTCTTTCATTCATTTGGTCTTTTGTCTTTCAATTTCAATTCTGTGTCTTTCAGTTAATTAATGATATGTCTTTCAAGTTAATGACATTATAATTATCAATTAATTAAATTTGCTCGAGGCAATTTAATGGAATTTGTATAAGGTAAATCAATAACATTTATACGTGCCAAGTTTATTCATATTTTTATCTATTAGTTTATTTACTACTGAAGCTACACGCCTACCCTCTCTGTTAGATTATCGTATCCCATTGTAATCCATTACTAGGGTCAGTTCCAACTTTTTGATAGGTAGGGTGCTTAAACCTTATACCTGACTCATCTCATTTAATATCCAGTTCTGTAAACAGATCTCAGAAGTATAACAGACTTTCGGGTTTACTGAAACGTGTTCGCAGCATCGCTTTGGTCCTCGACTGCACCCCATTTTTAGCTTTCTACTTTAACTCTGTTCCACTTCTTTCTATCATGCTGTCCAACCTTTTTCACGTTTTACTTCATAATGCAACGTGGGAAGGGTTTCCTCCCTAGGTTCACTTTGGCGTTAAGTAGCTTCTCCGGACCCTATGCTGGGTCATACGGCCCAAATTTCTGAAATCATCATCATAATCCTCATAAAACAAAAGGAAAAATGAATGCAAATATAAATGATATGCAGATGGCAATCTAGCCAGGAAAGAACGTGGCGGGGTTGCACAACGCATCGACAGACATGAAGTTGATTTTGCACAGATTTAAATCGATAACCATTTCACGAAATGCATATCGCTTCAGATCAGCATTGAATCTTGACTTCTTTATGCTTCTACCATCCATTGTCTCGGTTTTATTCTGAACTAAAACAAATGGCTCCGATAAACGCAGTTCGCGATATGCGAGATAAGAACGAGTGAAATTACGTCGCTTTACCGGATCGTCACCTGATACGTGGCGCTTAGGATGATGTCAGCCCAGACATGCTTCAGGCAGTTTGTTATTGAAGCGATATTTTTCTAGATTCCATTAACGAAATGAAAGGTAACACCGGTTGTCGAGTTAATCACATTTCAAAGCCTGAAATTTTTATATTTTCTAGATAAGCTATTACTAATTTTGAAGGAGAGTTCAGAAGGATAATTACATAGTCATGGTACAGTACTGTGCACACTGATGAAAGTAAGTAGAGAAATAGCAATTATAAACTGATAGTTAAGTAAGAATTACAAAACTAAGAATAATCATGGAGATGGCGATAATCTATCCAAAGTTAAGCACAAGTCACGCCGCTGAGAACATGGAGCACAATGGCAGTATTAACTCATGATTAAGTAAAAGTCACATAACATTATTTTGCATGGAATTCAGGGATTATGAGATGCTACTATTTTGACGTGTATATATAAGGAGAGAGAGAGAGAGAGAGAGAGAGAGAGAGAGAGAGAGAGAGAGAGAGAGAGAGAGAGAGAGAGAGAGAGAGTCACAACCGTATGTAAGGATGTTTCTGGGGTAATGTACTAAAATCCCGCAGAAGTTAACAATATATTGTGTATCAGAGATGAAATTTCTTTACAAGCTCTTATGAGAATTTCGGCTTGGATGAGTGATGAAAAACCCGCCACTTGTAAGTACTGAAGTTATAAGATTCTGAAAGTGAAAATGCTGAAAATACACTTTTAATTAAGATTATTCATACGAGATAATGCATTCTATAATGAGGAAAATAAAGATCTTTAAGGGTGAATGACATTAGAAAGGACAAAGTGGAGCAGACCCATTCGCTATTTCTAAAGATTTGGCTGTCAGGCGGGCAATATTGCATTTTATTCAATCAGTGGCACATTACATGCACTTTAACAGTAGTGATATTTTCATTTTTATTATTTTGATTAGCTTGGATGTTGCTATTTCATTTTTTCCCAAGATAAGGACGTGATCATCATTCGGTCCCATAGAGACTAAGAATTGCATTTCCGTAGACTATTTATAGTCGAATCCACATTATACTCAGGTCTAACTATTTAGACCTTGGATGCTACCACGTGGACAATCAGCCTTCTTGCAATAGATGCCCCGGTTTTAATGACAAGTCATACATATCAGAGAATGAAGTTATTCTTTATTTTTCTTTTTTATCAGAATATTTTACAAGACCATCTTACATAAAATGTGAGAATACATTAAATGTTTATTCCAAAAGCCTTTATTCAACAGATCATGATTCTTTGTGCCTCTGCCTTCGCGTGTGTGTCTAAAATCCATTGTGTTGATATACTGTATAATATACAAACTCCCGTTTTAATTGCCAGTTAGAACAGCCAGTTGTAATATCAAAGTAGCTTTCTCTCCGTGTTTTTCGAGGAATCTAACCTTTAAGAGTACATTAAACTTTACTAATATCTCTGAATTACGGACAGCATTCGCCTGCCATCTATTAGTGGCCAAAGGAAACGCTGTATAGATGGCGCTAGTTATCTCTACAGACTTTCACTTCCTGAACTTGAACTTGAGGATTCTCGCTTGCAATTGCTAGATTTCTAAGCCACTGATGTGAACGCAATGTCGTTTTTAGGTCATATAATGCTTGCTACTGCGGCCAGTGACATTCTCTCTTATATATTGCTGGCATAATATCTGCCTTGTGTAGCCTCTAATGTTTGAATCTTGACTTCTTGTTTTGGAAGTATTTCTGTGCAGTGAAATGAAGGAACGAAGAAAAGGGTCGAAGTTTTATTTATTATTTTTCTATATTTAGCATTTTAGCAATTTAGCTTCGTAGATATTCTGTGCAATATTGTATAACTAATATCATGATATTATTTTGATTGTTATGGTTATTATACCATCAGCAATGTTATTCTTTGAGAAAGACAAACACACCAATTTCTATGTTCAAAGAAATAAACATCTAAGCAAACTGAATTAAGATGGATAGATTTTGCTCAAAACCACATAGCACAGAGTTGCATCGCAACCTCTAAAAAGACATCAAACACTATTGTCTTCACAACTAAGGAAAAGTAACACTTATACTAAGAGCAAGCACAATTCAACTCAACAACACGTTTGGAAAAGGTACTTGGGAGGCGTTAGAATATATATATATATATATATATATATATATATATATATATATATATATGTATGTATATATATATATATATATATATATGTGTGTGTGTGTGTGTGTATACATGTATATACATACATAGTATAAGATTATATATATATATATATATATATATATATATATATATATATATATATACATATATATATATATATAAATATATATATGTATGTATATACATACATATATATACATGTATATATATATATATATATATATATATATATATATATATATATATATATGTGTGTGTGTGTGTATGTATATATATACATATATATAAATGTATGTATATGTATGTATATACATACAGAGAATAGTATATGTATATATATATATTATATATATATACATACTTTATATATATATATATATATATATATATATATATATATATATATGTATGTATATACATACAGAGTATAGGATATATATATAAATATATTTATATATATATATATATATATATATATGTGTGTGTGTGTATATGTATGTATATACATACAGAGTATAGGATATATATATATATATATATATATATATATATATATATATATATATATATATATATATATATATATATATATACACACAGTATATATGTTACATTATATGTGTGTATACATACAGAGTATGTGATATATATATATATATATATATATATATATATATATATATATATATATATATATATATATATATATATATATATATATATATATATAATATTAAAATCACAAATGTCTACTGCTGATATACGAACTGTAGATCCCATAGTGCAAAAGAAATAGGATTTTATTAAAAAAAAATAACAACCAACGTATGTTTTCCTGAAGTTTGCCTCATGCACACTTAACTTTCTAAAGTCTCTTACGAATACTCGTTTTAGAAACTGTTCTGTTGTACTGGTCTCCATTCATAACTTTCTCTTTCATCTGGTTTGTTTGGGTAACTCGACTGTAAAATAGTTATGTTTGTAAGGACTTTCTCTAGGGTTTGTGTTTTGTTGCGTAAAAAGTTATTGAATACACTAGATATCAATCTTTTATACTCATGATACGTAAAGAAAAATTATATAGAAGCTTTTGCGTTTAAATATTGTAATAGAGTTCCAAATCTAATCTATTTTCTTTAGGCGATAGTATAGGCTATGCTAAAAAAAAGTTCCATTTTCTATTATTTGGGGTTAACTTCATAGAGAATGTAAATTTTGTATGTTTAGGTATTGTCACTGTAACTAAAATAAATATATTTGATTTCTACCATCCATTTCTTTGGGGAAGATTTATCTTTATATAAGCATTAATGTTTATGCAAAGTATTACTGTAATATTTTTTTAGAAGCTGGATAGATTCAACAACGACGGAGGACGAGTATAAACATGTGTGTTTTTTAAAATCACACTGCAAACTTCGTAGCTTTCCTTAATCTTTTGTGAGCTTGGTCACTGAAATTATCATGAACAAATGGGATGTACTGATGTAAGAATAAGATTAAACACTTCAAATACAATTAAAATAGATTAAAACTCTAGCTAAGCCCCTATATTTTCCAAAATTCTTAGAGATTTTCTGGGTGGTAAATTGCGAGGTTTTGGTAGTTTCGATCGCTGGTCACATGGAGGAATAAAGGGGGAGGCACTTCTACAATGGTATAAAGAATATACTCTATTCTTATAATTATGGATTTTACTCTGCTTACATATCTCCTCACTGGTGTTAACATTTTCTGTTGTTACTGTATTGCCATCAAATGTCTGTTTAAAGAGATCATATATATATATATATATATATATATATATATATATATATATATATATATATATATATATATATATAACGGATTTTGAGCGAAGCGAAAAATCTATTTTTGGGTGAGATAGCCATGACGTCCTGATGGAAGGTTCCTTCAGTAGCTTCCTAGGGTATATTTAACTACAGTGGATATTCCCAGAGAATTAAACTAAAGGTTATCACAGAATTCTAACTTCTGGTGCGAGTACCCTAAAGGTTTCCCTCTAGGATATCGTATATCAACAGGGGACGCATGTATTAACACGCCACATAGCTGTCTGCACCCCATATAGAGTTAACACTTCGATATGGAAAGGTGGAGAATAACTGGGGAGCCGTTCCACAGTTACACTAGTCTGTGGCTGCTTTTGGTACTCGAGACGTAAACAAACGGGTGCCATTGCTAAATGACGTCACGTCCGTCTTTATCCTGAGGCCAGCTTCTTGCTAATCTCCATGATACAGCAGGACAGGGCGGGGCCTGAAAGGCTGGACTAGAATAGACGGGAGGGACCATCAGGACGTCATGGCTATCTCACCCAAAAATAGATTTTTCGCTTCGCTCAAAATCCGTTTTTTGGGCTCAAGCCATGACGTCCTGATGGAAGTGTACCAGAGAATTAATGTATCGTGGAAATTTTCCCCCTTTTTATGCAAGTGCCAAGGGCTTCGAATAGAGGTATGTAACATGTCCTACTAGAGATTCCGTGAAGAACTAGCTTCCTGCCCCCCTGGCAGAGAAGTCCTGGTGGACCATACTAATATCTCGAAGCGATCATTGAAGAGCTACTCACCCTGCGGAGAGTTCGTGCAGGACTCGGAGACAAGACATAAGGTTAATATTCGGGTAGGAATATTATCAAGCATAGGTAAGTGATTAACAATTACTACACTCCCTGGAGGAGAGATCAATATGGTCTCGAAGGCAGGACGAAGGTTAATGTTCAGGTAGGAATATTATCAAAGCATGAGTGAGTATATAATACAATTATATATATATATTATTCTTCTCTTTCTGAAAGAAAGGGGTAAATGAAACTATGACAGTCGTATATTTCATAATAAATAATAGGAGCGGAGAGAGATGCACATGTAATAAAATAGACATTTTATTTCAAGAATTGCGGATTATTGTGATAACAATTGCAATAATAAATGTAAAGTTTATTTACAATAATAAAGAATAATGTACATAGAAAATAAAGACTTCAATCTTGAATCTGAAAAGAAATTTCACTTTTAGAAACACAAGTTCCAGAGGAACGTCAGTCTTTTTCAAAGAAAACACATCATGCCCTAGAGCATGTGGCACTCATGTAAAGTCTATGACATTTCACCTTGGTAAGAACAGTCTATTAGAAACACTAAGTGTCCATGAAATCACTATGTATCACAAAAGGGTCAACACAGGCACCTGTAGAGTTAAAGTCCCAAGTAACTCACTATTCTATGCAGAGTTAAACGGCAGGTTTCATAACACTACCTGCGGCTACCACGAAATGTTTAACTTCGTGCACTTGCTTTGCGTAGTGCTTGAAGAAAACGCGCAACGATTTCCATCCTGTGAAGCTCTTGAGGCTTTCGAAATCCCTTTTCTGGAAGAAGTTCAGAGAAGACGCGACTTTTCTAGGATCATGACCTGCGGGTGTACTGTCAGGATCCGCTCTGCGAATGAAGTAGGTGATTTTCGCTCTTAGTTGTTTCAGTGACAAGTCACTACCCGATGTTTCTCCTTTGAAGAGTTGTCCTCCACCGAAGTCTGAAGTTCTTCGAAGATAGACCTTAAGACTCTCCACTGGGCATAGAGAGACATCTTCCTTCAGGGGGCAGATTCTCCAAGGGCCCCATCTCTTGGTGGGTAGTTCATTCTTAGCGAGAAACGTCGGATCGGGGAAGAGGGTAAGTTCTCCTGTATCTGCGAATAGGATATGACCCTCTTCTCTTGATAATGCCACTATTTCACTGACTCGGGCTCCCGAGGCGAGAGCAAAAAGGAAGATAACTTTTTGAGTCAAGTCTTTCAGAGGGCACGAATCGTTGTCCAGGTTAGAGGCAAAATGGAGCACCTTGTCCAGGGACCAGGAGATAGGTTTTGGCGGAGGTGCTGGGCGTAGTCTAGCGCATGCCTTTGGCAACTTATTGAAGATATCACTGGACAGATCAATCTGGAAGGCGTACAGGAGTGGTCTAGTCAAAGCCGATTTGCAGGTGGAAATCGTGTTGGCTGCTAAGCCTTGTCCATGAAGGTGAATGAAGAAGGACATACAAAAATCAATGGTGATTTCCGTAGGATTTTTTGCCTTGACGAACGAGACCCACTTTCTCCAGGAAGATTCGTATTGCCGTCGTGTAGATTCAGTCTTGTATTCCTCGAGGAAGTCTAGACTTTTCTTTGAGATTCCAAACCTTTTCTTTGCGGCTAAGGAGAGAAAACCATGAGATAAAGGTCCCTGACTTTCAGTGATGAAGCGAAAACAGTCGACTTCTGTACTTGTTGGGAGAGAACTGGGCCCGGTAGGGGAATCAGCGTGGGCTGCAGCTCCAGGACCAGAGGGTACCAATTGCTCCGGGGCCACTTGGGAGCCACTAGGGCCGCTGTCCCTTTGAAGGTTCTCAGTTTGGAGAGGACTTTCAGCAGAAGGTTGGGGGGAGGGAACAAGTATATCCTGGACCATCTGTTCCAATCCAGTGACATGGCATCCACTGCTTCTGCCTTGGGGTCCTCGTACGGGGCCACATATCGAGGAAGTTGATTGTTGTCGCTCGTCGCGAAGAGATCGATCTGAAGTTCTGGGACTTGGTGAGCGATGAAGGAGAATGACCTTGCGTCTAGAGACCATACCGACTCTATTGGGCTTGTCCTTGATAGAGCGTCCGCCATCACGTTGCGGAATCCTTGTAGGTGAACTGCAGACAGGTGCCATTTCTTCTTTTCTGCCAAACGAAAGATCGGAAGAAGTACCTGATTTATCTGGGGCGATCTCGAGCCCTGACGATTGAGACATCTGACTACCACCGAGTTGTCCAGAGTCAGACGAATGTGGATCGAGGGAGGCGGGGAGAGTTTCTTCAGGGTGAGAAGAACCGCCATGGCCTCCAAGATGTTGATGTGAAACGTCTTGAATAGGGGAGACCATGTTCCTTGAACCTGTCGTTGGTGGGAGTGACCTCCCCAACCCTCCAGTGAAGCGTCCGTGTGGATGTTGATCGATGGAGGCGGGTGTTGAAGAGGAATGGACCTTTTCAGGGCCTTTGCTTCCGACCACGGCTTTAAAAGTGAGCGAAGTCTGTTTGGAAGCCGTCTCTTGAGGTCTCTTCGAGCGATGGATGCGAAACGTCTCCAGACTCCCGCGGCATCCTTTAGCTGTGCGCGAAGCACTGGGTTTGTCACAGAGGCGAACTGTAGAGAGCCGAGAACTTGTTCCTGCTGTCGTCTTGAGATCCGTTTGGATTTTAGAAGTCTTCTGACAGACCCTGCTATTTCCTTCCTTTTCTTCTGTGGAATGGAAAGGCGGTGTGACTGAAGATCCCAATGGATTCCCAACCATTGGAACTTCTGAGCTGGAGAGAGGCGAGATTTCTCGGTGTTTATCTTGAATCCCAGATGCTCTAGGAACTGGGTGACTTTGTTGCAGGCTCTTACACAATCTTCGGGCGATGTCGCCCAGACTAGCCAGTCGTCTAGGTAGGCCATCACTTGGACGCCCTGAAGACGGAGTTGTTGGACGATGGCGTCTGCCAGCTTGGTGAAGATTTGTGGAGCCACGTTGAGCCCGAAGGGCATGGCCCTGAAGGCGTAACTTTTCCTTTGGAGTCGAAATCCTAGGTAGGAGGAAGCGTAGTGATTCATTGGAACGTGCCAGTAGGCGTCCGCCAGGTCTATGGAGACCGTGTAGGCCCTTTGAGGCAGAAGGGTCCCTATTTGTTGCAGAGTCAGCATCTTGAACTTGTTGTTCGCAATGAACTTGTTGAGAGGGGATAAGTCTAGAATGACTCTGAGTTTGTCGGAGTCCTTCTTGGGAACGCAAAATAGTCTCCCTTGGAACCTGGTTGACTTTACCCTCCTGATCACCTTCTTGTTCAAGAGTTCTAGGACATATTCTTCCAGGAGGGGGGTTGACTGTTGGAAGAATTGCCGGAAGGCTGGGGGTAGTTGAGTCCAGCTCCAGCCTAGTCCCTTCTTGACGATGCTGTGCGCCCAGGGATCGAAGGTCCAACGATCCTGGAATTGGCGGAGTCTTCCTCCCACCGGAAGCACTTCATTGCTTCTGGTGTCCCGAGGGTTTGCCACCTCGGCCGCTAGCTCCCCTTCCTCCTCTGCCTCTGGAGGGACGGCGAGAAGAATCTCTGCCGGAACCTCTGCTTGAGCCCCTACCTCTGGGACGAAAGGTAGTAGAGTGTTGCTCATACGCAGGGGTAAAGACCGGTGACTGCGACACCACTGGTTGGGGGACCAACTGAAAGGTCTGTTGTGGCTGGGTGGCCACTTGGGGAGTAGCGGCACCCGGAAACTGTCGTCTCTGTTGACGTTGCTGGGGTTTCGGCTTCTGAGGTTTCCTCTTAGGCTGAGGGCCATCGTCCTGAGAGGATTTCCTCTTCCTTGACAGGCCCCACTTGTGGAGAAGGTTCCTATTCTCCGTGGCGGCCTTGTCTACAATCTCTTTCACCAGAGAGGAAGGAAAGAGATACTTACCCCAGATATTGGAGAAAATCAGCCTCCGGGGTTCGTGTTTCACCGTCGCGTTGGCGAACACGAATTCACGACAGGCTCTGTGAGCCCTAGTGAAGCTATATAGGTCCTTTGTCACCGTTGCCAAGTGCGATTTGGCTAGGACCATATAAAAGTCCGGGACTCTAGTATCCCCGGCCATAAGTTCTAGCTGTACCTGGTGGGAAAGCGACGCGGCAAGCCTCTCCTTCGTATCCTGTTCCCTACGAAGGAGGTGATCATTTAGCCTTGGGAGGTCCTCATTAAATTGACGACCGGCTACGTCAGGCTCTAGTTTCCCTACCGTGAAGGTTGACTGGACGTCTTTCCAGTGCCTATCATCGGGAGGAACTGTAAGGGAGAAGGGTCTGCACTCCTCCAGTGCAGGGCAAGGTTTCCCTTCCTCCACTGCCTTTAAGACCGCTGTGAAGGCCTTTTCGATGAAGGGGGAAGTCGCAGCATTCGGCGCAACGAAGGTTGGATGCTTCTTACTAAGCGCCGGTATCTTGGAGTTGGTGAAACCCCTACTCTTCACCGCCTGGGCTAACATAGCCTGGGCCTTCGCGAGATCGAACACGATAACCTCCTTCGGTTCGGTCTCTTCCTTTGAGGCTGGTTCGGACCTGAGGCGGACGTAACAGTCCGGATAAGCCTCGAAATTCGGGAAGAATTCCACTTCTTCCAGCAAGATAGAGCCAACCCTTTCACTGATGTAGATTTTTCCAGTCGTGATTGGCATATGCTCGGCATATCTCCATAGGTTAGCTTCCGAGCAAGTGGGGAGGTCCTTAACCGAAATCCGTTTCGGTTGTTTAAGATTAACTAGAGTAGTCCGGAACTGCTCCTGGGTTTCTCGTAGTTTTCTTTCCATGAGGGCTTCAAGCATCTTGAAGACCTCCTGAGTGGCCGATGGAAGAGGGTCCGGGGTGGCAGAAGTCGAAGGAACAGGTTCCTCGGACGGTGCAGGAGTTGCTGCGGGAGTAGGAGCAGGAGCGACCTCGGTCTCCGAATCAGGGTATTCCACCTGATCTTCCTCATAGTCGAGTTCCTCGCCCATGAGGTTCTTCTCCGTCTCTTCCGACACTTCCGACATACGTTCCACGTTATCGGAATCTAGATGGCACTCATGCATGGACTGGGCCATGACAATATCAGGTTCCACCACGATCTGGACGGTGGGGATCTGATCACGGGGGACCACAGAGTCTTTGGATGCCTTTGGGAAAAGCAAGGCCC
>NC_090766.1:44078898-44088898 GCF_036898095.1 Palaemon carinicauda | reverse complement strand
CATATACATATTCATAAAATGAATATATTTTTATATATGTATGCTGGATTTTGTTTCAGATTGTCTAAGTGTGTAGTAACCCGTCAGTTTCATTATATATTTTCGTGCGTTTGCGTGTATGTAAACTATATTTACGCAAGAGTATATATGCCTTTATCTATGTTTATTTACTCGTAATACATCTGCACAAATCATGGCAATTTATCAGAAGCGAAAGAGAAAATAACTCGAGCATATATTCCAGAGGACAAAGAAAAAATATTTTCAGTATTTCTGATTATCAGGAAAACACGGTAAGGCAATATGCAGTCCGAACGCAGATGTGCAGTGCAAGTTTACGGGGAGATCGATTATTTGGCTGAACTTTTTGGGTAACGGAAATCGGGTTGGAATATTGCATTGTTGGTTTATCTTGTTTTAAATTTGATTTAATGTTACGCGTAACGTTTTCAGAGTTATGTAAATATACAATGGGACCGAAAGGATGAATATTCTATCATTGTTTATCGATGTGTAAATGCGTTTAGTATTATCCTTATTTGAAACCAAAGTGCAACCTAACAGTCACATCAGAATTCTATCAATATGTTTCAGCTTTGTGAAAAAATACTGTCTATCATTTAAAACATATCTCTTTCATTGTTATAAAGAATCTAAGGATGCGATTAATGTTATCTGTAATATATAGTGGACAAGAAAAACGCCATAGTGACGACAAACGCCTCACTGCACATGGCCACACTTGAACTGACTGTAGAATTTGGGGTTATGGACGGATTGCGGGGAGGTCTATAGGTAGGAGACCAGATATCATGTCATGTATCTAATTTTAGATGTGTTACGTTACCCATGAGGGGAAAATTATCACACGAGTCCAGATTTAGTAGCAAATGGCCTGATTACTTACGCTACTGGTGGCTAAATCGGGCCCGCCCAGAGTGCAGTGCCAAATTGGCCACAACGTAACATAAATTTCCCTCCCCGACGCTTGTTAGTTGGGAATTAAACAGTGACAGGTATTACGGCATAATTTCGGGCTGAAGTCATGGCGCTTCTTAAGTTATAGAAGAATCTTATATTTAGATCTAATTTTTATTCCTTGGTTGTTGAACCCGAAACACCTTGACTCGGTTGAAGGTTTATCATGAATATGCATGAAGCTTTTACCTTATTTTAATTACTTTATTTTATTCTAATTTAATAGCTTTATAGACAAGTCACAGATTTCTTATGGCTAGTAGAAAGGCTCAGGAGTATAATTTTATAGATAGAGCTCTGTGAGGTAAAGTTTTTCTTTTTTTATGAATAATCTACATTGTATTATTTTTAACTTGTAGTTCAACAAGGATCTATGTTGATTTGTTCTGTCCTGTAGCGGAAATATAACAAAGGCCGTGACAAAGGATATGAGGATAAAGGGGAAGAGGACAGAGAGGAAGGAAATATATAGGAGAAACTATTACTTTTTTCTCTTTTGTATTTCGTTTGATTAAGCTCAGAATTTTCATATAATCAAGTATGTTATTTTTGGTTAATTTCAGTATCAGTTACTAAGTAACATCACTTGTTAAAACGACAAATAGAACAAATTTAGATACGAACTCACAGGGAATTCTGTTTGTAGAATTTAGAATTGGCAAAAATTGTTATCCTTCGAAATTGGCATAAATTGTAATCCTCGAAATTGGCAAATTTTTAAATTGTTGGTTCATGTAACGAGGCAGTCGGGTGAATGCTCTTTGCCCTGCAATTCTCTCTCTCTCTCTCTCTCTCTCTCTCTCTCTCTCTCTCTCTCTCTCTCTCTCTCTCTCTCTCTCTCCGCAGAGCTTACTTCTTTGTTTGGGTTTCAGTACTGTTTACAGAGTAGTGTGTGTCTGATCACTTTGGATAAGGAGGGACAAATCGAGATTGTGGTTTTAAGAGTAATATTTGCTATCGTATTATGAGAAGTTATTATTATTTTTATAATTATAATGATGAATTAATAATTTTATTACTGGTTTATTTGAATAGCCAGATCCTCACATGTTAACAGTATATTTTGCGGAAGTATAAGTCAATTCTTTCTATAAAGGAAAATCATAATTTTGAATGTTACCACTGAGTGAAGTGGTTAAACGAGGTAACTTTGTGTGCGAAGTTTGCCCCTGTGATGTAATAATTCGTCTCATGAAGTGAGTAATAATAATTTATTCATGACAAATTAGTCTCGATATAGTAAAAAATCACACAAGTAATATCGTTCCTCGTTTGAAACTATATAACGAGCGACTATCTAAGGAAAGTAATGTGATTATATAATACATGAAGTGACACTTGAGCGCTTGAATAAAGAGTGTTTACTGTGAGTAGTAAGTGCTAATGAGCCAGAATCGGTAAAACTTTTCGCTTCTATATACAATTAAAAGATATTACAAGAAAACAATGGAATTGCTCTTTGGGAATAAGGAAACCTTAGAATTGATTTAGGGGAATGGGTAAACTTATTGTTTAGTAATGTAGGTATTGGCAAAACATCCAATTATTTGGTGGGAAAAGGAGAATCCATATTTACGCTGTGTAAAATGGGAAAACATGTAATTGTTTTGAGGGAAATAGGAAAATATATCATAATTGGCTTCTGAGGAATGGGGGAAACCTATGATTATGTGCAAGAATTCATCGAGTGAATTCTTCATTTATATATATACATCTATCAACTTATTCAACTTAACTTATTGAATGTATGAATTTTATCTTTGAAATTTATTGAAAGTCTGTGTATTAAGATTATGGCTAAATTTCTCTCTCTCTCTCTCTCTCTCTCTCTCTCTCTCTCTCTCTCTCTCTCTCTCTCTCTCTCTCTCCTTTTGCTAAATTGAGCTGTGAATTTTACCACAAGACAGAATAATATAAATACATAATTTGAAGGAAATCACTGCAAAGTCAAACTGCTTTACATCAAAACTTGAGGTACTTGAATAGGCAACTTCAGAACCCTCCCGCCCTCTCTCTCTCTCTCTCTCTCTCTCTCTCTCTCTCTCTCTCTCTCTCTCTCTCTCTCTCTCTCTCTCTCTCTCTCTCTCTCTCCTTTTGCTAAATCGAGCTGTAAATTTTACCCCAAGACAGAATAATAGAAATACATAATTTGAAGGAAATCCTGCAAAGTCAAACTGCTTTACATCAAAACTTGAGGTACTTGAATAGGCAACTTCAGAACCCTCCCCCTCTCTCTCTCTCTCTCTCTCTCTCTCTCTCTCTCTCTCTCTCTCTCTCTCTCTCTCTCTCTCTCTCTCTCTCAAAAACGGACATCACTCCCGAAGAAAATGTAAACAATGAGTAATTTGGGCGAAAATATCTAGGATTAATTGATTTTGACAGCTACTTACCAGCGTTAATTCAATTTAGCAAGTGAATTGTTCTAGACCATAGAATGTTTTCTAATTACCAAGATCTCCTGAAAGTGGAGCATTTAGATTAAAATACTTAAGTATCTGGCATGTATGGGGTGTCTGGCGAATTAAAGACCTCGCTAGAGTATCATATAGCAATTAAATAACGTAGTATAGTATACTATAGTCAATTCTTTTTAGTGAGGCAGATTTGCACCGACTTGCAGGGGTGCCCTTTTAGCTCGGAAAAGTTTCCTGATCGCTGATTGGTTGGACAAGATCATTCTAACTAATCAGATAGCAGGAAACAATTCTGAGCTAAAAAGGGCACCACTGCGAGTCGGTGCAAATGTGTCTCATTAAAAATAATTGAGTATAGTGTACGCGACCTGTCATAAATGAGTGATAGATATTTAGATAGGTATGCACACACACGCACGCACATCCACTTCTCAGCAGGTTATGACTACTTAATCTTCGCCATACCACAGGGACCGGGAGAGGTGATCATGACCGAAAAGAAATGTCCCCTATACAATAAAGAATGATTCTCTCTCTCTCTCTCTCTCTCTCTCTCTCTCTCTCTCTCTCTCTCTCTCTATATATATATATATATATATATATATATATGTATATATATATATATAGATATAGATGTATATATATATATATATATATATATATATATACATACGTTTACATATACGCATATATATGTGTATGTATATATACTATATATGTATATATATCTATATATATATATTTATATATATATGTATATATATATAAATGTATATATGTATTTATATATATATATATATATATATATGTATTTTTATATATGTATATATATATATATATATATATATATATATATATATATATATATATATATATATTACCAGCCATGCTCCGCCCTCCCTGTACCTCGGGAGGGAGGAAAGGGAGCAGCCATACACTGTTGTGCCTGCGTGTGTAGCTATCTGAAAATTTAGTCGTAATTTTTTACGGGATGCGTACATTAATATATATATATATATATATAATATATATATATATATATATATATATATATATATATATATATATATATTTATATATGTATATAGCTGGGCTGTCATTCTTTATTGTATAGGGAAAATTGTATACTTTATGAGGTTTTAAGGATATTGAGAGAGAGAGAGAGAGAGAGAGAGAGAGAGAGAGAGAGAGAGAGAGAGAGAGAGAGAGAGAGAGATCTTTTCAATGCATCGAAAAAGAAACCCCTCTAGCTAGGGGTCTCAAATATTCATGCCTCTTTTCACTCCTGAAAGGAGTATATTGTGTATCACTTGCGTCAAGTTCCCTGGGGGAGTTTCCTCCATTTGCTTGCCATCCAACTGTAAAAATGTAGATAAACACTTATTAAAACAGATAAAACAGGTGATTGTATTTCTACTTTAAAGCACTTCAACTCTCACTTAATATTGTTCAGTATTTCATCATCTGAGACAAGCTTTTCCATCGAATGATGAATATTATTAGTTGTTATAATTTTCGTTTGTATCGTAAAACGCATCCATGGTCTCTGAAAAAGATTTTTTCATTCAATATTTTTTTAAGGGATTACGACACAGCTTGCATTAAGTAATGAAAAACACTGACCCGAAAGAAAAATGATCAGGTGATTATATAATTTTTCATTAACAAAGAAACAAATTATTACGTTATATTTTGTTCGAAAAGAGACAGAAACCAATTTTAGTGTCAGTTATCGAACACTAAGGGAAATTTGACCTTAATGGCTCTTATTTTATATTAAAGATATATTTTGTGACTGGTAATTAATTTTCATTGAATGTATGATATATTGGATTACATCATCATCATCATCATCGGCCATAACTAGTCCACTGCAGCTTAAAGGCGTCAGACATGTCCATCCACCACTGTCTGTTTATGGTCTTTCTGTGCAAGTGTATACCCGCAAATTTTCTTTGCTCTTCAATCCATCGTCATCTCTTCCTCCCCTTGCTTCTTTTGTAATCTCTAGGGACCCATTTTGTTATTCGTAATGTCCATCTATTATCTGTCATTCTCATTATATGTCCTGCCTATGTCCATTTCTTTTATTTACAAGTTAGATTATCTTCAATTTTAGTTTGATCTTTTATTCCTGTTATTTTTCCTGTCCCTTTGTGTTATTTCAATCATTATTATTTCCATTTTTATTTGAGTTGTAACTAGCTTATGTTACAAGGCTTTAGTAATGCTTTAAGTTACTTACGTATAAGTTATTAAGAGTAGGGCCATCTGATTAAATCCTTTTTTTTATTTTTTTTTTTTTTAGAGAAAGTAGCATTTTACTTTCCATAATATCATTTTGTTTACCAAAAGCTCTTTATCCCATGCTTACCCATCTTTTAATTTCGGTCTCCTGTCCTGGGGAAACACTTACTCTCTGTCTTAAGTACATATATTCAATAATAATCTCTAGAGGTTCGTCCATAACCCTTAATTGTTGTCTCTGCATTTTTATTGAGCATTATCTTTGTTTTATTCATATTAATTTTCAGTCCTACATTTCTGCTTTCTCTATTCAAATCTATCATCTTTTTTAAGTCCTCACATGATTCACTTAATATGAACTATGTCAGCTGCAAATCTCAAGTTGTTAAGGTATTCCCCATTAATGTTAATACCTTTTAACAATGCAATATAAACTCCTAAAAACTCCCATGCACGCTTTTGACTTCCTCAATCGGAATTTTCTTACTACCTTTATGTAGCTTCATGATTGCTGTCCTTCCGTGTGGATATTTTCAAGTGTTCTGACATAAGATTCATCTATTCCACGTCTTTGAAGTACTTTCATTACTGCTGAAGTTTTGACAGACATACTGTACACACTTACACATAGATTTTCTAATAACTCATTCAATGAAGGAACATTCAGAATGAGAATTCTTGAATATTTCGGGTAAATTTCAAGTAGCCTCTAAATACATAAATGCATACATACATACATTACCATAATTCAGAAGCTTTTAAGATTATTTGAGAGATTCCTATATGTTATTTCATTTATTTTCATGGGATTTTATGGGTCATTGGGTATCTAAATTAATAATGATTTTACATACTTCCAGTACTGTTTTAAGATTAAAAAGTCAACTATCTATAAAGATTCCAATATATTTAATATATTTATTTTCAAGTTTGGTGATTCTCTTCTTTCATGGCACCAAAACTAGAAATTATGGAATCTATATCTAGCTAATCATAAAATTGCTAAACATAGAATTATAGATTTCATGTTCCCAAATCTAGAATTCACGATACATGGTCTTTCCAGGACTTTCATTAAGAACTATTAGTCAATGACTTTTTTTTTTTTTTTTCCTGTTGGACACAAGAATTCCTGGCACACCTAGGTATGAGGGAATACACCTTGCCACACCCTTACTGCGCGGTGCGTAACCAAACAGCTACTGTAGGAGGAGGTGACAGAGGTTCTAGGTGGAGCCATGCATAGGGATTCACTTTGCAGTTACGAAGTGACGGTTCCCTTTCTCAGAGCGAGGTGTGCCAGGAATTTCTGTGTCCAACCTGTTAGGAATAAAATATCTTTTCCGTTTCCAGACCTGATATTAGTGCTCTTTCATTGTACCCTGTCTGGAATTAGGTTATCCTTTTCTTTTCCAGACCTGGAATCAATGACTTTCATTGTACACTGTCTGGAATTAGATTATCTTTTTCTTTTCCAGACCTGGAATCAGTGCCCTTTCATTGTACCCTATCTGGAATTTGGTTATCTTTTTCTTTTCCAGACCTGGAATCAATGACTCTTTCATTGTACCCTGTCTGATATTAGGTTATCGTTTTCGTTTCCAGGTCCAAAACTATGACGCTATCATGGTCTCCAAATGTATGGACTTAGGGTCACTCATTTCCAGGCCTGGAATCAATGACATAACCATTGCCTCAACCTGTCAAAATTATGTTAATCTTTTTCTTTTCCATATCTGGAATCGATGACTTTCTTATTGTTCTTACCTGTCTGGAATTGAGGTATCTTTCTCGTTTCGAGGCCAGGAATCAAGGACTCTTATTTGCCCTACCGTCTGGATTTAAGGTATATCTTTACACGATGTAGAAGCAATTGCTCTCTCTTGTCCTTACCTTGTCTTGAATTAAGGTATCTCTTGTTTCCAGGCCAGGAATCAATGACTTCTATTTTCCCTACCGTTTGTATTTAAGGTATATCTCTCTCTACATGATTTGGAATTAATGACTCTATCATCATACTTACCTTCCTGGAATTAAGGTATGTTTATCGTTTCCAGGCCATGAATCAATGACACTTATTTTCCCTACCGTCTGGATTTAATGTATATCTCTCTTTACATGAGTTGGAATCAAAGACTCACATTGTCTTTATCTGTCTGGAATTAAGGTATATTTTTCTTTAATTGGTCAGGAATCAGTGACCCCTTCATTGCGCCTACCTTTCTAGATTTCCGGTATGATTTTACGTTTCCTGGCCTAGAATCAATGGCACATTTCTATTAAAGGCGTTAAGGAATCTCTATATTCTAGGTCTGGAATCAATGACTCCCTCAATGTTTCCAACTATCTTGAATTAAAACATCTTTATCGTTCCCAGTCTGTGATCAATGTATCCTGGATTTGAATTACAGACACTCCGTTTCCCTACCAGTCTAGAATTAAGGGATTTCTCGTTTCAAAGGGTGGACAACAACGACTGTTCCATTGTTTTGAAACAAGGTATCTCTCTCGTTTCCAGCACTGGAACGATCGACTCTAATTGTCCCCTCTTGTTAGGAATTGAGGTATCATTTTTCTTTCCCAGGCCTGGACTCCATGATCATCTCACTGTCCCTATTTGTCTCGAATCAAGATATCTTTCTACTTTTCAAGGCTTCGAATCGCCGACTGTTTCTCAGAAGTTCCAGCTCTAGAATTTAGGTTAATTATTCATCATTTTGAACATGACGGGGATAATATTTATTTTACCTTTTCAGTCCTGGAATTGAGGGCTCTCTTTTTCCAGATCTGGAACTGGCAAAGATTAAAGTCAAGATGCCCTAGGTTTCTACACAGAAATTAGTATCGAAATGAAAAAGCTTATATCTCCGATTAAAACATGCTGTTCAAATTCACGACATTGGGGTTATTTTGCATCGTTGATGCCCCAAAGAACTGGTGATCTCTTATTGCCTTCGCCAAAAATCGAAGATTTTGGGAAGGGTTTGTATTTAACCCTGTCTCCTTACCTTCCCCAACTTCGTTATGTTATTGATGTTTGTATGTTTATTTGTTTGTGATTCGCATAACTCAGAACTATTAGACCGAATCTCATGAAATTTGGTGGGAGGATTGGCAATAATCTTACGACAATTTGATTAGATTTAGGAGTTATTTTGTGAAAGTTCAAGGCCACGAAAAGGTAAAATACGTCTTTTAACTATAGCGTGGTAAATTTTTGTCCTATTTGCATGAAATTAGTGCCAAAATGTATCTTGTGATATACAAGATGATATAGGCGAAGGTATGCGTTTTTCCGAGTGTCAGTTCTATTTCTTAGTTTATTTATTTGTTTGTGAGCAACTTTTCACAAAAACTACTCTACCGATTTACACCAAACTTGGTAGTCGTGTTGGGTGTGATCCAAGGATGAATCTGTTACATTTTGGATAAATTACAAGTACGCAACAGTACATTTAAATGATCGCAATGTTAAGTAAATGGCAATTTTTTTTTCTCGCTAATATTATGGAACCAATTTCAATGAAACTTGGTGAACTTGTAGGGTATGACCAAAGGACAAATCCAATAGATTTTTAAGAAGATACATAGAAGTACAAATATGGAGTGGAGTTAAGAGCAACGTAAATGAGACGGATTTGAGAGCTCGGTCACAAATTAAAGTGAAATTCACATAAACTTGTAAGAACAAAAGAAATATAGGGTTGGTAAACGTGAAAAATATGTTTAATAATAACTGTTTTGCTTTTCCAAAGGACAACGAAACACACTATCAACTGCTAATATCGAGGTGCGTAGCGTAATCCCCTACTTGGTTGATGGAATTTTTAAATACTCTGATCTAACTGATTAGAGTTTAAAAATACCTTGATTTAATATATGTCATTATAATAGTAAATAAGGAAACAATATTCAAAGAAATTCTTTATTCCTATAATTCTATACATTTTCCTATATTTCATATTGATTCTGCAAACAATGACTTGCGTTCAATTAATCATACCATCCTCCTTTATCCTTTACGGAAAAAGCAACACCAAGATGCAACCTTATTACATATCTTAATGATTTAAGGGCAATATATGCAACACTATATATCATTCTCCATAATGGCCTTGTCTCCCCAACATGAAGAAAAGGCTAATGATCGCAATATTTCCACGGAATGAATAATTAGGCAAATTAGAACAAGCGAATATTTTCGTTTGTTATCAAGGATGAAAGTGTATCACTCGTAAGTTTCCGTTCATTTGCATATATATATCTATCTATCTATCTATCTATCTATCTATATATATGCATATGTATATATATATATATGTATATATATATATATATATATATATATATACACACACATA
>NC_090766.1:44063898-44068898 GCF_036898095.1 Palaemon carinicauda | reverse complement strand
TCCCGCTCAGACTCGTTAGTGCCATTAGTGTCTGCAACCTTACCAGCCTTGTGAGCTAAGTTTGGGGGGTTTGGGGGAGCCTAAAGGTCTATTTGCTGAGTCATCAGCAGCCACTGCCTGGCCCTCCCTGGTCGTAGCTTGGGTGGAGAGGAGGCTTGGCGCTGATCATATAATATATGGTCAATCTCTAGGGCATTGTCCTGATTGCTAGGGCAATGTCACTGTCCCTTGCCTCTGCCATTCATGAGCGACCTTTAAACCTTTAAAGATTTAAAGGCCAATCATGAATGGCAGTGGCAAGGGACAGTAACATTGCCCTATGAAGCAGGACAATGCCTTAGAGACTGACCATATATACATATGATCAGCGCCAAAGCCCCCTCTCCACCCAAGCTAGGACTAAGGAGGGTCAGGCAATGGCTGCTGATGACTCAACAAATAGACCTATAGGCTCCCCCATTAACCACCATCCTTAGCTCACAAGGATGGTGAGGTTGGAGAGATCAAAGGAACTAACGAGTTTCAGTGTGGCATTCACCAGTCAGGGACGTTACCACATCGGCCGCCACAACCCTCTTAACTTATAACTCATGGTGTAACTGCAAGTATTTCCAATACAGAAGGTCCCCCACCTTACAACCATTCGACTTATTATTATTATTATTATTATTATTATTATTATTATTATTATTATTATTAGCCAAGGTACAACCCTAGTTGGAAAAGCAAGATGCTATAAGCCCAAGGGCTTCAACCGGGAAAAATAGCCCAGTGAGGAAAGGAAATAAGGAAATAAATAAAGAATATAAGAAGTAATAAAAAATTAAAATAAACTATTTTAAATAACATTAACAACATTAAAACAGATAATTCATATATAACCATAAACAGACTTATGTCAGTCTGTTCAACATGAAAACATTTGCGGCAACTATGAATTTTTGAAGTTCTACTGATTTAGTTACCCGATTAGGAAGATCATACCACAACTTGGTCACACATGGAATAAAACTTACAAACATTCGGGGTTACAAACACAGATCCAGCTGAAAATAACAAAGATAAGATAAAGAAATACTGTAATTAAAAATTATTATATCATTAGATACAGTAAGGAAAATGACAGTTGTAATAACCTGATATGTATTTCATATGAAACCTAACTATTTGCTGACTTTTGTAGCTGGGAAACATAGGCATCGGATTCAGGTTAGGCCTGTAGTAGGACAACATTTTATTATTATTATTATTATTATTATTACTAGTCCAGCTACAACCCTAGTTGGAAAAGCAAGATGCTATAAGCCCAAGGGCTCCAATAGGGAAAAATAGCCCAGTGAGGAAAGGAAATAAGGAAAAAAAATAAATGATGAGAATAAATTAACAATAAATCATTCTAAAATCAGTAACAGCGTCAAAACAGATATGTCCTATATAAAATATTAACAACGTCAAAAACAGATATGTCATATTATAAACAATAAAAAGACTCATGTCAGCCTGGTCAACATAAAAATATTTGCACCAACTTTGAACTTTTGAAGTTCTACTGATTCAACTACCCAATTAGGAAGATCATTCCACAACTTGGTAACAGCTGGAATAAAACTTCTATTAAGTTTGTAAGTTGAGGACCTTCTGTAGTTGCACCCAGGTGCTGAATGGTCTTCCAAGTCCCAGCGTTGGACCATATGGCACAAATCTATAAATACAAGCAATTGAGCCTCTGAATAGGGAGGTTGCTTAATTCACCGTGCAATACTCCAGAAGTTTTATTCCAGCTGTTACCAAGTTGTGGAATGATCTTCCTAATAGGGTAGTTGAATCAGTAGAACTTCAAAAGCTCAAAGTTGGAGCAAATGTTTTTATGTTGACCAGGCGGACATGAGTCTTTTTATAGTTTAAATATGACATATTTGTTTTTGACGTTGTTAATAGTTTATATAGGACATCTGTTTTGACGTTGTTGCCTTTTTTAGAATGATTTATTGTTAATTTGTTCTCTTCATTTATTTATTTCCTTTCCTCACTGGGCTATTTTTCCCTATTGGGGCCCTTGGGCTTATAGCATCTCGCTTTTCTAACTAGGGTTGTAGCTTGGATAGTAATAATAATAATAATAATCAGTGAAAATGAGAATATCATACCTGGAATGTAATCTGAATAAGACTGGCCTTCAAAGGTGCCAAAGGGATAATAGTAGCTCTCCACACATGACGACAGATTTTCGATACGCTGGAAGCAGTAGGTTGTATTGCCGACAAATATCATCCAGCAATACGCTGATACAAAAAAATACGCACTTGGTCTAAATTGTTAAAAATTTGAATTAAAAAGATGGTAAATTCTTGGCAGCATTTATTCCAGGATTTTTACAGTTTTAAAAACGGATATATTGACGTAAAGTATTAATATTACGGTCACCAACATGTGAAAGATAATAACAAAGTAGCGTAAAATTACGGTCGCTTGTATTTTACTGAAATACGGCTAAGAACAGAATATTTTTACGGAAAATTTCTGATTAAAATTAATGTTTTTGTTTTCAACAGTGCCATAGCTAGATCACATCTTATACTAACGAGTTTTCTTTTTTTCTTAAAGTATAGTAGCATGAATTTATTAGTAATTTAAGAGAGAGAGAGCCTTACTTTTTTATTTATTTATTTATTTATTTATTTATTTATTTATTTTTTATTTTTTTTATTTTTTTTTTTTTTTGGTCCCTCAGTGTGAGGCACCTCGTATATCCACCAGAGAGTTGCAAATGCATCTTCCGGTGTATTTTACATCTTCCAGTCTTGGATGGTCTAGGATGCATCTTAGGTATTTATCGAGCTTATTCTTAAACACATCTACGCTCACTCCTGATATGTTTCTTAGATGAGCTTGCAGCACATTAAATAGTCGCTGCATTTGAGAGAGAGAGAGAGAGAGAGAGAGAGAGAGAGAGAGAGAGAGAGAGAGAGAGAGAGAGAGAGAGAGCCTTACCTTATTCCTTAATCCATGTTTGGGTTCCCCCAGGTCCCTCAGTGTGAGGCACCTCGTATATCCACCAGAGAGTTGCAAATGCATCTTCCGGTGTATTTTACATCTTCCAGTCTTGGATGGTCTAGGATGCATCTTAGGTATTTATCGAGCTTATTCTTAAACACATATACGCTCACTCCTGATATGTTTCTTAGATGAGCTTGCAGCACATTAAATAGTCGCTGCATTTTCGAGAGAGAGAGAGAGAGAGAGAGAGAGAGAGAGAGAGAGAGAGAGAGAGGAGAGAGAGAGAGAGAGAGATAGAAGTAGGTACGCACTGTACATTCTCACTAAGAATTGCAACCAAATTCCATTGAACGTGTTTTATACTGATTAGCTCAACTAAACACGTGTGAACACTTTTGAGCGTTAGTATGCACACGCACAGCCTCAGTCAGTCATTTGCATTCAGACGATATCAAGACAACGTTGCTTTCACAGAGGACAGATCTCGAGGATTCTGAGATGTTTTATAACGAGATGCGCTAGATTCCGACGGTCTTGAATACAGGGATTTTCCATCTCAAATTGGGTGTGATTTATCTTTCAGAGTTGATTGTTGTTAGCTGGTCGGTTCATTATTACTAGCCAAGCTACAACCTTAGTTGGAAAAGCAAAATGCTATAAGCCCAAGGGCTCGAATAGGGAAAATAGCCCAGTGAGGAAAGGAAATAAGGAAATGAATAAATGATGAGAACAGATTAACAATAAATCATTCTAAAAACAGTAACAACGTCAAAACAGATATGTCCTATATAAACTATTAAGAACTTCAAAACAGATATGTCATATATAAACTATTAACAACGTCAAAACAGATATGTCATATATAAACTATAAAAAGACTCATGTCAGCCTGGTCAAAATAAAAACATTTTCTGCAACTTTAAACTTTTGAAGTTCTACTTCATTCTCTTCTAATGTGGATTTAAGGATTAGTACATTTTTTGGAAAATGTACTTGCTTATTTTATGAAAAAGAATTGTACAATTTAGGAAAGCATCCCAAATGTTAACAATGCATTTCATGTATAATTATTCAGTGTAAAACTATTATATATAACATGTTAAAGGAGCAAGAAAACTTGTATTTTCTTATAATATTTCAGATGAAAGCTATATCGTACATATCATGAAGATATATTGTACATTTTATGAAGAAACGTCGTATATCTCAGGGGGCCACATCGTACCCTATTTCAGTAAGGGGAAACATTATTTCTTTTTTTAAACTGAATAAGAATACCTCCGAGTAAACTAAGGCACTTTTCTGAAGACGCTGTTCTGTATTTCATGGAGATACTCAATATATTTTAGGTAATATTTCAGCTCAATCTAGCGTAAATTTCTGATACTTGCAGTATATATTAAAAAAACATACCTTCGATGTTCGAGAAAAAAAAATATTTATATAAGGAATTTTAATAATTTCATCTTCACTAAGAGCAAAAATAAATGTTAAAACATAAGAATATAATTCAGGCTGTGGTTAAAACAAAATATCAATTCTTCGCGAATATTTTATATCTTTAAAGTTCTTAATTGGCGTGTCAGCGGGTTTGCGATGCTAATCCTGGCCAAGCCTGTCATCTATATCTTAAAATCCTTGCTTTATTTAAAGATTGAGAGAGGGGCTTATGTATCCATATCTTGCGAAAGTTTCTCTCTCTCTCTCTCTCTCTCTCTCTCTCTCTCTCTCTCTCTCTCTCTCTCTCTCTCTCTCTCTCTCTCTCTCTCTCTGGACTAGATATGACCTTTTTGAAATTGGTAAATTAATCTTAGTTGCAAGCTGTACAATTAATCTTAGTTGCAAGCCGTACGTTTTAAATCTCTCTCTCTCTCTCTCTCTCTCTCTCTCTCTCTCTCTCTCTCTCTCTCTCTCTCTCTTCCCTAAGCAATCAAGACTAGTCCGGCCCACAGAGACTCAAGATTTTCAAACCTATCAGTATATTTTTTTTATGAATATCTAAA
>NC_090766.1:44056398-44058898 GCF_036898095.1 Palaemon carinicauda | reverse complement strand
GGGTAAAGGCTGAACATAAAGCTGTATAGAATAGAGGAAAAATGATTTTGCATTAAAGCTAATGAAATTAAATCTAGAGCAACATGTCAGGGGGAAATAACAGATATGACTTTGGATACTAAAAACCCGATAAAGAACATAGAAACACGTTGGAATCCAAAAGGAAATAGGCATAAAAAGAAAGCTACCATATCTTCAAAAGAAAATAGATATAAAAGGATCAAAACTTCAGCAAACTTCAAAATGGTTTGACTCAAAACTGAAGCTTTCTTTATAAAACAAGCCCTGTGAAAATCCAGGAATACCTTTGCTTTCAAAATGCTTCAGTTTGCTCAGTTCGAAATTCTTTTATTCTCTTTTGCCAAAAAACAACAACAACAATTAATTTTTAGGGCAAACTCTCAGATGTTTTCATTAGAAGAATTTACTTTTTATTCAAGGCATAAAACAAATATTGCGTCGTACCTTTAAGGTATTTTGGCTGCCTTATTATCATTATCATTGGTATTACTGTATTATTATTGATATAAACGTATTAATAGGTTTTTCTCTAATATCACAAAGATCCTATGCACACACACACACACACAACACAAACAAACAAACAAACGCAATATCAAGGGAACCAAGGGAGGTTAACTTTATGCTTCAAAGGAGATAGGACTTTTGCAAAGCTAATGTTACTGGAGTTTCTCTCTCTCTCTCTCTCTCTCTCTCTCTCTCTCTCTCTCTCTCTCTCTCTCTCTCTCTCTCTCTCTCCACAACGGTCGACTAACAGCCAGATACCAATCCATTGAATTTTATGGAACAAGTCCCCGTGTTAGTCCCTCTTTGCTCGGTTCGAGAACTGGATGCTTTTTCTTCTGCTTTCGACCTGATTACGCTAGAGAGAGAGAGAGAGAGAGAGAGAGAGAGAGAGAGAGAGAGAGAGAGAGAGAGATTGTGTTTTATTCCATGTCCAATGGCATTCGTTCTCCGTTCTTTCAACCAACCTCCCTTTTATCTCCCTCTTCTTTCCCCTTCCCTGTTCAATCATCATTATATTCCTCTATTCATGCATTATTCAATTGTTCTTCTCTCCCCATCTTTTCTTTTCCCGACCATTATCGTCTCGTTCGCGTTTTCCTATTTTCGTTTTTCCACTTTTGCTTTCCTTAGCATTCATCAACATTCGTCCTGGCGTGGTCTCATCCCCCACGCCAGTGGTAGATTATTGGTTTATCTCTTCATTCCCTCTGCTCTTGATCATTCATCTTCCTCCCCCCTCCCCCGTCTAAGTCATTACTTTCCACCCCCACTAAGTCATTACTTACTATGGTCTTACTTAGGAGGGATGTCACGCAAGCGGTGTGGGTTCATGCTTGGAACTCAAGTGCCATTCTGTTTTCATCCGAAGGGAGTGGAACCATTCAAAAGATCTCTCTCTCTCTCTCTCTCTCTCTCTCTCTCTCTCTCTCTCTCTCTCTCTCTCTCTCCATAATCAAAGTCTTAAAGATATGTCTTTTAAGTTTTTTAACAAGGGCAACACTTATGATAGCCCCTGCCACATTCTCTCTCTCTCTCTCTCTCTCTCTCTCTCTCTCTCTCTCTCTCTCTCTCTCTCTCTCTCTCTCTCTCTCTCTCTCTAAATATTAAGTTATGTCGTCATGTTTTCAACAACAGCAACAATATCAGAATTATGATCGCTATCAAGCACCCCCCCCTCTCTCTCTCTCTCTCTCTCTCTCTCTCTCTCTCTCTCTCTCTCTCTCTCTCTCTCTCTCTCTGTGAAGATTGAAATTACTTCCACACTGAACCATCTTGCACCTGCGCGCGCATCATTGATCTTTATCAATACCACCTTGTTCTCATGAGACGCTCTGCACACACACACACACACACACACACACACACACACACACACCGATATGATTTTACCTGGATGCCTCTATATCCGATTACACCTGTCTCTGGCAATTCCGCCGAATCTCTGGTAAATCCAGAGAACGCTGATCTATTTGCTACGGAATCATATGACCTGATCCTATTTCAATTGTTATGCAATCGGAGCACAAGCAGAGAAGGACTTACCCGCTAGTATGTGTCGGAGGCGCTTTGGGTCTTAGAAATGGAAAATCACTATATTAGGTTCTGACTTGATTGCTTTTATTCTTTTCATTTTTTTAATGGATTTCATTTAGTTGTATTTATATTAATAAAAGATCATGACAAAAATATGAATGAGTGGATAGAACTTTTTATTTCAGAGGGAATTTATTGATAAGAAATTAAATCTGTGAAATTTAAAGTTTATCTCTTTGGCTAGTTTTATTTTCCAAGGTGGAATTTAATTCGCTAGCAAGATTTTTATAACGTTCTTCATTCATTCATATTTCATTTTCAATTTTATTAGTTTAAGTATTCATTTCCCGAATGTAATGCTAAAATGATAGCGAAAGTAATCAGATAAATACATTTTTCCATAATGAAAGGTCATTCATTAAGCGAAGAAATGTTTTTG
>NC_090766.1:44041398-44043898 GCF_036898095.1 Palaemon carinicauda | reverse complement strand
AAAGTCGTGCCTATACAGGCAGGTATTCCTTCCCTACACAAGTAACTTGTTCTTGTTTTATTCGAACGAAGGGCAGAAAAGGACATCAGCATGCCTATTTCACAAGACTTTATCCTGGAAAGAACAAAAGAGTAATGGAACAAACGTATTTAATTCTTACCGAGCTTTGAATGTGAGTATGGTTTAATTTAATTAATTAACCTTATCTTACACGATTACCCATAGTTTTTTATGTATCCTAAGGCAATCGGTTAACCTAATATTTACGTAGAAACAAGGCAGAGCTTAGACGTGCCTTTGCCAATCCCCAGCCACATAGACTTACTTGGCTGGCCACAACCTTCATATCTTGCCATAATCAACCTAACCTTACAGGTGTATCAAAACCTTACTCATGACATGTTAATCCCAGCACTCGACTCCCACCTCTCATCGCATACCTTACCCCATCTTTCACTCCACCCCCAACTCCCATTCGATTCGATGGAAGCAAGACTGAAGACACAAGTTTAACCATTCATTTTATTATTTGGCTCCGGAGGGATGCAGTGGTGTCAGTGCACTTCATTCGGTGCACTGCAGGTATTACTAAAGGATATTTGCAGCGTCCTTTAGGCCCTTTAGTGGCCCAGTGGTTCTCAACCTTGTTTGCCCCATGCACCACTTTCACTATATGACAGAATGTCATTCTCACCCCCTCTCCTTTTCAAGATGGTCTGCGCCCCCACCCCAAAAATGTTTTCCAAATGAAATACAAAAAATTCCATTCATTTTTTTTCCATATAAGTACATAGACATTGACAATTTTACCTGGATTATATTTATAGTGCTCCCTAAGGAGCTCAAAGACAATAAAAAACTCAACATTCTAACAGCTTGAGTTTGCCGATCTGTGGTCCCAATTCTCCATGCCAATGAAAACCTAAAAAAAAAAAAAAAAAAAAAAAATTGGGGGGAATTCTCCTCTAGTTGAGAACCCAGGATTTAACCTTCCCATATCCCTTCTTCCATCTTGCTGTTCAATTGTGTTTTTATGTTTGTTTCTATGTATGACAAGATTGTACCGTTTCATTTGAGCAAAGGTGTTCTAGGAGAAGAAAGAGCCGTACTGCTCATGGACAATGCACCTTGTCAAGGAAAATTTGCTATATTCTGACTTTTACATCAGAATGCAACTGCATAGATTTTTCCCATTTCTACTTCGGCGCTGAACGACCTTCCTGGCCCCAGCGCTTGGTCATGTGATCCAAATTATATTAGTCAATCTATTCGTAAGGGAAAATAAGGAAAAGTAAAAACAAACAAAAAATCAAAACCGTGAGGAAAGAATGTATATTGTCGCTCGTATACAAATCGGCAGTAACATTCGCGCCATTGTTTTATTGTTTGGGGAGATTTCAGTCTGTTCCTTTGTTTGCATTGTGTTTGCACCTTTGCTCGTATTGTGTTTACGCCTTTACGTGCATTGTTTAGTTTATCACCTATATTTCAAGTTTCTTATTTTAAGAGCGCTTACAAATTTTTATATTAGTTTTTATTCAATACATTTTTTAGTTTAAAATCAAGGTGCCTTAATTTTCGAACGATAAACTTATTATTATTATTATTATTATTATTATTATTATTATTATTATTATTATTAGCTAAGCTACAATCCTATTTGGAAAAGCAGAAGGCCAAGAGCTCCAACAAGAAAAAACAGCCCCAATGAGGAATGGAAACAAGAAAATAAACAAATTACAAGAGAAGTAATGAGCAAATACAAAGAAATATTTTAAGAAAAGTAACAACATTGAAATGACATATCTTCAATATTTGATATTAAATTTTACATACGTTAAAAATCTCATTACTAATTGTGCACTTGTAAGAAACAATGATAATTCATTAAAACTTATTCGCTGTAAACGCATTTATATGAGCATACCATTAGAAAGCGTAGTTCCAATAATTTTCACATGTTTCATAAGAAATTTTATATGTGGAAGGTATATTTCTATATAACCGGTGAGTGTAATTCTGCAACTTATTATTATTATTATTATTATTATTATTATTATTATCGTCGTCGTCGTTGTTGTTGTTGTTGGTGATGTTATTATTATTATTGTTATTATTATTAGTATTATTATCATTATTATCATTATTATTATTATTATTATTATTATCGTCTTCGTAGTTGTTGTTGTTGTTGTTGTTGTTGTTGTTATTATTATTATTATTATGGTTATTGTTATTATTATTATTAGTATTATTATCATTATTATCATTACTATTATTATAATTATTATTATTATTACTACTACTACAAGTAAAAATATAATTACCATTGTTTTTTTATTATAGTTATCCATTCAAACTTTAGGGTTGATCCACTGAAAATCTGCGAATTTCGGAGATTTATCGTCCATTAGTGCAACGCGGACAAAACCGCACACATTGCAATGGACGGTAACTCGTCTTTTTCCGATTTATGAGGGTTTTAATGGCGAACTACGAA
>NC_090766.1:44018898-44036398 GCF_036898095.1 Palaemon carinicauda | reverse complement strand
ATATATATATATATATATATATACATATATGCATATATATTTATAAATATATACAGTATATATATATATATATATATATATATATATATATATATATATATATGTTTGTGTGTGTGTGTGTGTGTGTCAGGGTGTAATCACATGTAATTGCCTGCTGGTTCTTACAATTTCCACGTTAAAGTCATTCAATTAATCAAGAGATTTATTTAAAAATAAATATTTTCTTGACTTTTATATACGATCTGGGATCATCTCCTATTCTAGACTAACCTATGCGATTATTTCCCTTTATTTGGTAATGGATAATCTATATGAATTTAGTTTACATATAGTTAATGGAATTTAGAATAAATTCTAAAGAAATACTCTTGCTGTTTATTCTCTTTAGCTGCAAACAAATTTATTTTGTAGAGTAAATGGAGGTTTTAATGGCCTCTCTCAGTGGTGGATATCATTTAGTCGTGGCACGTGACACTGCAAATGTCAAATGGGAAGTAAATATTTATTTTATGGGTTATTTGATGGATCACCGGAAAAGCAATCTCTCTCTCTCTCTCTCTCTCTCTCTCTCTCTCTCTCTCTCTCTCTCTCTCTCTCTCTCTCTCTCTCTCTCTCTCTCTCTATATATATATATATATATATATATTTATATATATGTATATATGTGTATATATATAAATATAAGTATATATATACACACATATATATACATATATATATATATATATATATATATATATATATATATATATATATATATATATATATATATATATATATATGTATGTAAATATAGTATGCAATACATACCATATACACATATATATGTATATATATAAATATATATATATATATATACAGTATGTAATACATACCTTACTCACACAAATCTATATATATTATAAATTTTATTTATACAAATGATATCATAGAAGGTTAATACTCCACAATAATGGTGAAGTAAAAACATATATTTAATCAATTTGCTTTATAAATAATATAAGTTGATATGTATATATATATATATATATATATATATATATATATATATATATATATATACATATATGTATGTATGTATGTATATATATATATATATAAATATGTATATAGTTATATATATATATATTTATATATATATATATAAACATATATATTTATATATATATGTGTATATGTATATATATATATATATATATATGTGTATATGTATATATATATATATATATATATATATATATATATATATATATATATATATATCAACTTAGATTATATTAAACGAAAACTAATTAAAGATATGCTTTTACTTCACCATTATTGTGGAGTAATAACCTTCTATGAAATAATTTGTATGCATATATATATATATATATATATATATATATATATATATATATATATATATACATATATATATATATATATATATATATATATATATATATATATATATATATATATATATATATATAATTTTGTGTAATTAAGAAAAAAGAAAAGGCATCAATACCGTATGATGATTATTGACGATTATTTTTATTCAGAATACAGTAATCATACTAGTTTACGCGGCAATAAATTGCTAAAGACTGACCTTTTTTTCACTTTGAAAACTGCTGTAGGAAGATTGTGTTCATTCCCCCAGCTGTGGAACACTGTTGGGCATTAGGAAAGAGCTGTGGAACACTGTTGGGCATTAGGAAAGAGCTGTGGAACACTGTTGGGCATTAGGAAAGAGCTGTGGAACACTGTTGGGCATTAGGAAAGAGGTTTTACGTCTTTTGTTTTATACATAAATAAACCTGCTTTTTAGTATTTCTTATTGACCATTGTTATTGCTTCTTTTATTCCATTTCTTTGTCCAATCTCCTTTAACTTTTACATCAAACTGCAGTCGAAGAGTATTTCATTCCAGCTTTTTATCAGCACTGAAAGGCCTCCACGGCCCCAATGCTGGACTCTATACCCAGATCCATAAATACAATTCATTATCAAGAACTAAACAGAGGTTGATCGATGATCACTTCCTCATGCAACCCAATGGCGTCATTTCATTTTCATTAGAGTTTAATGATATTTTACCTGAATTACCTGCAGGTGTAATCTGGCTGATGAACGGCACCGAGTATACTTGCCCTGATGGAATGAGATGATGAACTGTAATGATGAAGTATGATGATACTGTCTGTCTCTTTTGTGAAACGAAATGAAGGGAAAATCATTTTTAATTTTGGGAAAGCAACTGTGCTGCTTTATAATGGATGTGATGAAAAGAATGTTTTCAAGCTGTTTATTACCTTTTATTTTTATGCATTTATATAATGCTACTAGTATACGTAACCCGTCAGAAATGACGTCGAAATATATAGATAGATATGCACAAACACAGATTCAACCCTTCCTTCTCCTACTCTTTTCCTAGCGACAACCCCTATCACCTGGGTACGACTACTCCCTCTATCTGAGAAACAGGGAGACACCTAGTGGTTATACGTCTAGCAATATAATATATATATATATATATATATATATATATATATATATATATATATATACATATATATGTATATATATGCATATATATATGTATATATATATATATATATATATATATATATATATATATATATATATATAAAACCAGAGACTTCATCTTTGTTAAATAGGGGATATTAATTTGTCAATCTCATGATTATAATCTTCAAGGGGATATTGAGGCGTTTCATTGCTGTTTTAAAGCAATATGAACTAGTGTATATAGATATATGTTTATGATTTAATTGTTATTCGAAGCCCCGTATATATATGTGTATATATATGTATATAACACACACACACACACACACATATATATATATATATATATATATATATATATATATATATATATATATATGTGTGTGTGTGTGTGTGTGTGTGTGTGTGTGTGTATAGAATTTTAGATAGTAACTTGAGTTCGAGTAATGAATTATCCTGTAAGTTTACGATTTACTAGTTATAACACTGAAGTCATGAAATTCAAACAAAACGAGAGAGAGAGAGAGAGAGAGAGAGAGAGAGAGAGAGAGAGAGAGAGAGAGAGAGAGAGAGAGAGAGAGAGAGAGAGAGAGAGAGAGTCAACTGGAAGCTAGTTTATGGCATACATAGATTCATAACTGAAATTCGGCGGATTTTGATCATTTCTCTGGACCCAAACCTACCAATGTATTTCACCCGGGATTGCACTTGCGTTTATTATTATTATTATTATTATTATTATTATTATTATTATTATTATTATTATTATTATTATTATTATTATTATTATTACTAGTTAAGCTACATCCCTTGGTGGAAAAGCAGGATGCTATAGGCCCAATGGCTACAACAGGGTAAATAGACCAGTAATGAAAGGAAATAAGGAAACATTGTTCCGTCAAGTAAAAGAATTCAGGTGCAGAAGCTATGGCACTGTTTTGTGCTATAGGATGAAGACGAGTCAAGGCCATACTTTAGTGATAGGTCGAAGATATGTACGTGTAAATATCAGTATTAATAATAAAAGGGAATATATAGATAAGAATTTGTATATTAAGAAGATTAGGAATAATAAAAATAAAAACGAGGAGAAATAGAAAATTATAATAATGATACTACTACTACTACTACTACTACTACTACTACTACTATACTACTACTACTACTACTACTAATGATAATAATAATAATGACGATTACTTTGAGAATAAGGCTAATGATGGTGTTACTAGTATCAGTAGTAGTATTAATAACAGTAGTTGCAATATAATTATAATAATCATGATAATATTAACAATGAGGATAAAGTAAGTCTTGATTCTTTTACATGGGTTTTAGAGTGGAAGAGAATAAGAATACAGAGTGAATACCGCAATGTACATAAAGGCAGTTGACTGGTGTGAATCGATGACATTAAAATAAAAACAAATATGAAAGAACACAAAAAGGAAACGTTTAAAAACCTCCTTAGCCCAGTATTAGATTGATGTCCTTGAATAGTATGATTAAATAATACATATTTTAATGTTACCCTAATTTGAATCAATATCTTTTTTATAGCCATTATTTATGTATTTCTACCGATGCTGAATGACTTCATGTGGGTAGAGTGGGGTTGGGGGTGTCAGGAGACATTGCTATTATAGACTAAAGTAAAGTTTGGCTTTGGCAAATTTGGTAAGGTGTGCTACATAATATTTTTTTTTCTGCTGAGAAAGTGAAAAACGGTGATATATTTAGTCAAATATATTATATCACACCAAACTTTTTACCTCTTGATTAAAGAGATTCTAGCATTTACAATTTATTATATTATTTTCAATTTTGATAATCGCTTTTCGAGTTCTAACACTTCCATAGCAATCTATTAACTCAAACTTTAGATGTTTATTACAGACCATAAAAGCGAATGAAAATGTTTTAGTGTTACTTCTTTGTTAGACATTCCACATTAAATATTGAAAGGTGGATAGGATATCAATTTAGGTCCCTTCAATCCAAGGATGAGCTTCAAGGTCATCGTGGATCCGAGAACATGAAATCCAAAGCAATTAGTACAAGGTTGTGCGCGGTTGCACTGACTCTGATAAACGAGACCTATACATCAACTACATTGCAAGCTATATTGCAAGTGAAAATGAAGTCGCTCGCAGCGCTATTCAGAGCCTTGGGTGAAAAATTGATGGGCGCAAATTTATCTTCAAGGTTGAATGAAGCATTTGGTTAAACTCGGTGTAAAGATCCCATAAATAGCAACCGTAAATAATGAGGTGGAGGAATAGTTATACACAGGAGGTCCTGGCACACCTCGCTCCAAAGAGGTGTATCCTCTCACACCCTACTTCGTGATGAGTAACCAAACAATGTAAACCTGTAGAGAAAGATGGCCGAGGTGGCGGGGGCGGTGGGGGTACTAAACACAGGAGCTCTCCGCGCAGAAAGGGTGTGGCTGAATGCACTTCCTCAGAGCAAAGTGTAACAGGAATTCTCTGTGTCCAGCTGTACATCGCGGCGTAGTTTGCAAATTGACAATTACAATACGTCATTGTACACTTCCTTTTTATGTGACTTAAAGGTACGATAATTTTTTTCCATTTTTTTCAAACTTATCTTGAAATGATCTTAAAAGGATAATGAATATTCTGGACTGGACTGGTAATACGCCATTTTAATCTTCGTTAATCAGAATTAAAATGAAAAATTATTTATGTGGTTAATTCGTGGAAATTTGAATTTGAATGACTTACTTGCTAACATTTGTGCCATTAAATGATGACTATTCTATTCATATTTATCTTAAAATCCTTTCAACTACTACACAAATTTGAATATGTAAATTCCTTATGTTTATTCACAAACATTGTACAATAAACTGTATTTTTACTCATAGCATTTTACTATGAACCTCATTCATCATTAATTAGTTACAAGTATACATATACAAATAAATATAAGAGATATGCATAACAGTTTCAATGAAATTCTCTCAAAATTTCATTGTTTCTTATTATTTTTGAAAACATTTCTGAGAGAGAGAGAGAGAGAGAGAGAGAGAGAGAGAGAGAGAGAGAGAGAGAGAGAGAGAGAGAGAGATCAGCTTTCATCTCAAATACGTAATTTTCTTCTGCCAATTGAAATGTTGCTACATGAAACAAGCTATATTCCACAACAAATATAACATACATATACGTTATATATACGTGAACATGAATACACACAATTACAAAACGAAAATAAGAGAGAATTATACTTTCCGATCAGTTCAAGTGTGTGTGTGTGTGTTTTTTTTTTTTTCTTTTTTTTTTTTTTTTTTTTTTTTTTTTTTTTTTTTTCTTTTTTTTTTTTTTTTTTTTTTTTTTTTGCGAAAGTGTGTTCCCTGAAGCAGGCTGTGTCTTAGTCACGGCAAAGAACGCCGCTGTCAACTATTTATCAGCTCAGTGTCTCGTTGCTTTCAATTCTTGACAAACATCCTACCTCCGAAGAATGCTAACTTCGCTAAAAAAAAAAAAGAAAAAAAAAAAAGGAAGTTACATTTTATTTAAAAAAAAAAGAAAAAAAAAATTTCTGTATTTTTACGCGGCGATAAAATGTTATCGGAAAATTTAAGAAATATGTTATAATTTGTCAAATATTTTGAAGTCCAATGTTAAAAAAAACACGACAAATCAATAAAAAAATTGTTTTGCAAGATTGAATGTATTTTGTATTTACGCATTAAACTTATATCTTTTCTGTTACCGATTATTATGAAATATGTGCTTACATGTTTGGAATGTTCGTATATAATTTTAGTATTTCTTTTAAAAAGGGAAAAAAATCATTGTACACTGAAAAAAAAAAATATTATATATGACCAATGATTGTTTTCGAATCATTTATCAATTTTTTACAAGTATATGTATTTGCTAATAATTGATTAATGATATTCTAGATATGAAAAATAGCCTAATGTTGCAGTTAAAAATGATTGAGAAATTCAAGTTATCATTTATTATAGTAATCTATTTATGATGAAATACTTTCGCTATATACAAAATTACAAATTATTATTATTATTATTATTATTATTATTATTATTATTATTAGTGCACCCCTAGCAAATGTCTTTCTATGTTATTAAGAAAAATAGTTAGAACAATGTCCAGTAAATTATTATTATTATAATTATTATTATTATTATTATTATTATTATTATTATTTCATTTTCTATAGCCAATGTCGGTTTTCATTGTAGACATAAATTCTTGTCGCCAAAACTATGAACTACAAATATATTATTGATAATGTAATAATCAGAAGAGCATTAATATGTCTGAAAATAAAAATCCTTTTCTGAATAAATCTAATTATATTCTGTCATATTTATCTTCCCTCTTCCTTCTAAACTTTGATTAATTAAATCTACAATTCTAGTGTAAAAAAACAAACCCTTACAAACACAATAGATTATTCAAACATAGGATTTCCAAACAAAATCCTTGCAGTCTTACAAGTATATTCATTGCATTTTTTATCATTCTAATTTAGAAATTAATTCCTTACAAATCTGGTCTGTAAATATGCTTCACACAAACACGAAAAAATTTGTGTATAAGCAAGTAATCACCGTTTGCCATTTCAAACACAATACTCCCAGACATAAATATCTGACGTCAGAAGAAAATAAACATCCAACCATTATTTCCTTCAACACAGTTTTCTCCTCGCTACCTATTTCTAAGTACGTAGCGAGGTTGACATTCCTAACAGGTACTTTGTCCTAGAAAATGAAGGGAACGAGAGTGTATGAATTGAGAAATGGTAGACAACTGTGGAGACATAGTTTGCCTCGTAAATCAGACTTCGATTTGCAAAAAGAAAAGAAAGGAATTTATTGCTTCTGGAGTACTGTACACTTTTTTCTTGGTTCAAATGTTTGTTTTACTTGTATGCAGTGTCGTGTTCTCTCTCTCTCTCTCTCTCTCTCTCTCTCTCTCTCTCTCTCTCTCTCTCTCTCTCTCTCTCTCTCTCTCTCTCTCTCTCTCTCTCTCCATTTGAGATTTTTTGAACGTATGAAAATATATGCTCAAATGATCCTTACATTTCTATAGGAGAATAGTGCAAGAATGTATGGGATAAAGATACGTAAATTAATTAAATTAATTGAAATACGCTTTACAATTTTAAAGGTTTAATGTATTATAATATATTAAATAGTTACGACTGGTTTATCAAATTGTACCTCTTAATCATTCTTTAACTGAAGCATGTAATCAGAGTTAAAAACAAATACTAAAATCGAATGTTCTCTCATATTATTGTTAATATGAAGAGATATACTACGAAGAATATAGCGCATTTAAGAAAGTGTACAAATTAGGATATGTGGCTAAAAGGAAAATATTCGAAGTGAAATATAGAGAAATCGCTGTGTATGATTCAAATATACCATTATATCTTTTCACCGAACGATGTCAATGGGAACCATACATATAAAAAGTTTTTGCTATATACCTAATTGCAATACCAGTAGAAAATTAAGGCGTTGCAAAAGGGCCCTATTTTTTCGGTCTAAATGTTTTAAAGGTCACTCATGAATGGCTGAGGTTAGGGACAGGACAATGCCTTAGAGACTGGCCATATATTCATATGATCAGCACCCAAAGACCCCTCAATCAAGTTAGGACCAAGCATGGCCAGGCAATGGCTGTTGATGACTCACCAGGTAAACCTACAGGTTCCCCCAAAGTGCCCATCCATAGATGACAGGATGATAAAGTTTATTATTATTTTTATGAAATAGTTCACCAAGATGATTAGTTGGGATTTTTATATCAAAGGTAATTAATGATTCTTTTGATATGTCGTTCACCGATATGTTTAATCTTTCTCCCAGGGCATAATTAATCAAGGTAATTTATCGTTCTTTCGATTTGTAACGAAGCAAGAAAAATAATCTTTCAATGTCAATTTTGCTCAGATGAAATATTCATTAAAATGAATGGCCATTATTCAAGCTCTAGTTCGTAAAAGACAAATTATTTCCCAAAGATATCTTGGAAATTACCTGTCAACCGTTTAGTTTAGGAATATGTTTATAATTACAGTCAGTCTAAATTATATAGTTGTAAAATTTTTCGAACAGTAAACAGTAACTAATAGCACAGATAAATGTACGACATAGCTTTAGATATTTGATCAAGAAAATTAAATCTGAAAAATTTATTTGAAACACGACCATAAGCCAACAATACGAATGTACAAAATTAAACAGTAAAATTATATTTAAGATAATTTTTAAAAGATTGTAATAAAACTATATATTAATACAATAAAGTCAAAATGTAAGAACAACGTAGTTAGAATAAAAACATAAAATTTAGTAACTAGAGAGGCACTCAGTATAGCGCAGACCTCCACCGCTGCAGCTCATTTCCCGACCTTTTGCTTGACCTTGACCTTTGACCTTAACGTGTATTAATTGGAGTGGATTTCCATACTCTCAAATATGAACCAAGTTTGAAATCTCTATGACAACAATGTTCAAACTTACGGCTGATTACGTGACGTGAATTGGACATTTTGCTTGACCTTTGACATTGACCTTTCAAAATTTAATCATTTCCAGTTTTTTTACATAAAATTTAATCCCTGCAAGTTTCATTACTCTAAGATTAATATTGTGGCCAGGAAGCCGTTCACTAGCAAACACACACACACCTAAACAGGAGGTAAAACATAACCTCTTCCAACTTCGTTGGTGGAGGTAATAAGAACTTGTGCATTAAGGGGTACCAGGAGAGATGAACAATCCCGTAGAGATATTTCTTTGAAATCTCCCCATTTTAATTTTGTACCCCTTCTCCCTGCCCTCTTCCCCTCCCCTCCTTCCACCCCTTCACTTTTCATTTCCTCCTCCCTTTAGAAAAGAGGGATAGGATCATCGGCGATTTATTTTTTATCTACTGAAAGTCAAAAAAAGTTTTTTTTTTTTTTTTTTGTCAAAAAACATATTTTCCCTATCTCTTCCCTCTTCATAATTCTCTTTTACCTGAATTTCTATTTCATTTTTCTCTAGTGTTTTTTCTATTTCTTAAATACCATATGCATAGTAGTATATTATTAGTATCATTATTGTTATCATTGCTATTATTGTAGTTTTATTAGTATTATTATTATTATTATTGTTGTTGTTGTTGTTGTTACTGTTACAGATATTGTTATTGTTAGTATAGTGTTATTAGTGTCGTTACCGTCATTATTATTATTATTATTAAGGAACTGGAGAATTACGACAACGCCAAACATTCTTAAATTTATTTCCGTCACCAACAAATAACAACGTTTCAAACATCTCTGTGTTCATAATCATGTCCCTGGGTAAAAGAAAGTAAAACAATAAAGAGCAAACTGTACATAAATATTGTAAACAAACAAATAAATTCTAAGTTAGAATGGGAAAAGGCATAATTAGGCAATCTTCAAAGGAAAGCTAGAAATTTCTTGATTAAGTTGTGGCTTTTTAGATTTTATAAAGATTGACTCTGCTATTCTTATTTCATTTTCATATGAGCCTCTGTATATTATTGAAAAGTTGTCCAAAGAGAATGAACACTTACAATCCATTTCGCAATGGTCTCGTATGCTGGACTGTAAAGGTTTGGACAAGGCTCTGCCAGTTCGGCTGCTAATTCCCTTGTGATCTTGGTAGCGAGAAAAAACGCATTTTTTCGTGGAGCCAATGTAAGCTAATTGGCAATTTGGACAGTTAAACAGGTAAACCACCATTGATTCAAAGGTCTTTTGCAGCTTTTCTTTATGGTTAACAAAACTTTTTATTTTTACTACAGACGATACGTAGATGATACATTTGTAATATTGAAAAAGAAGGAAGATGCGGAAAACTTTTTGAATTACATGAATTCACAACATCCAAAAAATCAAATTTACGATAGAAAAAGAACAGGATAATCAAATCCCCTTTTTAGATATTTTAATAAAAAAATCAAATAACGGTATAGACACCAACATTTACAGAAAACCTTCTCACACAGGACTCGGAGTTAATTTTTTGAGTAGATGCTATGCCAATTTCAAGTTAAACACATTTAGCACAATGTTTTACCGAGCGTTTAGATTAACGTCATCTTTTGAAAATTTTCATAGGGAAATATGTTTCCTGGAGAAATTCTTTTCCAACAATGGTTTCCCATCTAAAATATTCTATTACAAACTCAGAACTTTCCTTAACAGTATATTTTGTCCTAAAACAAAGAAATTTGGTCCAAAAAAGTTGAACTCTTCATAAAATTACCTTATTTTAATGATGAAACAAACAAATATATTAAAATCAGAATACATGAAATCCTGAGTAAATACCTACCACAAATTAAACCGAATTTAATATTCTATAATTACTCCAAAATAAAAAGTTTTGTTAACCATAAAGAAAAGCTGCAAAAGACCTTTGAATCAATGGTGGTTTACCTGTTTAACTGTCCAAATTGCCAATTAGCTTACATTGGCTCCACGAAAAAATGCGTTTTTTCTCGCTACCAAGATCACAAGGGAATTAGCAGCCGAACTGGCAGAGCCTTGTCCAAACCTTTACAGTCCAGCATACGAGACCATTGCGAAATGGATTGTAAGTGTTCATTCTCTTTGGACAACTTTTCAATAATATACAGAGGCTCATATGAAAATGAAATAAGAATAGCAGAGTCAATCTTTATAAAATCTAAAAAGCCACAACTTAATCAAGAAATTTCTAGCTTTCCTTTGAAGATTGCCTAATTATGCCTTTTCCCATTCTAACTTAGAATTTATTTGTTTGTTTACAATATTTATGTACAGTTTGCTCTTTATTGTTTTACTTTCTTTTACCCAGGAACATGATTATGAACACAGAGATGTTTGAAACGTTGTTATTTGTTGGTGACGGAAATAAATTTAAGAATGTTTGGCGTTGTCGTAATTCTCCAGTTCCTTATTAAACTGAGGTTCCCTTCCACCCGCTCAGTATCGGATATTATTATTATTATTATTATTATTATTATTTCGTCCCAACGTTATATAAATTCAATCGATAACTTCTCTAACATTCACGTAAGCTGCATAGCATTGTACAGCCCTGAGTGACGTTTCCCTAACATTGTGATAGGAATCCCTCTTCTTGTAAGGTAAATTCGTGTTTACATAAATGTTTGGTATGTGCCAACTAATGTATCTCTAATCTAATGAAATATGATAATCAATCTTCTAACTACTTTTTTTTCTCTTCTGCAAATGTAATAAGAATAACAAACAGACAAGCTTGGCATTACGGTTATTTTGTAGTAATGCAATAAATCTCTCTCTCTCTCTCTCTCATCTCTCTCTCTCTCTCCTCTCTCTCTCTCTCTCTCTCTCTCTCTCTCTCTCTCTCTCCTGCAAATGTATTAAGAATAACAAACAGACAATCTTGACATTACGTTTGATATTTTGTAGTAAATCTCTCTCTCTCTCTCTCTCTCTCTCTCTCTCGTCTCTCTCTCTCTCTCTCTCTCCTGCAAATGTAATAAGAATAACAAACAGACAATCTTGACATTACGGTTGATATTTTGTAGCAACTCTCTCTCTCTCTCTCTCTCTCTCTCTCTCTCTCTCTCTCTCTCTCTCTCTCTCTCTCTCTCTCTCTCTCTCTCTCTCAAATCTAACAGAAGGCCAACCTTAATATTGTTCTAGTCACATAAGTACATCTGTAAAAAACCAATGTTACACAGCTTACGTTACGTGCATCTTTGTAACACAAAGTATCCCCCCTTATGTCTTTACACATGTGCCGTTTTCTATAACTGCCCCTAATCATAGGTCTACTCAATGGCAGCTTAGGTTATATCCCAGTATTTTATTATATCTTTATTGCCATGGCTTAATCGCTTTATATCACTCCCATCCCCTTTTATTGCTGTCGATAAATGATTAAGATTCGTATAAATTGTTATGCGGACATCGATTCTCTATTTCGCCATGTCTGTTTCGGGGATAAGTCAATTCACCCACAATTCTATGTAATCCATAATCACTCGACTGTGACGCTTCCGTGTAAATATCAGGTTATATTTTGTTACGTGATTATGTTATGGACACTAGCATTGTAGGAAATTTCAATTGGAATTTTTAGTTTAGGATGAACAGCCTTTTTAGCTTATCCAGTAAGGAAATTGCTTCTGAAAACCATTTGAAATTACGAATTTATGAGATTTTTTTTTGGTATAGAAGAAGTTAACCTTTTTGGCGACTATATAAGAATTCAAATTCGTTATTAGTTTGTCTGATTAATAATAATAATAAGAAGAAGAAGAAGAAGAAGGAGAAGAAGAAGAAGAAGAAGAAGAAGAAGAAGAAGAAGAGAGAGAGAGAGAGAGAGAGAGAGGAGAGAGAGAGAGAGAGATGAGAGAGAGAGAGAGAGAGAGAGAGAGAGAAGGAGGGGGGGGGGGGGTCCTTAGACTGCAGTAGTAGAGAGGCTTCATATGTAGATGGAGCGTGAAGTGTGCCCTTGTCACTTAGGCCACCGGAAGTATGGTGTACAAATTTCGGGACAATTTTTAGAACATGTCAGTCAGATACTTCCAATTCAGGAAGAAGAAAAGAAGCAAAGGCAAACAAAATGATAAATTTTCTCTTTTGTCATAGTATTTTTAGGTAAGAAGTTCGTATACTTTTGATTATACAACAACAACAACAACGACATTAATAACATTACAAATACTACTTCTATTACAACTACTACTACTACTATTACTACTACTACTCGCGGTTTCATTGACGTGACTTTTTTTTACAAATAGTTTTGATTATACAACAAAAAAACGTCATTGGTAATATTAACAAATTGCTGGATACTACTACTAATACTACTACTACTACTACTACTACTACTACTACTACTATTATTTCTACTACTACTACTACTACTACAACGGTTTCATTGACTGACTGCTTTTACACATTGTTTTCTAGTGACAGATTTTTGAAAATTTTTGAAAACATTTTGATTAGGGAAGAAGAAAAGCTACATGGACATGTATCTAAAATATACAGAGGAGGTAATTACGTAAAAAATGTGTTTAGGACATTAAGTAAGACAAATAAATGTAAGGATATTAATATAAAATGGAAATGTACATAATTTGAAAAGTGAAAGAAAATGTAAATAATGGTGGAAATTGGAAATAAATTTGTTTGTAGAAACTAATGAATGAAGAAAGAACACACACACACACACATATATATATATATATATAAATATATATATATATATAGTATATATATATAAATATATATATATATATATATATATTATATATATATATATATAAATATATATATATATATATGAATATATATATATATATATATATATATATATATATATATATATATATATATATATATATATATATATAAAGAAGTTGATTTACTCAAAGCAGATAATTTGAAAAGACAATATTCATAAAGATGACAATGAAAGATTTACAAAGATACCATAATGCGGCCAAAAAAAAGGCAATTGGATAATCTACAGGAAAAAACTATTGTTCCTATAAAAGACAATGAACGCAGTAAATGTACATAGGCTAGCTAATGAACATTTCCTCTGCGGATATTAATCTTTCCCTGGAATGCTAGGCCTGGTGGCGTGAGACAAACGAGCAATTTCAATGCCCTCCCCCTTTTTGCCATTCCAAGGAAATGGCCTCTGAGAAATGGCGGCGATTGATTAAGCAATCGGTTAAAGATTATTTGATTAATTCATTGGTGATTAGTTATAACCTTAGGGACCAAAAAGTGTCCTTATTATAATTGTAAGGTCTTTGGTATTCTTAATTAAAATGCGATTTCAGGGAACACGTTCGACCCAAAGGTTATCAACAGATATACAAAAATCTACCCATGGGGGTAGCAGCCTCACTCTTTGACACTTGAAGAGGTGCCAGTTGGTTGAAGTTTTTTTAGCACCACTCCTTTTAGGTACGTTTTGAAAAATATACGTGTCTTGAGGGTTTTTTGCAATAATTAATTCAGTTGTTTCATCCATTGAATTAAATTTAGTATAGTAAAGGAAGAAAACAGCCAATTGTGAAGAACATAAAGTCATATGTATTTTCCCTTATAAATATGGGTGGGGGAATAAGCAGAGAGAGAGAGAGAGAGAGAGAGAGAGAGGGGTGACTAAGCAGAGAGAGAGAGAGAGAGAGAGAGAGAGAGAGAGTTGTGCCTCCAAAGGAGAGTCAGATAATAAAGTATAGAAGTACAAATCTAAAATTATCACCAGCTCACCAGGGTAAAGGAAAGGGGTTATCTACTAACTCAGCCCCCTGGGCCCCCGAAATCTTTAGCTAGACCCCTGGGACAAATGTATACATGAGTTCATGAAACCAAAAGTAAAAAAAAAAAAATAGCCGTGAATCATTGATATCATTAGCATTTTATTTATAGAAAATTGTATGAATAATGTATACATGAGTTTTATGAAACCAAAAGAAAAAAAATAGCCAAGAATCATTGATATCATTATCATTTTTATTTATAGAAAATTGTATGAAATAACACCCAAAAAAAATGATTTCCAATAAAATAAACAAAATCAATGTTACTTTGTTTTACCATTTCATTACGCTCTTTATATGCAATTACCCCAAACAGAAACTAAATATGGAGGAAAGCATTTGAATATAACTGGCACCCTAAAAAAACATGTCAATTCAGAATAGACTTCGGAATGATAGACCATACTCAGAAATTAAACCATCTTGCGTCAGCCAAACATCTACTGTAAAGATATAACTGTAAGAACCAAAGAACAATAGATGGCAGTATCAAATTGGTGCACTAATAACTCCTGGGATGTCCATTAGCTTAACTCAAGCCACCTGATTGGCTGGTAGATAGACGACACAGTTCCATGTTAATGAATTTACATAAAGAAATATTTTAGAATCCATATTGATTACCAGCACCAAATGTTTTAATTGGTGTCATCAAGAAACTGACCTCCTAGGATTCTCATTTCCTTTACAAAATATGATGCATCTGTTGTTATTACCATTATTCTCCAGATGATTTGTCATTAAACGGAAGTATTAACCGAATCAAGGTTTTCAGTTTTCCTTTTTGTAATGATACAAACACAAACATAATTTATATATATATATATATATATATATAGAGAGAGAGAGAGAGAGAGAGAGAGAGAGAGAGAGAGATAGATAGATAGATATATACATAAGTTAGGTTTTTTATATCAATACAAGAAAAAGAATTTATGTATATACATAAACATACAACAACAAATTCCGCCGTTTCTAGTTCCTTGTAAAACAAAGACCTCAAACATGTCACTTCATGCCTAGGGTTTGGCCAGTTTTCATCACCACGCTTGCTAGTATTGATTGGTGGTGGTGGGAGACTTTTGTCTGATCGCTCAAAGCAAATTAGCCCAGAAGGGGTGTTCCTGACTATATAGTACAGCTTTGTTGATAATGGCGATAAGCAAACCCTTTATTCACGTTGTCATCCGCTCTCTCTCTCTCTCTCTCTCTCTCTCTGTATGTATGTATACACACACATATATATATGTGTATATATATATGTATATGTGTGTATATATAATATATATATATTATATATATATTATATAATTATATATATATATATATATATATGTATATATATACTACATGTATGTATGTATGTATATACACGTGTGTGTTTGTAGATAAATATATAATACATATATAAATATATACATGAGTGTTCATAATTGAAATAGATTTTAAGTATGAAAAGCATTGTATATTTTAACATACCTTGAATATATCAATCGGTGGTGACTTCATTTTATTTACTTTTCAGTCAATTATTTATAATTGTCACTTCGTTACCTAACTGGATAAATAGTTTTTATTTTTTATTGTCTCGTTTTCATAATGCATGTTTATCAGAGATGATAATTAAAAGGAAACAGCCTTATTTAGAAAAGAAAATCATGATAAAAATGTAACAGAGAGAGAGAGAGAGAGAGAGAGAGAGAGAGAGAGAGCCGATTTCATCCCATTAATATAATTACTTCTTGGAATTTGCATTTTATACATCAGCTTTGGATATGTTTTTTTGCCTTTTCTGTGTCGTCAGAGAATTATTTATTTTAATATTATTGTTTATAGCAATAAGGATTATTATTATTATTATTATTATTATTATTATTGTTGTTGTTGTTGTTGTTTCAGTGTTTTGTTGTTGTTATCATTATTATCATTATTATTTTCATCTTTATTATTATTATTATCATTATTATTATTTTTTATTATTATTATTGTTGTTGTTTTTGTTGTTGTTGTTGTTATTATTATTATTATTATTATTTTGATTATTGTTATTATTATTATTCTTGTAAACACATTTGTTCTTTCATATTGAAAGCTTGCACACCTTTTCATCTACGATTTCTGTATTTCCGTTCTTCGACCTATAAACTATACTATTTTCCTTTTAATTTCCTCCCGAATTGCCCCGTTTGTAAATATACTGTACATCTCATTTTTTATTCATCGCTTAAATTTTTTTGTTTCTTTTCATTTCTTCTTAGTTTTATGGCAAAACATGCTATCCAATCTTTTTTTATAATCTTTCTGTTTTTCTTTAGTGTTTTTTAAGGCCAGACTATCTACCTGGTCAATATATGTTAGATATTTAGTTTTCTAATGGTATAATATATATATATATATATATTCAGTATATATGTGTGTATATATGTATATTACATATATATATATAATATATATACACACATATATTTATATATTCATATATATGTATATATATACAAATGTACATAGATTGTATATATATTAGCCGCATAAGTGAACTTATTCCGCAAATTATAAACATTTATGATTAGGGAAATATATCCACATAGAAGTTACACAGGAAAAATTTTTTGTTTTCATAAACAGAACAT
>NC_090766.1:44006398-44011398 GCF_036898095.1 Palaemon carinicauda | reverse complement strand
TTTTTGATTTTAATAGATCATAAAGAGCTAAATATGAACGCCAATTTTTTTTTTTTTATTGTTTGATTTTTAGCATTTTTATTAATTAATTTCATAATGAACAATTTTTGGGGAGATGTTTTATAAATTTTTACCTCATTAATCAAGTTTTTTATTTTAATAGATCATAAAGAGCTAAATATGAACGCCATTTTTTTTTTTATTGTTTTATTTTTAGTATTTTTATTAATTAATTTCATAATGAACAATTTTGGGGAGAGGTTTTATAAATTTTTTACCTCATTAATCAGGTTTTTTTGTTTTAATGGATCATAAAGAGCTAAATATAAATGCAAATTTTTATTTTTTTTATTTTAATTTTTTTTATTTTGAGTATTTTTATTAATTCCTTTCATAATGAACAATTTTTGGGGATATATTTTTTAAAGCGAACTATCTTGAATTTCTGTTGTAAAGACATAAATTCTGATTGAATATATCGTTTTTCAAAAATTAGATATTTTGGGGAACAAAGTAGTCTACGTAGCATATTAGATGTAGGATAAATTCTTCCAAAAATTAAGTTTTATATATATCCTTATAATATTTTTTTTTTTCATGTAAATTACACGATGTTTCCAAATTAGTTTTTAGGATTTAATGTTTTTCATATAATTGCCTTATATTCAAGAGGATTATTTTTACATCATTGAAATGTATCATAGATTAAAAAAAAAAAATATTATAACCATTTTTTTTCCTAGAAATTAACTTTAAAACAAATCATATGAATTCATCATACAAAAATTTCATTTATATCAATTTTTTATATATCAGTCAATCCATTAAAAGGATTATTTCATAGTTTTTTTTATGATTTTATTGTAATAAAATCAACACAAGAGGCAAAAAAAAAAAATAATGTTTTATTTGTTTGAAGTGAGTTTGTCCTTAGAAAAAAAAAAACATTTCGTTTATTTCAGTTTTATTTTTTTATATATTCATTTTTAAATTATTTATTTATTTATTTATTTATTTATTTTGGTTTGGAGGGTAAAAGTGGTGCATGGGGAGGGTCAGGGGGTAAAGGAGGTGGGTTGCTGGGGGGTTCTGCTAACTGTGGAAGCGCCATGGCGTCTCCGATGACGCATACCGTATAAATGAAATTGCTCGAGCAGTGAATATTTTACGATTTTCATCTTTCGTTTAGTCGGAAGATGGACACAAATTGAAAAAAAAATATATATATCATGAAACAGAATTCAAACTATAAACGAAATTTCTCGAACTCGTGTAAAGATTTTTGCTTATTCTTCCTGTTTTCAATTTTGTCTGGTCGTAATGATGTTTAATTTCTAAGTAAGATCTTTAAGTCACATGTATTGAAGAACAAAATTCGGAGATTACAAAAGCAGGGGAAAAGAGAGAAAACTGTGGATTGCCAAACTAAGAAAGTTTGCAGGTGTGGACTCGGATATATATATATTATATATATATATATATATATATATATATATATATATATATATATATATATATATATATATATATATATATATATATATATGTGTGTGTGTGTTTGTGTGTGTGTGTGTGTGTGTGTGTACTTCAATACTGTTTTGCCTGACATTCCTTTACATTTGTTATGCTTTCTCAATCAAATATTCATCTTAAGCAAATGTAATATATCAACTTTTAGAGATCCTGAACAAAGTTTCTGAGCAAATAGATTGTTTTTTTTTTTTTCGGTTAGGCGAATCTCAAAGAAAGAATGCATCTCATATTCATGAATGTAGACTATAAACTTGTTTTTCCGATAGTTATCGGGAGAAGAACGGCCCTTAATAACCAGCCATTCCTTCAATCTCAAATGAGGATCAACCCTAAGGCAACCATAATTTTCTTCAACTCTTATGCAAAGAAGGAGAGTTAACTTTTAGTTCATTCAATTCCAATCTCAACTTGCTTCTTACTTGCTCTCCTTTGGCACGTTGCCTCTATGCCGAAGAAGGAAATATAACCACTGGGTGCTACTTCAATCTCAGCTTCCCTCTCAGAGTTGCTATTACTTTTCCTCGTCCCTTTCGGCCTTTCTTGAGCCGTAGGAGTATTTGTCTAGCAAAAAGAAGATGAAGAAGAAAAAAAAAACAATTACTAAAGGAATGTAAGCCATCTAACGATCTTCTTTCTCTCCAAGCCACTGGTTCTTCCACGCCTCCTAAGTACCAGCGTCCTTCGATCTCTCGGACTCTACTGTCTAGGATCGCCATGGCGCCCACTGGACTCGTCCAGTTACAGCGAGTTACTAATGGAGTAGTGGATGGCATATCATATGTGAGCCTATGCTATATTTAGATACTGTAGTTTCTGTTTTACCACGCTGGGCTCGAACTTGCTACTGTACAGTAGGTCTGGTTTGATCCTAGGTTGCTACTTTATATTCCCTTATATACATATATATATATATATATATATATATATATATATATATATATATATATATATATATATATATATATATATGTATATGTATATGTATATATATATGTTTATATAGATGCATATATATATATATATATATATATATATATATATATATATATATATATATATATATATATATAGAGATGCATATATATATATATATATATATATATATATATATATATATATATATATACTGTATGTGTGTACATATATATATATATATATATATATATATATATATATATATATATATATATATATATATATATATATATATATATATATATATACTGTATATACACGCATAGTGATGCTTCAACGTAGTGTTGCCAGATGTTTCCTGAGCTTTCCGTTTTGTGTACCAAAATTCATAATACCAATTGTGTCTTACCCTTGAAAAAAATGTATTTGCTTTTATCACCCTGTATTTACAACGAAATATAATTTTGAAATAAAGCATAATACATTAAACATTAAAATTTCTAATTATACAATTGCAAAAAAAAATTCTACTTATCTCCTGGAATAGAATAATTCCTGATTATATTAAAAAAAAAAAAAAAAAAAAACATTGCCTTACAATGTTCCATTCTTTTTCCAACAGTGTCGACAAATGTTTGAGAAAAACTGAGGGAATTAATATTAATTATATAGCGTAGACTTATTTCAACTACAGCCGGATTTAAGATGCGGAATGAAACTCATTTCTAATTTATTTTGAGTTTTATTTAAACGGTGCTTTTCATGGTTATATGGCCAAAGTATAAAGCCGTTTGTTAGTGACGGCAAGAATAATTAGTCCTATGTTCTCTAGTCTCTAGCCTCTGTAACATGGTCTTCTACTGTCTTGGGGTATAGGTCTCTTGTTGGAGGGTACACTCTGAGACATTATTGTATCTGTTAACTTATTTCCTTTCCTCACTGGACTATTTTCCCTGTTGGAACCCTTGGGCTTATAGTATCCTGCTTTTTTAACTGTAGTTGGAGTTAAGATAATAATGATAATAATAATAATAATAATAATAATAATAATAGTAATAGTAATAATGTTGCTGTTGTAGTCATGACGTTTAGGAATTGAAATTTAAAAAAAAAAAAAATTCCTTTTCATTTTTCTATTTAATGTTTTAATCTTGTCAGTAAAGACTTTTACAGTGTACATAGTAAATTAAACCTAAATTTAATCCTGAATAATGTATGAAGCAGCTTCATGTACCCCGGCAATTAACTCTAGAACTCAAAACGTGACGAATGTCAGCTGGTGCTGACATTGACGTCATCAGCATTACAAATGATATATGCTTTATTAATGCAATTTCTTTTAATTACATTTATTTTCTTTTATTTGCCTTTTGATTATTCGTAGAATCTCCCTTAATTATTAATAGTTGGCTATCCCATACACAACATGAAATTATTCTGCTAATTTATATTCTTTAGTACCAGATCGCTAAAACATATACAGTACATTTAGTTATCAATTTATGATGCTTAAAGAATTATTTATTCACTGTTAAAGAAAGTTTGTTACATTTCACGCTTGCATAAATTTTAAGTTTTTTTTTATTGTTTGAAGGAGTAATAATGGTACTTACTGAAGTCCTGTGCACGCCACAAGCGTACTTTGAAGTAGCTACTTTGGTCTACTTAAATAAGTGATTTTTCATTTAGTATATCGTGAAAAAAAGAGCGTGTTCAAAGAAAAAACACCCTCTTATTGGTTGTTGTTCACTATTTACTTGAGAGAGAGAGAGAGAGAGAGAGAGAGAGAGAGAGAGAGAGAGAGTTTCATTTATACGAAACGAGTAAAACAGACTTTAGGACATGAAAACAACAAAGATTATTATTAATTAGTAGTAGTAGTAGTAGTAGTAGTAGTAGTAGTAATTGTAGTAGTATTGTTGTTGTTGTTGTTGTTTCTATTAGCATCATTATTACTATTGTCATCAGTATCATTATTTTATTATCATAATTTATTCAAAAATTAAAAGGATGATCAGAAAAAATGTGTGTATGAAAAACAGGAGTAAAAGTAGGAAAATACAATGACAGTGCTGGGGAGGGATTTAAAGTCAATGGGGAAAGTAAGAAAATGGGACGATATCTGTATTTAGAGAGAAGGCACACTGGAAAAAATAAAGTCCCAAAAATAATGATGGTCTGGAATGAATTCCCAGAGGAAACAAGAAGGAAGATGATGCCATTGTTTTAAGGAAGGAGGACAAAGACATACACAATGGTTAGCCCTGTGGTAGTACTGTATAGGGATGTAGGAATACCATCATCGCACGTCCTGCGTGTCGTAGAGAGCGATGAAAATGACGCAGCTGCTGGTCTTGGAGTCTTGCTTTATAGCAAAGGGCGAAGCTGACTGCCAAGAGCTGTGGAATCTGCTGCCTTGCAGATGGACCATTTAGTCAAAGCTCAGGCCCATCGCCAATAACTGTGGTTGGTGACTGCGAGGGCATGTGATCGTAAAAAAGCCTCGGCCAAATTATCAGCCAAGCTTGCGCAACCGACCCCTTAAGGTAGGG
>NC_090766.1:43999058-44005898 GCF_036898095.1 Palaemon carinicauda | reverse complement strand
TTATGCACGCATGTATGTAATCCAGGCTGAAAATACAAATATGCAAATTAATGAGACCCTTTAATCGTATTTATTCCACGAAACATTTATCCCATATTTCCAGTGATTTTCAAAACTGGATTATTCCCCATTATTTAGCCATAGGGGAAACTCTCAGCGAATAGTTGCTCGTTTTAGGGGACGATCTAACTGAAGTTGTGCTATTATTATTATTATTATTATTATTATTATTATTATTACTATTATTATTATTACTATTATTATTATTATTATTATTATTATTATTATTATTATTTATTGATAGTTCTGGGTAAGCTCTTGAAAGCTCTACTTAATATATTTACATTTTCATGAAAAATCTATTATGAGGTTATTCGTTATTTTAATGTTCATGCTCATTTGGAGAATTGATATTGTGGTCATGGTTCCAAAACTTCCCACCTTCTATGAAAGGAAAGGAATTCCAAATAGGATTAATGAGAAAGTTAAGAGAAGTAATCCTAAAAAGGAGGAAACAAAAGCATGCGATATCATGCTTTTAGATCGGGAAATTTCTTCTTGACAGGTGGCAAAAAGAAAAGTTGAACTTGAGATGTAAGTGAATATGTGGATGGGTGTTTTCAAGCATTTTCAGGTCTAGAGGCCAAGCAACTGGGGCGATCATGGCGAGGGTGGCACACAGGAAATCTTATGGTGCCGGTCTGGTTCGAATGGTGGAACGTGGCGCGTGCTAGGTCCACCAACTGTGCCGTGACAGATTATTTTTTTGTCAGCCCCAATGAAGAGATGAGGAGAGCCACTGATCCCAAAATTCCGCGAAACACGTTGAATTTTCATACTTTGGGGGTCGCCGTTTCCGATGGTTGCACACAGCGCCCACTACCAAGGAGTGACAACCCATTACCTTGAAATGGGGTGAAATGTCAAACTTACATTTCGAGATAACCAAATCAGATGTGACTCGATGGTGCAAACCCCTTTCCCCGTATCCTGATTAGTTTAGGTGGAATCGGCAAAAATCTAAGTGCCCAAATTTTACCTTTTACGTGACCCAAGAGGTTACTGTTTGACCCAGGACCTTCAAAATTGGTACCAATCACATCGTCTCATGACACCCGACATGTTCGTGTTTGTCCCCAGTCTCTAGCTCAATTAAGGGCCAAACGCGAGCCGGTCGTATCAACCCCCCATTATCCATCCGTGTTATGAACAATGCCGAAACCTCACTACAGTTAAAGATTTAAAGGCAAAGAATTTAAGCCAGATAGTATGTCAACAATATCTATTAAAAAAAAAAAAAAACAGGAATTTACTCCTCTTGTGTTACTTGATGAGGATTGCAATGTGTAGTGTTGAAAACTTTCTTTATTGTAAATGGAGAAATATGACATTGGAAGGCAAAAGAAAGCTTTATGATTGCTATTTTAAAAACTATTACAATTCATTGTCTTAGTTTCAAGGAGTGTTTGTTAACATCTAATAAAGTAGAATAACATGATACTGCTGTTAATGGAATAATAACGGAATAAATAAATTTATGAAAGTATAAACAAAGCAATGTAGGTAAGCAATAGAGCAGTATCGTAATATGGCAAAGCGCACAGGTCTTGTGAGTTGGTTGTGGCGTGTGATTCAGATAAATCCTCCAATTTTGGCCTTAAGGTAATGCACAAAAGCAATGCTGGCCTCTCACTCATTCACTCCACTGGCTCCGGCCACATGTGGTCCATGGCTGTCTCTTCAAGACTCCTCCACTCCCCCTTATTCAGTGTGATATCATTCCAACAGTCAGGTTCTTCAGGTCCCAGGTGTGCATTTTTTTCATCATCTTCCCATCTCATACGTGGCCTCTCCACAGGTCGTCTTCCCTTCGGTTGTCCAAGCATCACTCCCAGAATCATAAGTCAAGATAAGCCTGACTATTATTGTATTGGTTATTAATTTACTTTTTCTACTGTTCTGGACTAGAAAATTTCTTTCAGTGACCAGAGGCACCTTGCTCCTTTGGCTATCCTTTTCTGTATTTTTTCTTCAACTCTGTTATCAGAGGTGACTGTTGATCCCAGATATTTAAATTTATTTACATCCTCCAAGTTCAATCCTGCACATGCCATATTACCAAATTCACGTTATAATTTTGTTTTTTTCTTCGCCGATTCTTGAACCAATTCTTGAGCTGGTCTCTCTAAAAGATCTAAACTTATACTGTAGTTTTTGGAAACCTCTCCATATAGGTCAACACCATCAGCGTTGACTAAACTATCACACTTGACTTCTAGGTTTATTGTTGTTTCTTTGGTATCTGCCTCAATATCCACTCAAGGGACAGATTAAACAATAACGTTGACAAAGGACAGCCTTGTTCAAGTCCACCTGACACTGGGAAGGCATATGTTAATTCGCTTCCGACTCCTACTCTGCATTTCTTAATACTATATCACATTTGTTTCAGCCTAATCAATTTTGCTGATATCTTAAAATACCAGAGGATTTTCCATAAAGGGTCTCGTTAAATGCTATCATGAGCGTGTTTGAAATCAATAAATGTGTGCAACTATCTCTATTTTACTTCAGTATTTCTCTAAAATCTGCCACCAGTACTTAATACTGATGACGATAAAGAATTATCAAATATAATCAGAACTAATAAGAAATAAATATTGCAAATGAATTACTATATAATCAAAACTTCGTTTTAGAAATAAAAGGGACAACTCTTTGTTAAAGGTTGTTTATGACATTCTAATAATTAACCTTTACACTTTTATAATCAGTTTTATTTTTTCGTTTGGTTTTCTTATTGAAAAGATATCTCGTATTTTGAACTTTTTATTTTAAATAGAAATTGAGGATTAGTGGCTTAATGAACAGATGATATTTGATCAAAACTTAAGAAATATTCAACAAGCGTAATTTTTTTCTCAAGAGACCGCTAGAACTTGCAATCCCAACAGGGGAATGTTTCTTTTTTCGAGAGAAAACAGAGACCGCTACGACTTGCAATATGATAAGGTTATCAAATCCAGACCCGATACTCATAAAGATTTTAATTGGATGTCTTCACAGTATGATTAATCATTTCATATTTTCCTTTAATGGGGGTTTTGATAAAGTTTAAATAGAATGATGAAGGGAAAAAACCCAAAAGTAGCTTAAACATTAACTTTTTTTCTTTTTACAATAAAGAGAGTATCTGACATATAAAAGCACAGATAATCTATTTCGTTAATTGCCTCGGTAAATGATATTGCAGTACTGACAACAACCATATACTACGTTGTTAACCATTCACGTTCTAATTATGTACATTTATTTAATGAGATGACATAGATCTACAGCATAAATTCTTCTAGATTGTAAGAGCAGGAAATTACGAAACCAACTAGAAATTTACTCAAATACAAATACTTAACACAAATTAAGTTTAGTTACGAGTTGCACTTCCGTTATTATTATTATTATTATTATTATTATTATTATTATTATTATTATTATTAGCCAATCTACATCCCTAGTTGGAAAAGCAAGATGCTATAAGCCCAAGGGCTCCAAGAGGGAAAAATAGCCCAGTGAGGAAAGGAAATAAGAAGTAAATAAATCATGAGAACAAATTAACAATAAATCATTCTACAAACAGTAACGACGTCAAAACAGATATGTCATGTACAAACAATAAAAAGACTTATGTCAGCCTGTTAAAGGACGTATCATGCTTGCGCGTCTATTCAAGCACGAGCGAGTTCAAGCATTCGTCTGTTGAATCCCGTTCGTGTGTAAATCGGAAAATAGTCAGATGATGGTCTAAAGAGTACACTGCTTAACATTTAGCTTTTGGCGTCTATGAGTGACCAGTAATGCCTGGTTCTCTTCACCATCTCCCAGATATAAGAGAAGGGTCTTGTCCGCCTGTGGCCCTGCCCTCCTGTGGTCCCTGAAGCAAATCCCACCTGAGACTAGCTTCCTAAGGTTCCACCCTCCTGCAGCTACTTCTATATTGAGGGTCTGCTCTACCGAGGCCCTACTCTAATGAGGTGTTAAGTTTAAGCCCTGCCTTTCTGTGGGATTTCTTCCGGAAGGATCTGCCATACTGATTCCCTTGCCTACAGAGTTCTTGTCCACTTGAGTATTATGCTTCCACCCTTTTATATGTATGTATGTATGTGTGTATGTATTTATCTATCTATCTATCTATCTACTCCCCATGCTTCAAAACTTAGAAAAATGGCGGAATTGCTTTAATATCTCACTGTCCTATTCATGGCTGTACTACTCAATCGAGAAAGGCTCCTGGATAGCATCTCTAAATTGTTATTGTTTTGATAAGATGCTGCCACTGGCACCTATGCTACATTCCTCATTAAACGACTTCACAAAGCGAGATTCCTCGTAAAAATCTCCCTTTCAAAGAGATGGGCACGTTTCTGTTTACTGTAATCCTTAGCGAACGACTTTAAAAAAAAATGATGGGTATTTTCAGAGAGAGAGAGAGAGAGAGAGAGAGAGAGAGAGAGAGAGAGAGAGAGAGAGAGAGAGAGAGAGAGAGAGAGACATATATATCATATATACATACATATGTATATATATAAAATATATTTATATATATATATATATATATATATATATATATATATATATATATATATATATATATATATATATATATATATATATATATATATATACTGTCATGTTCATTTTTCATTTGCTGAATCACATAAAATAATCATAAAAATTCACGTCATCTTCATTCACTTTTCTAGTTTATTGAATGACCGGTAACTTTCAGTCCTCATTTTGACCACTGCTGATGATATCAATGCCTCCATACATGAGGTTATTTTTCCTATCATTGAATTAAAACATTTATATTTTATCATTTCTATACGAGGCAAGCCCCTTAACCTAAGTACATCCCATTAGAGTTAACGCAATTATATAAATCATAACAAAGTACATCAATCTATAGTAGCATAGAGGTATTCAAATTGTATCCTTTTGAAAGTTCTAATGAGCTTTAATTCATCCTTGTAATCCCTTCCATTGAATAATTCATAATGAGCCATCACGTGAGGAGATGTTTTCAAGATGAGAGTATCCTCTGTACTCCCTCATGAATCCTGTCAAAGTGATGAGGACATTTTATGAGCATTAATTCCTTGGGGTCTCTCCTTTTCTATGGCCAGATGTTGGGAAGGCTTTACTATTATTATTATTATTATTATCATTATTATTATTATTGCTGTTGTTGTTGTTATTGTTATTATTATTATTATTATTATTATTATTATTATTAATTTATTTGGATCTCTCCGTTACCAAGGCTAGAAGTTGGGAAGGCTTCGTATTTATTTATTTATTATTGTAATAACAATAATAATAATAATAATAATAATAATAATAATAATTATTATTATTATTATTATTATCATTATCATTATTATCATTATTATTATCATTATTATTATTATTATTAATATCCTTATTATTATTATTATTATTATTATTATTATTATTATTGCCTAAGCTGTAACCCTAGTTGAAAAAGCAGGATGCTACAAGCACGAGGGCTCCAACAGGGAAACCAGCTCAATGAGAAGAGGAAATTCCAACGAAATGATCTTGCGATCACTTTCAATCTTATTAGGACAACGAAGAAAGATTTTCCATGAAAAGAATATTTTTTTTTTTTTACTGTACATTAACGAACGAATGACGACAGTATCAGACTCTAGAAAAGCTGCTTATTTCTTAGGTAAGAAAGTATTGTCATGAACTTGTGTGTTAGAGAATATGTTCGTGCTATCAGCATATGTCAGAATATATGCTTGTGTGACTTACATAGGTAAAGTAATGGATTTTGTGACTAAAATTAGTTTGAGAAATGTGTTCGAGCTATTAAGATGGACTAAAAAATCTTCACATGCAACGAGAGATGTTCTCATACCATTAAAATAGTACAGAAATATGCTTTTGGGAATTAGATCGTGCGTCATTAACTAAGATGAAGTTTGGTATAGAAAATTGGTAACGAAAAACATCGGGAAAATCAAAGAAAAGTAAAAGATAGGACACGTGGCTATAGAAAAAAGGAAGATTACAGTAGACAAGGAAATTAAACGAATGAGGGTTAAAAGTGAAGATAGCGCTAGAAACTCTTCTTATAAGAAAGGAATATTATAGGAATTAGGGAAAAGGCAATGACAACTAGATTTTCTATTGCTTGTGCCAAAGGCAGAAATGTCGAAAGGAGATAGAGCTTTAATATCAAAAAGGAAAATTGATATAATTTTTTTTTTTAAGTTCCCACGCAATGTGGCCCTTACATCCCATCGCACCGGAAAGGTCAAAAGCAAAGGTCATAGAACCACTGTCAGTTTGAAAAGCTTCCCTCCCCGGCCAAATAATAAAAAATATAAAATTTTAAGTGTACTGTCGAGAACCCGACCCACTTTTTCGATAGCAAAGTGGCTCTCACTCCAGAGTTTCGAGTGAATTGGGGTTTAGCTAAGCTAAAATCATTGTGATATTATAATAATGAGAAATATAAACATCAAATAGAAATCAGGGAAATTGAGCAATTTTTTATCTAGACAGTAGTTGACTGGGTGACCATCAATGGCATTAGCACTAGCTTTGAACCTCATTATTATTATTATTATTATTATTATTATTATTATTATTATTATTATTATTATTATTATTATTATTGTTATTTAGGTAGTAGACCCTCTTTAAGGCATGTTCTGTTAAATACAATTGCTGCCTTAGTAGCTAATATTAATTTTTTCCTCTATCTTCTCCATAGCTCTGATGATCTCAGAATTACTGCATTCCGCCAGT
>NC_090766.1:43989058-43994058 GCF_036898095.1 Palaemon carinicauda | reverse complement strand
CTACAGTGTTTCCTAAACGGCACACGGTATATACATCGGTTTCTGCTTTTTTGATAAGTTTCCCCTAGTCTCTTCCGTGCCTCCAACTCGCTGTCCAACTTGGTGAACTATCGTTTTATATCCACACACTAATTCTGAAAATAGCATTTCTACGGAAGTAATATTTCATTTTTGGTTTGTTACGCAAAGTCTACTACATTGGGACCGGTTAGGCCTAGATATTGTATGTGCAACATCCTATTGCACAGTCTCTCAGTTAGTTCGTTATGCAAATTGCATAAGATTTTTCATAAGTCTGACCATCCTTCGCATTCGGATCTTCCCTGACTACGCAGTCTTAAGCCTTAGGCACAAATCCCCGTAACTGATTTTTTAGCCGAACGTGTCTGGGAATTTTTCAATCGTAGTCATGAACTCCTGCGATGTAATTGGTAGTGTGTTGAGTGTTCAGTACGGGTGAAGTACATGTGATGTACTTGCTGCAGCAGGATATATATCCTGAAAAATCATGTAAATATCGTGCATTAGTACTAACGTCGTCCGGTCATTTTACTATACACCTACTTTTGCCGCAATTGCATCGTACTGTGCACGCACGGACCACGTGCTTCTTTTATTTCCGTACGACAAACTTGCGTGGCTCGTACTTGTCACGCAAGTTACACGCAAGACCAATGTGCGGAGATCGGCGACTACAAATTTTCTTGACTGCCTCAGAACATTTTAGTGCGTGAGTGAAGATTCTGTGTACCGGTATACGGCGGCCTACGAGGTCCAAGACTGTTGCGTGCCCCTTGCGTCACACCTACGATTTCACACAAATTTTGCCCGTAGCTGGTAGTACGGCCAGTTGTGCCCACCGTATTAGGTTTGGCCTTCTTCATCATAAGCCCGAACACTACACAGTATTCTATAAGTTTTATTCCAGCTGGGACTAGAATGTGGAATTATCTTCCTATTCAGGCAGTTGAATCGGTGGAACTTCTTAAGTTTAAACTTACAGCGAAGGTTTTTATGTTGAACAGGTTGACATGTCTTTTCATAGCTTATATATGACAGATCTATTTTAACGTTGTTCCTGATCTTGAAGATATTTAGTATTTTAATTCATTACTTTTAACATATAGATTATATATTTCATTCTTTCCTCTCATCCCTGGACTATTTCCACGTTGGAGCTCTTGTAGCTTATGGTGTAGCTTATCCATTAATAATAATGATAATAATAATACCCAAACCCGTATGAAGTAGCATTGTGACACAAGCTAGCAGATTTGAGTTTTAGTTGATTTGGCCTTATATAAATAGCACAGGAGAATGGTGGGGTGCGAAAGCTGTTGGGTCTCGTTCTTGGGAACAGTTACCTTAAGCTCGACCAATCCAACCCATCGAGTTGCAAAAATAAACAGGTGAATTCTCGCCGAAGCTGTTGTAGAATCATTCATCAGGAATTATCACCACAGAGAGAGAGAGAGAGAGAGAGAGAGAGAGAGAGACTCATCAATCGATGGTTGATCCTTCCCATGTATGCAATTGTAAGGATTTTTATTATATTATTGGCGAAATAGACCTATGGATATAGAAACAAAACATGTGCATCAGATGGGAAAGCTATTATATGGTAATTTAGCTGATCACACTAGGATTTCATTCATGTTTAAAAAAAGGCCATAAAATTCCGATCAAGCTTAAATCTGGCCAATCCTTTAATCCTATTTAGTCCTCCGCTTCTGTGCTTTAATATCTAGTACTTTTTAGGTATATTTTATGCAAGAAGCAGATAGGCTATTACGATATCCCAGAGGGGGAAGAAAGATTTTAAGACACGTGTAGATTATGCTAATTAAAGAAATGAAAAATAGAGGATTATTGTTTAGCGCACTAAAAGTACTTGAGCCTTATCCATTAAGCTGGCCAGATTGTTCGGTCATGTCACCAAACATCGTATTATCCACAGTAAAAACCGAAATATTTTGACATTGACAAGCTACATTCTCGACAGCCGCCACTGATTATAGTATCGATAAGGAATTTGTCTGGCGTAGGCCTACGCGAATGCTTTTCACTATAAAATCATCCAATTAATGGTCTAACATTATTTATGAAATAAGTTTATTGATAAACATCAGCTTAACTTACATATAGTCCAATTTTTTGCGCTTCACTCAATATACATGAGAGTTATTTTGCTTGAGGGCACACTCGGGCACACTATTCTGTCTAATTTCTCTTCCTCTTGTTTTGTTAGTTTTTATAGTTTATATGAGAAATATTTATTTTGGTGGTGGTGTTGTTCATAAAATATTTTTTTTCCTTGTTTCCTTTCCGCACTGGGCTACTTTTGCCTGTTGGAGCCCTGGGGCTTATAGCATCTTGCTTTTCCAACTAGGGTTGTAGCTTATCTATTATTACTACTACTACTACTACTACTAATAATAATAATAAACGCCGGTACTTATTTTGAATGTTGTAGGAACAATGTCTTAACAAACAATAATGAACTTCCAGAATCACTAACCTTGTATATTACGAAACGCCTGGCTATTAATTTCACAGTACATTGGAAAATTATGATATAATATTCTAAAGCCCTGTCCTATAATTGCCTAGTTAAAGGAGACCATGAAAAATCGTCTACGTTCAAGCATTGTTTTGGTGGTGGACTCGCGAGTTACGGTGGGGGGGGGGGGGGGGGGGGTGGAGCTAACAGCCGCATCATGGCCCCTCCCCCGCAATCACTCCAGTCCCCGGGACCCCTAACCGACACGTGGCTTCATATCTAAGTTGACCCTTTGTATGTGCGCTACTCTTTCCGAAACATCCGTATTACGTTGTTATTTTCCTTCTTGGATTGCATATGTTCTCCGGTTTGGTGAAGGTAATATGTCCTTTTATTGGTCTAGATATTTCCTATTTAGATGGTGAAATATGGCTGATTGTACGTAAGACACCTCGGTAGCCATTGGCAACCTGATTTACAACGTCAGATAAGAATTTTGTTGGAAATTTGCTTGTATATTTATTTTCGAATTCAGGACTGGTTGTGGCTTATGCCACAACCAAGCATTGCAGACTGTAATGGAATAGTAGGTTGAAATTAGATACAACATTCAATTGTTTTTCGTTCACCTTTACCTAAGAGGTTTTAAGCAGCACATCTTTAATATAATGACTGTAATCTCGTAGACTTAATGAAACTTGAAATTGCATAGTTCTAGGCTAAGCGCAAATGTCCTGTTTTTATAGAATTGGTTAATATTCCCAAAAAATTGGTTACATACAGTAATAAAAGGTTACGGGAAAAGTAACGGTAATAGTTTACAACACCATGCTCTCCATTTACTCCAAAATAATGCAATCCTGCAGTTCTCATCTTCTTGCACAGTAATTTAAGTGGTTATTTAAATTCTGTGAAAGCAATAATTAGCAAGATATGTTGAGGAAGGGGGAAGGGGTAATAAAAAGAAAACAGCTGTTTCCTCACCAAACGACTTGGAACTGACACGTCAACATAGTCAACCAAACAGAACTCGTGATGCCAGCGTACATAAACAGAAGTTCGTGATGTCAGCGTACATTTGATATACTGTATATTCTAAATATACTTAATCAAAAAGTGAGTGATTACTCAAAAGTGTCACTATTTGTAAATTGCATATTTTATTGACACTTTTGAGTAATTAATCCATTTTTAATTAAGCATATTTCGAATATACAGTGTATCAAATGTACGCTGGCATCACAAACTTCTCTTCATGTACCCTGGCATCACAAATTCTGTTTGGTTGACTATGTTGACGTGTTAGTTCCATGTCGTTTGGTGAGGAAACAGAGCTATTTTCTTTTTATAACCCCTTCCCCCTTCCTCAACATATCTAGCTAATTATTGCTTTCGCAGAATTTAAATAACCACCTAATTACTGTGCAAGAAGATGAGAACTGCAGGATTGCATTATTTTGGAGTAAATGGAGAGCATGGTGTTGTAAACTATTACGGCTTATCTAGCCTCACCTACTGGTTTGTTGTTGACCACTTCAATTGCTATCTTAGTGTTTTTTTTTTTTCGTTTTTTTCCTCATGACAGTCGTGTATTCTTGCATTATGGATGAAAGTGACCTTAAACATAATTACTTTTATTTTACGTATGTTTACCTGAAATGATAAACTTACCGGTGCGTAGGCCTAGCCAATAATGAAAGAGGTAGCAGCTACCTAGAGCCACATGAAATAAATCTGAAATATAAAATGAGTAAAGATAGTTAAAAAGTGAGATGATATTTGTCTAGAATATTGAAAAGTGAAATTAGTTAAAAATTTGCCCGATTTTATTTTGGAAAACATAATTGAATCTCAAGGTTAATTAATGTTCTTGGACCTTCATCTTTCCAACTTCGCTTGCATCACAGATAATGAGACCATGTGTTAGGTTAGGCCAGTGATTCCCAAAGTGGTTTAGTCTTGTTTTGTGTATGGTGTTCTCATCTGGTCCAACTTATTTCGAGAAGCTTCGACGTGCACCAGGACCCGCTCATATGCACAATCACATATTTACAAAGGACGCCCCATAATGCTATTCATTTCAATTTGGCGAAAGAAAATTATCATGAATAATGCTATTTCTTAATAGAAGTCTTTATAGCTAAAGGGCAGTTATTGTTCAAAATAAAGATTAATCATACCAAGTCTCTTTGTTGCTCTCACCAGAGTTTTATGTTTTTGGCGATATTAAACTTTAAACATTTTTTTATCTTGTGGCTGTTCTATTTCCACATCCAAAGCTTTATCTCGCATTTCCCCTTTTAACAACATTTCTTTCTTTCTGTCACGAACAGTTAATACATTTGATGAAATTTGAAGACCATTCTTTTGTTCATAACCACCAACTCAATTTCCGCCGACTTTTCTATCCTCACTGAACTTACAGTTATTCTCAATATGTCCGTATCTCTTGACAAAAGCAGCAAGTTAACACATGGTATACTGTATTTGAAGTCATACT
>NC_090766.1:43971558-43979058 GCF_036898095.1 Palaemon carinicauda | reverse complement strand
AGTCATTTTTTGTATAGCAACCGGTTTTTCTTATCTGAGCTTAGGCATTGACAATAGTTATAATCCTTATGATAATTTTTTTTTTTATTATTTTTCGTTTAGATATAACATACACGGCAGACACACACACACACATATATATATATATGTATGTATGTATATATACATACAGTACACACATATATTGTCTATATATATATATATATATATATATATATATATATATATATATATATATAGATATACATATATGTACATATATACACACACGCACATATATATCTATATATATATATATATATATATATGTATATATATATATATATGTATATATATATAGATTATATATATATATATATATATATATATATATATATATATATATAGTTTTCAAAAGAAAAACAATTTTCCCTAACAGTGGGGTGACTCCAGAAAAGGACAGCGCACGCCAATTCTCTATTCATCCCTCAACTATTGAGTCACGAAAGCACCCGCTGTGCAATAAAACTTCCAAGATATGAACTGCCTCCGAAGTCATATTGGCAGTGTGTCAAACCCCCTTATATTACGCCATTCCGTTTTATCTTGAACACACTCGCGGTTCCTGGATATCATGGCTTCTCCTTTCCATTATATCTTTTCTTACTTTTTATTCAGCTGATTTGTGGTATCCATGCTTCACTCCCGTGAAGTGTTGTCAGGAATACTCGCATGCATTCACATCTTGATTTCCACCGACAACTCAAAATCTCTTGCTAATCTTTTGCGCATATTCTGTTACCTTCATTCCTATTCAGTGACTTATTCCATCTTTTATATTTCTTAAGCTCCCCTCCGGGATGCCCCATTATACTTAAATAATCTAGTGTTCCTTTCGTCGATCAACTCTCTTCTGTGACTTTCCCCATCATTTATCCTAAATAATATCTACTCCAGGATATTTAAATGACTTAATGTTCCATTCATCCATCATCCATACTACTTTCTTTCGTTATTTCCATGTTACTATCATTACCGAACATAATTAATCTCATCCCACCCTTCAATTGTATACACATTTTAAGGTGTTCATACCAGCTTCTGGAGTTTCTCTGTACTGCCTCCAATCAGCAGACTATAGTCTCCAAACAGCAACAATCCCATAAGTTTTAATAACAAATTTTCTAATCAAATGACTTTGGCCTAAATTTTTAACCTTTCTGTAACTTCTCCCATCAATACATCCATAATTATCTTGAACAGCTGTTGCGTTACAACACACACCCGTTTCAGACCCACTTCCATATCAAACCAGACACTCTCCTGGTCAACAACTAGCATCTATACCACACATTTCCTGTCCATCGGTTTTATCACAAGGTTTTTCTAAATCAGTGTATGTCACATACAACGTTTTCCATTTACTTTCAAACTTTTCACGTTACTGTTTGATCACAACATTTGATCTAAGCATTCTTTCCCTTGCATAAACCAACACTGTTTTCGACCTGTCAGTTCGTATGTCCCCTGCCTTACTCATTCAATCAAAATATTAACATTTATCTTCTGGGGTATAGCGAGTAATGCTATATTTTTAATGATTGCAATAGCCTTTATCACCTTTACCTTTAAACAAAGAACAATTCTCTCTCAACCATTATTTTGTGACTTTTCCTTCTGCCAAACATACGTGACACATCCTGGTCATATGCTCAATCACATTATCACTACTATACTGCATATTGTTGATGATACCATTAAATCTTGGTTAGCGCTATTTTTATGTTGATATAGCTGTGCAACTGAGTTAATTCAATGACGTATTGTGAATAAAACTACTTGCCAGATAATTTCATAAGTTCGGCATATTTTACGTCGACATATTTTAAAAGTTTTCTGACTCTTCGGTGCTCGTAAAGGCTACGCATGTCATGTAAATCATGTATAAAATAGTAATGAAATCCTTATAACTTAACTAAATAGAAAGGCAAAACGAATCTAGCTTTTATGCGATGGAAATAAATGAAAAAAAGCAAAGAGAAGGGAGATGAATATAAGTTAAAAGGCACTTCCATGATGCATGAATCAAAAGGAAAAAAGTCAACTACAAATCCCAGGGCTTGAAAGAAATAAAATGGTAAGCTAACAAACATGGAACCCACATATGTGGCTGTAGTCTCCCTGTAATCACATTTCCCCCAAAATGCGATTAGATAGATTCGGTGTAATTGTTGCAGCGAATGTGGAACAACTTTGATAAAGGACAACGAGACAGGAACCAATATTTTATATACTTTTTGTATCCAATTCTCTGACTATATAGTTTTATTTTCAGTGATAAAGTGCAACCATTTGAATACAGACACGGCATGGGGGTGAATGCTTGCGCGCCTGTGAAAGAGAGAGAGAGAGAGAGAGAGAGAGAGAGAGAGAGAGAGAGAGAGAGAGAGAGAGAGAGATTCTGGAGATCTTGTTTTTTCTTAGATAATGATTTCTTTTCTTTTCCTTATACTTTATTTCTACCTTTTATTCATTTTTCCCTTTATGGCCATTTAAACTTACCAAACTACTTTTTAGCCGTAATTCGCTAATATTTCATTGATTATTGAATAATAAATAATCATATCTTTATATTAATAATTGAACTAGTGTATTAATGACATCTCTTTTCTGTTACAGGTAAGACTCATGAATATCTTTTTTTGGATCTTCGTAATCGATGAGCCCTTTATATACTAAGGTATGTAAGATTATGCTTTAAATCTGTTTGATATCGTAATCCATTTGAACATTTGAAAATATATAGAAATATCGTTTATATAAGGTGTTAGGAAATGGCAAATAATACAGCGAAAGGTGTATGGTTTGATTGGGAAATCGTTTGTTCATGAAAATTCTTGGTTTGTTCAAGTTCTAGGTTTAACTATTGTTTGTTCTGCGTAACTGTTTATGGATTCTGTATTATTTATTGTGTATGTGCTAATTGAAGAGCTTATAGATACGGTGTATAAAGGGATTTGTCTTAGCTAAAATGACATGCATGCCGTTGTCAGTGGAGCCATTCATTTTGGACTATTTCCATGTAACCATCATTCGTCGGCATAAAGCTGTCTCCTAATCGCTGTTTTGTGGCCTTCCACATGTTGTTTTATTCGTCATATATATATATATATATATATATATATATATATATATATATATATATATATATATGTGTATATATTCATATATATATATACATATATATATATATATATATGTATATATATATATGTATATATTCATATATATATTTATTTTTATATTTATATATATATATATATATATGTATGTATGTATGTATATATATACACACATACACACACATATATATATATGTGTGTGTACATATACAGTATATGTATAGATACATATTCATATTCATATATATATGTGTATATATTCATATAATTTATATATATATATATATATATATATATACACATACACACACACAGATATATATATATATATATATATATATATATATATATATATATATATATGTGTGTGTGTGTGTGTGTGTGTGTGTGTGCATATACAGTATATGTATAGATACATATTCATATATATATATATATATATATATATTTATATATGTGTATATACATATGTTTATATGTATATATATATATGCGTATACATATATATGTATATATATATGTGTATATATAGATATATATTATATATATATATAAATATATATTTGCATATATATGCTATATATATATATATATATATATATATATATATATATATATATATATATATATATATATATATAGATAGATAGATAGATAGATAGATAGATAGATAGAAAAATTCCATTGTAAATATTCTATTTGATTTTGATATCTACATAAGATTAATAACTTCTAACGCTATTAAAAATAAAATACAATAAATATTTTTTTATGGGAATTTTTGTTGAATATATCATTCTTGGAAAGTATCTATTACACTACATTTCAAGACTCACATCAGGCGAAACAAAGCTTTATCGTTAGATAGAAATGATATACATATCAACTATCAGAAAGACCTCTTTGATCTCGTCGGCAGAATACGTTGGCTCTTTGAAAAAGGCTTGTCAAAAAGCTCGGTTTGAAGAATTGGTAACTTATTTCCGAAGGGGACTCGATGGATATCGGTTGATTCGCTTTGATGCAGAATGTATATTGTGTTCTTTATCTCGCGTCAAATACAGAAGGAAATTCTCTAGAAGGTTATTGGGAATATTGAGGTTCCGTACGTCATGTATTCTTAACCATATTCCAGATGCGGTATGTCAACGCATTTTCAACATGGTTGCGTATTATTAATAAGTGTTTGCTACCCGTCAAAAATGACGGCTAAATATTTAGATATGCTCATAACGCACTCTCACAAAAACACGCATTCAACTCCTATTTCTCCCCCCCCCCTCGCTTTTCCTAACTACAAACCGCTGGTTGAGCAACAAGCTCCCACGAAACATTCGAATGATTGAAGACATTAAGATTAAGGCCTTCAAGAGGAAATTGAAGACTTTCTTATTTCAACTGTCATACAGCAGTGACGATTTAACAGTAAATGAACAATACACCATATGTAACGTTAAATACTCTGAACGAACAAGGTAAAACGGCAGTGGAGCTCCTGTAGAGAGTGGGGTTCCCCTGCTGTATGGGACCAGAAAAGCCGCCATCAAAGTAAAGTAAGTAAGTTTTAGAGCGTACAGTTAGAATCAAAAGAACGCAGACACTCGGGGGAAATCTTTCGTCAGATGTCTCTAGTGTTCCCACGACAAAACAGACAAGGTGTTGCCCTTCTTATTACTACTATGAAATGGGCGGAGCCCTCTCCAAACTTTCACTTTTGCTAGTGAAAGCATTAAAATTTTACAAATCGAGTTGCCATATTCCATTCTGTTTTATCATTTGACGTTTCGAATATCCACTGCAAATACTGAATACACACACACAAACACACACACACACACACACTAAATTATTGGAGTATCACAGCTAAACAATTCCTTCCGTTAATAGCTACATTAGATTATTTCGACATTAGTCTTGTTCAAGTCACCGATGAAAGAAAAAGTACTTTCAGATGTGGTTCGATGTAAAATAATAATAAAAAAAACACCATATATGAGTTATACCGACCTAAATGACATTCAGAGAGAGAGAGAGAGAGAGAGAGAGAGAGAGAGAGAGAGAGAGAGAGATTCGGCCTGAATACATCGTTTTTATTATATTTGTATCACGTTGGTCAAAATTCGACCGTAACTTTTTGAGTTAGATTGGTGACAAACAATTAGACAGAGGTGAAAACATGACTGCCTTGAGTTTTATCATTTATTATGGAGAGAGAGAGAGAGAGAGAGAGAGAGAGAGAGAGAGAGAGAGAGAGAGAGAGAGAGAGAGAGAGAGAGAGAGAGTGAAAGAGTCTGAGGGTGGTGAGAACGAGAAGGGTTGAGAGCGAGAAGGGGTGAGAGTGAGGAGTGAGAGCGAGAAGGGGTGAACGAGGAAGAGAATAGTGAGAGTCAAAGAAGATTGGGGGCCAAGATGTTCATTCCATACCAGTTATGTTACAGATGAACTCTTTATGATTAGTTGGCAGCTTGACTCCGCGTTATCCATTTCAGTGTTAAAATTACAAACTTCATTTCTAATTAAGCTGATATCTAGTTATCGTTAATCTGTTGGGCTACGTCTTTATAGTGCGATTTGTGAAACGACAGGAAAAAAAAATAGTCACGCTATTTTTAAGCAACAAGACACTAAAAATTTCAATAGATAGAACAGAATTATATTTGAATAAGAACTAATTTTGGGCCAGTTCGTAAACAAATGCACAAAAGCTATCTAGAATATGGTACCAATGGAGCAAGGGGTGGGTGCGCTTTAAAGAACTTAATTTAAAGGTTGTAAGCAATGTTTTTCTCCCTTTTTAGCTTAGCATTTTCAGTTCGTATTGTATCGTGTCTTTTTTACGGTACATGTATTCATTTTTATAGTTTCATTACCCTGGTTTATGGACAGCTTACTGGAAGATGTAAATGAGAATGTAGCAGATGGACAATTTGTACAGAGAGCTAGAGACAGAACCAGGTGGAGGCCATTGACAGCCCACGTCGAGGACATGGCACCTAGATATATTACCCTGGTTATTTCTGATCGCCTTTATATCAATAGTGATTTGAAAAATATCGGTTTCTCTGGAATTTACCTTTCTGTGGTTTGATATTGGATGATATTAGCCTACTGATTTCTCTGATATACAGCATATGTCCAGAGGGAGACCAGAAGCAACGTGAAGTTATTTCATGTTGGCTATAGGATGAAACCAATATTTAAAAAATTTGAGAAACAGTCAGTCTCCAATCTAGTATCGTTAAAAGAATTAAATTTTGATAATTTTTTTTTTTTTCTAATTTTTGGAGACCTGTTACTTCTAAAGAAGTTATTTTAAGCACTTCAGGTTGGTAGTACTTTGAAAATTGTTCACATGTTTGTACTTCAGAATCTGACCTTTATCCTAAATTGATGGAGAAAAAACTGACGCTTATTAAACTCCATATTCATAATCTTGATATAAGTATCTGACACCATTTTTCAATTGACTCAGTGTGCATGATGTTTAGAATATTTAGTAATCCTTTTAGGCCGGGTGCCAGGACCCCCCCCCCCCCCCAGGATATTTTATGCTAACTTTTTAACTCACATTTCCTGATAACCTATGTCTTGGGCTATGTCAAGAACATAACGACCACTCCCAACTCGGGGCCGTTCTCACATAGGGGACCAAAACCCCTGTTTCACGCTACGCTCAACTCTGCCTCGCATAAATCTACATTAATCCTTTATATGGGCGGTCAAACATATTTAGACCTTCAATAAATTTTGCAGGGACTATTGCAATATATCAAGAAACATATGTAAAATGCAAACGTTTTAATAGTATATGTATTTCTAAAGTAATACAAAATGAACACAGACAAACGAAAAAAAAATCATGATTTTAACATATTTCCCTTTGCAAACGAAGTCCTCTCAGGAAAAAATAACTAATCTGTAATTACATATTGCATTATAAATACGTCCTTGTTACATACACTTTTTCTTTAGCCAAAGTTTACGTTATATCGAAATAGATTCCAATACTTTTTAATCCATTTTCAAACATTAATCCAAATAAACAAGTGATGATTTTTTCTCCTGACAAATTCCAAACTTATTGTAAAAGATAAAGTGCCCTTATTTAATTTTTTTTTTTTTTATAAAATGTAAAGGTATTTTCTCAAATGTTCGAAGTTAAGATTAATTATTTTTCTTAATTAATTGTTCATTTGTTTATTTGTTTATCTAGAAAGTTGCCGAAGAGAGTGTTTTTGAATTGGTCGCCGCACTTTGGTAAGCTTAAAAACAAATGTAAGTGAACAAGTCTCCCCCAAAAAGATGTTAAATTGGGATATTTGTCAAATACTGTATATTT